>NC_091432.1:211689773-211989773 GCF_964237555.1 Oryctolagus cuniculus | reverse complement strand
TTATTGATTTGTGCTTATTGAACCATCCTTGCATCCCAGGGTTGAACCTCTTTGATTATTGTAAATGGTCTTTCTAATGGACTGATGGATTCAATTTGTTCATATTTTTTGAAGATTTTTGCATGTTTGTTCATCAAGGGTATTGTCCTATAGCTTTCTTTTTTTGTTGTGTCCTTTATGGTTTTGGTATCATGGTAATGCTCGTCTTTAGAAATGGCTGGGAAAAGATTCCTCATCTTCTGTTTCTGAATAATTTAATATGGATTGGTGTAGTTTTCCTGTAAATGTTTGGTAGAATTCAGCAGTGAAGCCCTCTGGTCCTGGGCTTTTCTTTGATAGGAGAATTATTATTATTATTATTATCTTGCTACTCATTACTGGTCTACTTAGGTATTGCATTTCCTCATGACTCAATCTGGGTAAAGTATAAGTATTCAAGAATTTCTCCATTTCTTCTATGTTATAGAATTTGTTGCCATATAGTTGTTCATAGTCATCTTTAACAATCCTTTATATTTTTGAGCATAGGTATGTGCAGAGATGTTAAACTATGTTTATATGTATTGCTTTAGCCTCAGTAATCAGCCCACTGTGGATTGGGAAAATGAAATAGTGCTAAATCCCTAGAAGGGTGGATGAGCCCTGTCTGGAGAGTAAGGAGGCCTAGGTTCTCATTGACATTCTGTGTGACCTTGAGAGATTCTCTACCCTACTCATACCTCTGTTCTTCATTTTTTAATGTAAAAAGGTAAAGTCAAGCTCCAGAAGCAAATTGAATGTGCAGTCTTTCTATTCCAACCCTGTAAAGAAGCCAGGCTGAGGAATCAAATTAGACTTGACTCAAGTCTTCATTGTTATCACTTGTATTTCTGCAGCAAACAATGTAATTTAATCCATTTTTATGAGTCCAGTCTTTCTCAAAATAATATTGATGAAGAAATCACAGAAATATCATTCTCTAATTTACTTTTCCAAGAGACAAATGGCACTATAAAATCCTGTTTCTTGGTCTTTAATGTCATGTTGGTTTCATCATCAAAAAGGAACAATGGGAAAATTCACATAGAAAAATTACAAAAACTTTCTTCACAAATGGAAAGTATTACAAAATAGTCCCAGGAGAACCCGTATAAACTCAAATGGATCCCAAGGATAGATTGTCGATTTATATACATCATGTGCTACAGAAACCTTCTCAATGGAACTTTTAACCAGAATTAGTTAATAAGTGAATATACCATATATTATAAGCAGACCATCTTAAAAGGATCATAGTAAACAAACAGACACAACAACAATAACCCCAGTATCATAATAACTCTTTTATACCTGAGGGTAGTGCTTTGGGGGTGTCTTGCACTTTTAGCCCTCAAAGGACAGATAAAAGTTGAAGGCATGGTCTGGGGAGACCCTGAACTCTTGAGGCCTTCATGGTTTCCAAGGTCCTCTTCCAGCATCAGTCTCTCTGGGACCCAATACAGCTATGTTCACCTTGAATTGTAGAGACAAAAAGGTCTAGAGACCATTTTTTTCCCTCATAATTATCCAAGAGTAAAATGTTGCCTAGCACTAACAGAGAGAAACACATGGTCTTGAAGCACAGCATTTTGTACCTGGAAACAAACATGCTGAAGTTTCAAACCATATGAAAGAGTTCAGGGCAGCAGGGGTGTGACTTTCTGATTTTCACAGTGAGGAAAATAATCGAAGTAGAACGGGGCAGGTAAGAGGGGGGCCAAGAAGTTGATTGCTTTTCATTTCACTATAAGGTCTTGGTGAAGAAGGAGAAAAACAAATCTCTAAGTTAGGAATTGAATGGTAGAAAGTGAACCAGAGACCACACCCCCATCATCATCCAACCAATCAATAAGAAGGATGACAACATAAACAACTGTATCAACAATGACTCTTGATGATTAAAAAATTTTTAAGGTGAAAAAATTTCATGTGTTTCGTATATACAGATTTAGGAACATAGTGATACTTACCACTCTACCCTGCCTTCCACCCATGCTCCGACCATTTCTCCTTCCTCTCTTATTCTGTCTCTTAATTTTGACAATGATCTACTTTCAGTTTATTTTATACACATGAGATTAACCCTACACTAAGTAAAGAGTTCTACAAATAGTAAGAAGAAAACAACACTGCTACTATTTATTTATTTTGACATCCAGCATTGCTATGGGATGACCAAAAACAAACAAACAAACAAAATCCTAAGAATTAAGAAATATGTCCTTGATGTGGATCCCATTTATTCATTTTGTGAACAAAATCCAAATTCAGTGGCATTCCTCTGCATTATGAAACTATTGTCTTACAACTCTTTTGAAAGAGGGAGAGCAATACGACTTAAAACTGCAGCATGTGAGTATTCAGCAGTGAGAACCAGAGCCAATCTGTTCAACCCCACAGCATGCTTCAGGAGAGAACTGCTTGAATTTTTTTTTCTTTTTTTTTTTTTTTATCTTTTATTTAATGAATATAAATTTCCAAAGTACGATTCATGGGTTACAATGGCTTTCCCCCCCATACCGTCCCTCCCACCCACAACCTTCCCCTTTCCCACTCCCTCTCCCCTTCCATTCACATCAAGATTCATTTTCGATTATCTTAATATACAGAAGATCAGCTTAGTATACCTTAAGTAAGGATTTCAACAGTTTGTTCCCACACAGAAACATAAAGTGAAAAATAATAGATGATTTTTTTTAAATGATGATGAAATCAGATCAGACCTATTGTCATGTTTAATCCCAGTGAGAGTCAAGTTGGGAATTGATAATTTCTTTTTCTTTCTTTTTTTTTTTTACAGAAGATCAGTTTAGTGTACATTAAGTAAAGATTTCAATCGTTTGCACCCCCATAGAAACACAAAGTGAAATATACTGTTTGAGTACTCGTTATAGCATTAAGCCTCAGTGTACAGCACATTAAGGACAGAGATCCTACATGAGGAGTAAGTGCACAGTGACTCCTGTTGTTGACTTTACAAATTGACACTCCTGTTTATGGCATCAATAATCTCCCTATGCACCAGTCATGAGTTTCCAAGGCTATGGAAGCCCCTTGAGTTCTCCGACTCTTATCTTGTTTAGACAAGGTCATAGTCAAAGTGGAGAACTGAAATGTGATCCCTGTTAAACATAAAAGTGGGAATAAGAGAGGGAAGAGATGTATAATTTGGGGCATGCTCGGGCTGACTTGCCCCAATTGGTAGAGTTGGAAACATACCAGGGGATTCCAATTCAATCCCATCAAGGTGGCATGTGCCAATGCCGTCTCACTATTCCAAGTGATCAATTTCAGTTCACAATTGATCATAATGAAAGGACTAAGAGTCAAAGGGAGCACATAAACAAGTCTAGTATCTGCTAACACTAACCGATAGAATAAATAAAGGGGAGAGTGATCCAACATGGGAAGTGAGATACTCAGCAGACTCATAGAATGGCGGATGTCCTAAATAGCACTCTGGCCTCAGAATCAGCCCTAAAGGCACTCGGATCTGGCTGAAAAGCCCATGAGAGTATTTCAGGCATGGAAAGCCAAGGCACTCTGGCAAAAAGATCTCTGTGAGTGAGATCCCAGTGGAAAGAACAGGTCTTCAAAGAACTGCTTGAATTTGTCATTCATTTTGCTTCCTACTTCTGAAAAAAAAAAAGCCATTCTCTGTCAGAACCTTCATGTCCCATTGGCATCATTTGTTCCATCCACCTTAAAGGGTTGCTGATGGGTAAAGGGAGACAAAAGGTGCCAGGAAACCCAAGAAATTGCTTTTCTATTCTTTTCCAAAAACAGTTCTGTCCAAACTTGGTATGCACGAGAGTTGCTATACTTAGGCAATACTTTTGCAAGGGCCAGACAAAAGAAGAGACAGTACATGTGATCTGTAACACTGCAAGGATAGTGCTTCCCACCAAGTTCCTTCACACCTTCCCTGAGCTGCCTCTGACCTCCTGGGAAGCCTGGATCTCCACGGATTGAATAGCAGCTCTTGGATGGAATGGATATCTGATTTATTCTACCTATCCTAGAAGCTTCTTATCCCACGTGTGATCCTGGGAGATGGCTTTGATGAGTTTCTGGAGGATGAAGTTCTTGCTCAAGTGGCTCTGGTCCTGCCCAACATCCATGCTGCTCTTGGTCTTTCTTGCTCGTTTTTCCCTGAAGACAGCCTTGGCGAACCTGAATACTGCCTAATCAACAAGAAATGAAAATCAGCTTTTGTTTAGAGAATGTAGTCTTGAGACAAAGACCAAGTTGAGGGCAAAGGGGGATCTTATCTCCCTGTAGGCTTCATATCCTGATGTGTGCACTAAAGCTAACCCAGCTAGGGAGGAAAGCTATTGAAGAAATTCCTGCCAGGGAGCCCCCAGTACCACAATCTGTCTTCTTTGAGGCCAATATGCAAAGCACCATGTAGTTGGTGAAGACATGAGGTTTGCCTTGGCCTCCCCATAAATGTTTCTCTGTATTCTAAGGCAAAGCTTGATGAAAAATGCATGTCTTTCATGCAAGCTCTGTTCATTCAACTTGATGTTCTAAGGTCATAACTCCTTCTGTCTATCAACATAGAAGTCCCAAACAATGAGAGAGAGAGAGCAAAAGTGTTTCAGAGACTTTAGGAGCTTTGATAGGCAACATTGATAACTGTTACATTTTTCCAGACATTTACTGTTCCTTACAGTTCCATTGGTTCATCTAGCATAGCATTTAGTTTCTATCATGTCTGGAAGCCAAAAATCATAAAAGTCCATGGGGTGGGCAATTTAGTGGGGAAAAAAAACCTCAGGTAGTGAGGAGGTCCAGAGTGATGTAGCCAGGGATGTCCTGCCTCCAGGCACACTGCTGGTACCCAGCAGCCAGTCCTGGTAGGGAGCAGAGCAGCACTGTGACTTCCTTTATTCAATCTTTCTGAAGCTTGGTCCTTTCATGGATAAAATTGGTGGAATTACAGCTTCTGGTGAAGCAGGGACTTGCTGGAATGTGGCAAAATCAAATAAGACAACATGTTTAATTTTCCTACACAGTATCTAGTTAATTCCATTCGTCGACTTGTTCCCTCTTTTTTCCATTTCTGAATTAGAACTAAGGCAGAGTCACGAGGGAATCAACTCTCTATTTAAAATCTTCTAATCTTCCTGTCCTTTGTGGAAAACAAGAAAATATCACAGCTTATTCTCCCAAGGAAATGAAACTCTTTATGAAACTGGGCTGGTTGATTCCTCCAATCTTGCCTCCCATCTGTCCCCAAAGGACCCACTCCCACCCACCCTATCCTTTTGTCTCTTACTACACCAGAACCTAATACCACTGCTTTAACCTCATTTTCCTAGGCCACCTTTCTGCCTAATACTCTAATTCCTGTGTGAACCTCACTATACTGCAATGTGTCACGTGTAGTTGCTCTTTGAGGGGAGGGAGTGGATATTGTTGGTATTTGATCCCAGTGCCCAGTAGATAACCAATACACCTCTGGTTAAGAAAACATCAACTCACACACTGGGGTGTTGTGAAAATGGCCTAGATGTTTTGGAGGGATCATCCTCTTAGTTTTGTTGCAGACTTCCTACCCATAAATACATATGATTTCATTTTGAAGGGGGATATAATTGATTTTTTTCTGTGAACAAGGAAGATACTTCCTTTTTTCTTACAGATGTGTGGTGAAGGACATAAATTACACAGGAAACAGGATGCAGAGACATAAACCTGCTTAATCCAATTATATATTCCAATCAACAGACAGACGGCATCCCAAGTCGGGAGGGTGAAGCATGAGACAGAGACCACTAGGAAACTTTCTTGACTTTTCTTTGGAAAGAAAGAAAGAGAGAAGAGATTGCAGCTGTCTTAGGAAGTGAGAAGCAATGCCTGTTTGCTATACAAAGCAAAACTAATCCTGAAAAGGATTTCAGCCTTTAGACTGTTAAAGAGTAGATACACAAACAATTTACTGAAGACATGAAAAGAAGCAAAAAACATACAAATACATCAAAACAAAGAAACCAAAGTGAGGCAAAGAAGAACCAGGTTTTAAAAAGAAAGGAAGTCTAAGTACAATGATTAGATAGAGAAAAAGTCAGGCTTGTTGCCCGACACAGATGACACAGACTTTATAATTCTTAAGAAGTAGAGTGTGAGGGAGGGTGCTGGGCTGGGGTTTGGTGGTGGTGGGGGACAGAGGAGCACTGGGAACACTAATAGTTACTGAGCACAGGGACACACACTTTTCACTTCCTATGCTCCTGACTCATAGCTGACACAATCATGCACCCTTTGACAATGAGATACACCCTGAGAAATGGGTCACTAGGCATTTCTAATACGTTGTAGTGTGGACCTAAACAACTAAGATGGCTAAAGTGTCCATCATAAGGTGGTACAATCTTGTTGGCTCACTGTTAACACACACAGCCTGTCATTGAGCAAAACATGGATATGAGGTATGTGACTATACAGTAATTCTAAAATTTGAGAATTTGTTACCTATATTATACAAAGAAACAGGATCAGATATAAACTATTTCAATATTTTTATGTACCTGGATAATGGTGCAGCTGAGATGTGAGCCCACATCTATACAACCCATCTTCCACATTTCCACTGGACCGTGTTCCTTTCTGTGATGGGATGTGACCCATAAGTCTCTGGCTCCCAACCCCAGGCTGTGTGTACAGTTGTTTTTGAACTATAGGGCAAGTCCTCAGAGGAACCCTTGTTACATTGCCTTCAGTTAAATGTTCGTCACTTACGCTGGGAGCATTGAACCTCTCTGCTGCACCTAGCAATGCACCTCCTTCCCTCAGGTGACTTAGCTGTGACTCAGGCTGATGGAGTAACCACCACCTGGAACCTTCCCAGCATCATGGCAGGAGGTGCATGCTTCAGCCTAAAAGGGACCCCGCTTAGCATGAATTTGCCAGAGCTTGACACATGGAAACCTGAGTCCTGAAAATATTTGGTGATCAGCATCAATGGCTACTATTCCATTTGTTGCCCTTAACATATCACATATTTTAAGTATTTTATCCTGTTCCTTGTCTGTCTCCCTATGTAGGTACCTAATGGATCTTTTTTTTTAACTTGTATTTAATAAATATAAATTTGCAAAGTACAACTCTTGGATTATAGCGCCTCTTTCTCCCCATAACCACCCTTCCACCTGCAACCATCCCATCTCCCACTCCCTCTCCCCTTCCATTCACATCAAGATTCATTTTCAATTCTCTTTATATACAGAAGATCAATTTAGTATATACTAAGTAAAGAGTTCAACAGTTTGCACCCACACAGAAACACAAAGTATAAAGCACTGTTTGAGTACCGTTAATTCACATAGTACTGTCGCTCCCCCTCTTCGTGGAGGAACGACACTAAACCCTGCCTAGGCTTCATATCCGAGTCACGGCACCATTATGTCGCTCCCCGTCTTCATGGGGGAACAACACTAAACCCTGCCTAGGCTTCATATCCTCCTCTTCGTGGAGGAACGACACAGGACCCTGCGCTGTTCTTTGGTCTGCTCGGCCCTCCCCGGGTTTGCTGCTGGTTCTTCCCGGGTTGGCTACTATCCCTTCCACCTCCGTGGAAGGGCAGTTCCCCCTGGCCACATTCCCCACTTCCGCAGGGGAGCGGCACACCGCCGGCCGGCTTTCTCGGGGGCTGCACAGGTGTTCCTTCAGCTAAATGTTCCCCTTAGATGTTCCTGGTGAATGCCGTCTCTCTCCTCCTTTATAGTCCTCCTCCGCCAATCCTAACTCGGCTGCCCACACGCCGAGTACGCTGCTCTCCTCCAATCAGGAGTAGGTCCTACAGTTTATTGGTTGAACTGGAGGCAGCTGCGTAGAAGCTGTTTTCTCCTCTCCCAGCGCCATATTGTGGGAGAGCAGATGCATAGAATAAGTCTTAATTCCAGTAACTCAGTCTAGTCCTGGTTGCTCCCCACATAGTACAACACATTAAGGACAGAGATCCGACATGGGGAGTAAGTGCACAGTGACTCCTGTTGTTGATTTAACAATTGACACTTATTTATGACGTCAGTAATCACCAGAGGCTCTTGTCATGAGCTGCCAAGGCTAGGGAAGCCTCTTGAGTTCGCCAACTCCGATCTTCTTTAGACAAGGCCATAGTCAAAGTGGAAGTTCTCTCCTCCCTTCAGAGAAAGGTACCTCCTTCTTTGATGGCCCATTCTTTCCACGGGGATCTCACTCACAAAGATCCAAAGAAATTATGGGATTTGTACTCTATAGAATACTATACAGCAGTAAAAAAAAAAATGAAATCCAGTCATTTGCAACAAAATGGAGGAATCTGGAAAACATCATGCTGAGTGAATTAAGCCAGTTCCAAAGACACAAATATCATATGTTCTCCCTGACTGGTGACAACTAACTGAGCACCTAAAAGGAAACCTGTTGAAGTGAAATAGACACTATGAGAAATAATGACTTGATCAGCCCTTGTCCTGTCTGTTGAGGAACAACTTAATACTTCATCCCTTTTAGTATTTTTTTTTTTGTTCTACTTAATACCATTGGTTGAACTCTGTAATTAACACACAATTATTCTTAGGTGTTTAAATTTAACTGAAAAGTGATCTCTGTTAAATATAAGCGTGGGAATAAGAGAGGGAGGAGATGTACAGTTCGGCACTTGCTCAATTGGACTTACCCCTAATGGTAGAGTTAGAAATGTGCCAGGGGATTCTAATTCGATCGCATCAAGGTGGCATGTACCAATGCCATCTCACTAGTCAAAGTGATCAGTTTCAGCTCATAATTGATCATAATGATAGATTAGGTGTCAAAGGGATCAGATAAACAAGGCTAGTGTCTGCTAATACTAACTGATAGAATTAAAAAGAGAGAACGATCCAACATGGGAAGCAGGATACACAGCAGACTCATAGAATGGCAGATGTCCTAAACAGCACTCTGGCCTCAGAATCAGCCCTTAAGGCATTCGGATCTAGCTGAAGAGCCCATGAGAGTATTATAGGCATGGAAAGCCAAGACACTGTGGCAAAAAAAAAAAAAATGACCTAATGTATCTTTAGTACCCAGACACTTGCAATAGCAAACAACTCAACGAATGATTAAATGAGGAGCTCAATATCACCAGTTCTGTCTCTTGCTTGCTGAGTAGTCTTGGGCAAGATCTTTATAGTCTCTGACCCTGTAAGTTTCCCTTTAGAAAATGAGGATAAAGAATGATTTCTCACAGGATTTGGTTAGAATTAATAAGATAAGCATGCAAAGCATCTCGCACAAGTCCCAGCCAGTAATAAACTCTGGATCAATGTTGATTTCTTTCTACCCCAGTGGCCAAATTTGCCTCTGACTTTTAATCCAATTCTCAAGCAGATTTATGTGAACAAAATAGAGCAATTGTGTAGCTTGAATACATTCCATAACATTTCTCTGTCTTTCTCTGTGTGCAGAACAATACTTATGTTCCTTCCAAAAAATTTTCCCTAGAATTGCTGGAAAATTCTATAAATGGAGCAAGCTTTAAAACTCTGGGTGGGAGTGGGGGTAGGTACAGCCACTAGCCAAGTCTTTTCAACAGTGTAACAAATGAAGTGTGGACCCAATTGGGGAAAACACATCCATTCTTCATAGGTCTGATGAAATCATGTATAGCTCCCAGGTGCACTTGACCTGTTAACAACATTTAGACAGATTTGTCTAAGTGTAAACTTTGCACCAAGGCAAAACACATAGCCATCATGGAAACAGTAAAGAAATTATTTAGAACACTGAAAATAGAATTACCATATGATTCAGTCATCCCACTTTTGAGTATATAACCAAAGATACTCAAATAAGTATGCTGAAGAGATATCTGTACCTCCTTGTCCATTCAACATTTTTACAATAGCTGAGATCTGGAATCAACCTGGATATCTATCATCAGATGATGGATAAAGAACATGTGATAAATATATGCAATGGAATACTCTTCAGGCTTGAAAAAAAGGTAATTCTGAACTTGGGGGACTATACTAAGTAAAAAAAAATCAGAAACAGAAAGAAATATACCATATAATCTTACACATGAAATCTAAAGAAATTATAGAGAACAGAATCATAACCAGGGTTGGAGGGGGTGGATAGGAGACAGGGGACATTGGTCAAAGGGTATAAACTTTAGTTAGATAGGGAAAGTAAGCTCTAGTGAGCTACAGCACAGAATAGTATATTACTGTAATAGGAAATATGCAATTGCCAAAATTTAAAATTCTTATCACAAAAAATGTGAAGTGCTGATATATTAATTAGCCTGATTTAATCATTTGACCTCATAAATATTATATCAGAGCTCCACATTGTGCCCATGAACAATTAATGATTTATCAATTCAATTTCAAATTAAATAATCAATAATCACATTTTGTCATTCTGAACATACACCAGAAAATTTGTTGGAAACAAGGAAAATTCAAGCGTTGTATGTAGTTTGATTTTTTTTTCTGCTCCTTAGTAGCTTGCCTGGTTGTGGCCAACCTCACACAAACTCCAGACATCAAATTCACAGAAGCACAAAGTTTCTGAGGTAAGTGAGAGTATAGAGTCAGTGCTTAAAGAAGGCTGGTGAGCTCTGGTTTCGAGGGCCTGGACTGAGTAAGGCAAGGGAAAGCATATCCATAGTTAACACCATAATGAAAAAAGGAAAAATGAAAGCAAACACACAAGCACACAAAGCTTCAAAGAACTTTCTGTGGTTCCCTGTATTTTTATGAGATCATTTGCTTGGAAATGTATTGTTTGAAAAACTAGATAGAGTTAGAGTCACAATGTCCCAGATTGAGCTGAATGTAGTGAGTCAGAGTACCATAGGCTTTATGTGTATGAAATAGCTTTCATGATGTGGAGGAGAGAGAGTGGGAATTGAATTCAGAAGTAAGGCTGCCCTCCTCATTTTACCAGTTGTATGACGTTGTGTAAGTTGTTAACTGTCTAAACCTCAGTTTTCTCATCTGGACTATGGGGAGATACAAGCTAATTTAGTTTAGTGAGCTGATGTTTGTGAAATGGTGCTGTTCATTTTAAAGTTCAAGGGAGGCATTCATAATTATTATGGAACATTATGAATTTTCTTATTTATCATTAGGGAATAAAGACTCATGACTCCCTTCTTTATACCACACCCCACTTTCCTGTGGAGCCAGATAATGTGTGAGTATTTTGAAAACAATGCATTTTCATGAACTTGTTGAGACTTCCTGTATGCATGAGTTTCAAAATTTTTTGCACCAAAATAAACTTATCTTTTAATTTCTTTTCCCATGAACTTTTTGCAGTCTCTTTGTTCTGTTAATTTGAAGTCTCCTTGTACTATTTGAATTCCCCTTGAATTACTGAAGTCTCCTTGTATTATAATTATACTGAGTATTTTTGATAAAGCTTTTATTTAATGAATACAAATTTCATAGGTACAGTTTTAGGAATATACTGGTTCTTCCCCCCAAACCCACTCTCCCACTCCCACTCTCGTCCCACCTCCTACTCTCTCTCCCATCCCAATCTTCATTAAGATTCATTTTTAATTAATCTTATATACAGAAGACCAACTCTATACTAAGTACAGATTTCCACAATTTGCACCCACACACAAAGTATGAAGTACTGTTTGAAAACAAGTTTTGCTAGCATACCATAAAGACTCAAAAAATAACTATTGTACCAATAAATGGATACAAACTGATTTCAAAACAAATTAATTTTAAAAAGAAAACAAGTTTTACAGTTAATTCTCATAGTACAATTCATTTAGGACAGAGATCCTACATGGGGTAAGTGCACAGTGACTCCTGTTGTTGATTTAGCAATTGACACTCTTTTTTATTATGTCAGTGATCACCAGAGGCTCTTGTCACAAGCTGCCAAGGCTATGGAAGCCTTTTGAATCCACAGTCTACGTCAGTATTTAGACAAGGCCATAAGCAAAGTGGAAGATCTCTCCTTCCTTTTTTGATGGCCCCTTCTTTCTACTGCAGTCTCACAGAGATCCTTCGTGTAGATTTTTTTTTTTTTTTTTTTTGCTACAGTGTCTTGGATTTATATGCCAGAAATGCTCTCATGGGCTTTTAAGCCAGACCTGAATGCCTTAAGGGCTGATTCTGAGGTCAGATTGCTGTTTAGGGCATTTGTCATTCTATGAGTCTGCTGTGTGGATTGCTTCCCATGTTGGATCATTCTCTCCTTATTAATTATATCTATTGTTATTACTAGACTTGGTCTTATTTATGTGATTCCTTTAACATTTAATCCTATCTATATGATCAATTACACACTTAATATGATCACTTTAACACATAAGATGGCATTAGTACCACCCAGCTTAATGGAAATTGGAATCCCATGGCAAGTTTTTAGCTTTACCCTTAGGGGTAAGTCCGTGAATATACTGAGTAGTAAGTATGCATACACACACACACACACACACACACACAGGAAGGGGGAGAGAAACATCCCTTCATTAGTGTTACCATTTATAATTTATTGCTTAGATTGCTTCAATTGTCATGAACCAGATTGGATACTTTCATGCTGTCTGATCCTTAACAATCTAAATTAAACGCATGTCTGCCTTGTCATTTTATTTTAGGAGACTCCAAATCAGCATAAAGCACCAAGTCCTTAGTTTAGTCCAGTGGTTCACAACTGGGAAAAGGGGAGGGGCGATTTTGTCTTGGGGACGTTTGACAATGCCTAGTCTGAAGTTTTAACTGTCCCGATGGTTGTATGTGATGTTGCTGCTGATATCCAGTGAGAGAGGCCAGAGCTAAACACCCTTCAGTGCCCAAGAGAGTCCCTCACAACAATCATCCTACCCAGAATGCCAATAATGCCGACTTTGAGAAACCCAAGTTCACCCACAGATTTTCCCTGCTTACATCAATTCCTAGTTTCTCTACTTACATTGAGCTCTAGTTTCTTCACTGCCTTAACTCTCTGGCTTCCAACTTAAGGCAATTATCTTATCTCTGAGTCATTCAAAGAGTTCCCAAACTGCAGGAATCTCTGGACCCTTGTCTGGCCTGTATTCCTGCCTTGAACTGGCTTCCCCTGCCTATTTCCCCTGGTGAACTCTGCCTGCTGGTGCTCTTGAGGTCCCTCTCACACTTCCTGTCCTTTAGGAAGCCTTCCACACACTCAGGGCTATTCTCTGTGTGTCTACAGCCTCTCTCCCATATCCCCCTCCTCAGTGACTTATTGTGCTATAATAAAGTGGAGTTTGTATTGCGGTGACATGTTTTTGGATCTGACTCTTCCAGCTGTGAGTGAGTTCAGGGAGGGCTGGGACCATTCCTCCCTCATCTCTGCAGCCTCAGAGCTTCACCCTGGCTGGACACTTCATCTCTGTAAACAAGTGTGAACCAAAACAGAGAGCCAATCCAAATTAGTGAGCATCTTACAGTCACAGCTACAAAGTCCCTCTGGGATGTTGTAAGGGGCACCGTTTGAGCAAAGATGCTGTACTGGTTCTGTAGCTATAGGCCCATTTCACTGATACTAGTGTGTGCACAGGAGTTTATCAGGGTTTCATATTGATCCCCTCTCTACTGAAACTTTACTCTTGGATGTCTTCTCATTATTTTCATGGTATAGATATGGAAACCCAGGCTTGGAGTTTAAGGAAACAGGTCATGTTGGAGCCAGAACTTAATCCACGTTCAGACCCCAGAGAACACTCTTTCAACTACTGTGGTGTATGTCGATTTGCTATGCTAATTTATGGTCTCCTGGGATCACATTGCCAATGGGCGTGCATTCTAGGGATGAAGTAAATGGGGCTGTAGGAGACATTAATGACATCCATGTCATAGCCTGGCCAGACACTAGCCCAATGTCTTTCTATTCAGCTGTATCTTAATGCTCCAGTGGTATCCCATCAAATAAGCCTATATTTGTCAAAAATTTGTCCATCGGTGGGGACAAAGAAGCCTACACTTACAGATCTTGCCTGAGGACAGACCCTACAACTCTTAACACCCATGTTAGGGACTGGCTGCAAATAGATCTTTGACAATTACTTAAGTGCTGAGAAATCTGTTTCAGAGCTGAGACAACTTTGATTCCTGTCTGGGACAAGTCCTACATCCTGGGAGGTCTCCGTGCTGAATCCCAGATCTCTAAAAGCTTCCAGGCTGCTTAACTCTTCCCAAACTTTTTGGTTTAAAAATACATTCCTAATCAGTGGGTCTGGGTGCATTCTTTGTGCTTAGAGAATGTTGTTCCCTTCAACTTCAGAGCACACAGACAGACCAAAAAATGTGACACTCCATTTCCAGACTGTGTGGCCTCAGAGGACAATGTGGGTGAGGGGGTTCCCACGTGATTCTGAGAAGAGGGCTTTGCTTCCCCAGGGTGGTCCCATGGTCCTGGATTGCAGTTGGCTTTTGGGAAAATCTTTCAGACTTTTCGGGAAATCTCACATAAAGTTTATGACAGAAATTCTTACTATTGCTTTTTTTCCTCAGGGATCTTTTCCAGGGCCCATAGTCTAATTTAGAGGTGTGTGGTTGTCACACATCAAGTGTGTTTTCTTTCTTGTCTTAGTTCCTTCCATGTATTCATTCTATAAGCACTTGCTGAGTACCCCTTAGGCACCAGGCATCATAGTAAGTGCTGGAGTTAAGCAGTACAAGTGCAAGCTCACTCTTAAGGGTTTTCCTAGTTTAGCAAGAAAGACATAACAAGGACAATTCATGGTGACCAGTCTTGTGACACTTAGAGATCCAGGGATGCACACAAGAAAGACACCCAAATAAGCCCTGGGAGTCACAGATAACTTCTCAGATGGTAGCTAGTCTGATTTGCGCAGAATAAATGAATCAGGCAGCATATATTGAAGGAAATGGGAAACAAGGATCCCTGGCAATAGAGACAGGTTATAATGTGTTGTACTATGTAAATTAATGGCATAACTAGTACTCAAACAGTACTTTGTGTTTCTGTGTGGGTGCAAACTGTTGAAATCTTTACTTAGTAAATACTAAATTGATCTTCTGTATATAAAGATAATTGAAAATGAATCTTGATGAAGAATGTTATGGGAGAGGGAGTGGGAGATGGAATGGTTGAGGGTGAGAGGGTGGTTATGGGGGGAAAAAGCTGCTATAATCCAAGAGTTGTACTTTGGAAATTAATATTTATTAAATAAAAGTTTTGGCTGGCGCCACAGCTCAATAGGCTAATCCTCCACCTGCGGTGCTGGCACCCCAGGTTCTAGTCCCGGTCAGGGTGCTGGATTCTGTCCCGGATGCTCCTCTTCCAGTCCAGCTCTCTGCTGTGGCCCGGGAGTGCAGTGAGGATGGCTCAAGTCCTCAGGCCCTGCACTTGCATGGGAGACCAGGAGAAGCACCTGGCTCCTGGCTTCGGATCAGCGCGGTGCACTGGCCGCAGCATGCCAGCCGCAGCGTGCTGGCCGCAGTAGCCATTGTGGGGTGAACCAATGGAAAAAAGGAAGACCTTTCTCTCTGTCTCTCTCTCTCACTGTCCACTCTGCCTGTCAAAAAAAAAATGTTTTAAAAAAATTTGACAATTAAAAAAAGGAACCACAGAAGATTCATAATTGATTAAAAAAGTAAAAATATGCATAGATTTCAATTTTTTGTAACAAAATAAACATATCTGTTCATCTCCCTTTACATTACCATTTGAAACCTCCAGGAGCAAGGAGAAGTAAGGCACACTTGGGAAATGCAGTAGACTCAATCTGGCTGTGGAAAATGGAATGAGAGGTTAGTGAAACAGGAACTTAGAGACGGTGTAATGAGTTGTGTCCTGCAGGAACTTAGCAGGTCATCCTAAGGATTTTGGATGCAATCTTGAGGGTGAAGGAGGAAAATTTTCATCATTAAGTCCAGTATATAGGGATCCAACACGAAAGTCTGTGGCCTTTGTGACTAAGTTTTCATCAGAAAAGACACTTGTTCTGTCCCTTATCCCCAGAGCCAGCTGCAGGGACTGTGTGTAGTTGATGACAAAGAACTGAAGCAGAGACTGAGCAGACCTGGGAGATCTAGGAGCCAGGGGGAGGATTAAGCCTGGGTTGGAGGTGGAATTCAAGGACCGAGAAAGAACAGATGAGGAAAAAGCAACAAGGAAGACTGACTTCCACCCGACTCCATTCGCTGTGGGTAGCTGAAGTTCCAGTCAACTTAGTGCTCCCAGAGCTGAAATTTGGGGATTCAAATCAAGAATGAAGACTGAAGTTCCAGATGGCTTACCCAAAGGAGGGGGAGAGAGTTAAACATTTACCCCAGTATTAGGCATTGAGGTGTGCACTTTGCTAATATCTGTTTCCCACCAGGGCCATGTAGTAGGGCTGATTCTTGTACTATAGCTGAAGTGAAGGAGCGCTGATAGGCGAGGTAACTTGCCCAAGTTTGCAGAGCTAGCAACTATAGAGCCAGAATTCGACCTTGATATTCTCTAGCTTCAGACTCATTTTTATCAAATGTGAAAATTGACCCTAAGCCCCAAATGTATCTAATAATCCATTACACTTCGATGTCTCTTTTACTTTTCATTTTTAAATGAAAAGTATATATACATGAGCCCTTTCCCAACATGAAATCTCCAGCCCCAAATGCTTTGCCCCAAAGATCTGTGGCTCCAGGACTCCTACCAGAAACTTCATCTCATATCATGGTCTGTTGCTTGCATGACCATGCTCAATTCTGCCCTCCTTCCTTCTTTTTCATATCATGCATTGCCACTGAAGTCCAAGTTTGCCTCCTATTGCTTCACAGGTTGATGCTACTCCTCTTCCTTTTGAGGTTCTATATCCATCCATCAGGAAAGCCAAGACACTCTGGCAAAAAAAAAAAAAAATGACCTAAATGAAAGATCTCCACGAGTGAGATCCCAGTGGAAAGAACAGGTCATCAAAGAAGGAGGTACCTTTCTCTGAAGGGAGGAGAGAACTTCCACTTTGACTATGACTATGGCCTTGTCTAAATATGATCAGAGTCAGTGAACTCATGGGGCTTCCCTAGCCTTGGCAGCTCATGACAAGAGCCTAGGGTGATCACTGATGCCATAAACAAGAGTGTCAATTTGTTAAGTCAACAACAGGAGTCACTCTGCACTTACTCCTCATGTAGGATCTCTCTCCTTAGTGTGCTATACATTGAGATTTAATGCTATAACTAGTACTCAAACAGTATTTTTCACTTTATGTTTCTGTGGGTGCAAACTGTTGAAATCTTTTCTTAATATATGCTAAACTGATCTTCTGTATATAAAGAGAATTGAAAATGAATCATGATGTGAATGGAAGGGGAGAGGGAGTGGGAAAGGGGAGGGTAGCGGGTGGGAGGGAAGTTATGGGGGGGAAGGCATTGTAATCCATAAGCTGTACTTTGGAAATTTATATTCATTAAATAAACGTTAAAAAAATCTTCCATGCCCATAGATTGGAAGAATCAATATCATCAAAATGTCCATTTTCCCAAAAGCAATTTATACATTCAATGCGATACCAGATCTGGAAAAAATGGTGCTGAAATTCATATGGAGGCACAGGAGACCTCGAATAGCTAAAGCAATCTTGTACAACAAAAACAAAGCTGGAGGCATCCCAATACTAGATTTCAGCGCATACTACAGGATAGATATAATCAAAACAGCATGGTACTGGTACAGAAACAGATGGATAGACCAAGGGACACAATAGAAACACCAGAAATCAATCCAAACATCTACAGCCAACTTATATTTGATCAAGGACCTAAAACCAATTCCTGGAGCAAGGACAGTCTCTTCAACAAATGGTGTTGGGAAAACTGGATTTCTGTATGTAGAAGCATGAAGCAAGATCCCTACCTTACACCTTACACAAAAATCCACTCAGATGGATTAAGTATATGGCCAACACCATCAAATTATTAGAGAACATTGGAGAAACCCTTCAAGATATCAGCACTGTCAAAGACTTTTTGGAAAAGACCCCGGAGGCACAGGCAGTCAAAGCCAAAATTAACAATTGGGATTACATCAAATTGAGAAGTTTCTGTACTGCAAAAGAAACGGTCAGGAAAGTAAAGAGGCAATCGACAGAATGGGAAAAAATATTTGCAAACTATGCAACAGGTAAAGGTTTAATAACCAGAATCTATAAAGAGATCAAGAAACTCCACAACAACAAAAAAAAACAACCCACTTAAGAGATGGGCCAAGGACCTCAATAGACATTTTTCAGAAGAGGAAATCCAAATGGCCAACAGACACTTGAAAAAATGTTCAAGTTCACTAGCAATCAGGGAAATGCAAATCAAAACCACAATGAGGTTTCACCTCACCCCGGTTAGAATGGCTCACATACAGAAATCTACCAACAACAGTTGCTGGCGAGGATGTGGGAAAAAGAACACTAACCCACTGTTGGTGGGAATGCGAACTGGTAAAACCACTATGGAAGTCAGTTTGGAGATTCCTCAGAAACCTGAATATATCCCTACCATACAACCCAGCCATCCCACTCCTTGGAATTTACCCAAAGGAATTTAAATTGGCAAACAAAAAAGCAGTCTGCACCCTAAAGTTTATTGCAGCTCAATTCACAATAGCTAAGACCTGGAATCAACCCAAATGCCCATCAACAGTAGACTGGATAAAGAAATTATGGGACATGTACTCTATAGAATACTATACAGCAGTCAAAAACAATGAAACCCGGTTGTTTGCAGCAAAATGGAGGAATCTGGAAAACATCATGCTGAGTGAATTAAGCCAGACAAATATCATATGTTTTCCCTGATTGGTGACAATTAACTGAGCACCTAAAAGGAAACCTGTTGAAGTGAAATAGACACTATGAGAAAAAGTGACTTGATCGGCCCCTGTCCTGTCTGTCGAGGAACAACTTAATACTTTATCCCTTTTAGTGTTTTTTTGTTCTAATTAATACCATTGGTTGAACTCTGTAATTAACACACAATTTTTTTAATCATATAAATTTAATTGAAAAGTGATCCCTGTTAAATATAATAAGAGAGGGAAGAGATGTACAGTTCGGCACATGCTCAATCAGACTTGCCCCAAATGGT
Organism: Oryctolagus cuniculus; assembly: GCF_964237555.1. Lineage (NCBI taxonomy): Eukaryota > Metazoa > Chordata > Mammalia > Lagomorpha > Leporidae > Oryctolagus > Oryctolagus cuniculus. The sequence continues at coordinate 211,970,700 of NC_091432.1, read as the reverse complement.
AGAGTCAGAAACGTGCTACGGGACTCCAATTCAATCCCATCAAGGTGGCATGTACCAATGCCATCTCACTAGTCAAAGTGATCAGTTTCAGTTTATAATTGATCCTAATGATGGGTCACATAAACAAGAGTAGTGTCTGCTAATACTAACTGATAGAATTAAAAAGGAGAGAATGATCCAACATGGGAAGCAGGATACATAGCAGACTCATATAATGGCAGATGTCCTAAACAGCACACTGGCCTCAGAATCAGCCCTTAAGGCATTCGGACCCAGCTAAAGAGCCCATGAGAGTATTTCAGGAATGGATAGCCAAGACACTCTGGCAAAAAAAAACAAAACAAAACAAAAAAAAAAAACAAAAAAAACCTAAATGAAAGATCTCTGTGAGTGAGATCCCAGTAGAAAGAAGGAGCCATCAAAGAAGGAGGTACCTTTCTCTGAAGGGAGGAGAGAACTTCCACTTTGACTATGGCCTTGTCTAAAGAAGATCGGAGTTGGCGAACTCAAGAGGCATCCATAGCCTTGGAAGCTCATGACAAGAGCCTCTGGTGATTACTGACGTCATAAATAAGTGTCAATTGTTAAATCAACAACAGGAGTCACTGTGCACTTACTCCCCATGTCGGATCTCTGTCCTTAATGTGTTGTACTATGTGAATTAACGGTACTCAAACAGTGATTTATACTTTGTGTTTCTATGTGGGTGCAAACTGTTGAAATCTTTACTTAGTATATACTAAATTGATCTTCTGTATGTAAAGATAATTGAAAATTAATCTTGATGAGGAATGGAAGGGGAGAGGGAGTGGGAGATGGGATGGTTGCGGGTAGAAGGGTGGTTATAGGTGGGGGAGCCGCTATAATCCAAGAGTTGTACTTTGGAAATTTATATTTATTAAATAAAAGTTAAAAATCATAAAAAAGTTGAAAAAAAATGAAACCACCAATTTACTTTCTAATAAGGTTGCACTATTTAAAATTCCAAGTGCAACGTATGATTTGCTCTTTATCTTTTTTAGGATTTGGTGTTGTCAATCTTTTCAAGTAACCATTGTAGTTGAGACAAATAAGATGTAATCATGATATTAATTTTTATTTTCCCTGATGATTACAGATGTTTGAAATCTTTTCATGTACTTGATTCATTTGTGTATCTTATCAAATGTCTGTTCAAATCTTTGGGTTATTTATTAATTTTTCTATTTTTATTGAATCTGAAGACTCTTATGACCTAGTCTAGTCCTCTGTCATATGTCTCTAATGTAAACATTTTCTGTCTCTCCCTCTGTGACTAGCCTTTTGATATTTTTTAACAGTGGTGTTTGAAGAAGAGATAGTAGTAATTTTGATGAAGATATATTTACCACTTGTTTCTTTCATGGTCCATGTTTATTGCATCTTTGACAATGAATCTTCACATGTGCAAAGTTCATGTGTATTCTCTTCTGTTTTGTTTTTCTAGAATTTGTATAGTTTCACATTTTATGTTTAGGTCTGTGATTCATTTTGAGTTCCATTGTGTGTGCAGTATTAGGTAGAACATGAGATTCCTTTCAATACTTTTTAAAAATTGTACACGGATACTCATTTTCAGAACTCTGTATGGAGAAATTTCTATTTAATTATGTTTATGCATTTATATCTAGACTCTCTAGACTTTCCTGTTGATCTAAAGCTATACTTGTAACCAATAGGATGAGGTCTTAATTCTTGAAGTTCAGAGTATATCTGTGTATCAGGTAGGATAAGCCACCAATATTTGTTGTTATTCAGTACTCTTTTGATTATGCTTAAACTTTTTGCATTTCCAAATATTTTTAAATCAGCTTGCTTGCTGGAATTTTGGAATTAAATCTGTGGATAAAATTTTATATAAACTCATTTCTGTGATTCATCAACATAGTAAAGTCCTACATTTATTTACATTTATGAAGACTGGCAGTGCTATCTCATAATATTTAGTTTCTGATCCATACTTGGTTCACAAAAACATTTGTTTAAATTTTTAAAAAAATTCTTCCTGAAAAATTTTGTAGCTTACTGTATAGTGCTTTTAGATTTCTCTTACAGAGTGCCTACACTGTGTTAGATGTTTTGAGGATGTATTTAAAGATGCTAAATCATACCAGTCTGACTTCTCATTCCTACAGTGTAGGTTGGATTTTTCTTCATCTTCCTAATTTCTCCACATCTGCTTCCAAAGTGAGCAGTGATTAGGAACCACTCTTCTAGGGCGAGAGGAGAAGGGAAAGAGTTGCTCCATGAAGAACGTAATTGCTTTGTAGTTGATACAGTCGTTACTTACATGCAGATACATACTCCTAGCATACTTGAAGCTGACCTAGGTAACTATAGCATATTCTTTGATACTGATTGATTTCCTGCATTGCTTTATTTATATTCCATACAAGGACAAGCTTTAGTACAACATCTATCACAAATGCAAGTAAATGGGAGGTTTGAATTAATGAGGGCTTCCCACAATTGCCAAGACTTCAGATACGTCCTAGGAGATTTGCTATGACAGACATTTTCTTAGGGACGAGAGGTTTACTTTTTTTTATTTTTTATTTTTTTAAAATATGGGCTGCTCCTTGAAAAATGACCATGCCCCAGAGCTGCCAAAAATAAAAAATCAGCCTTGCTCTAAGGTCACCATTCTTTCCTTCTATTACTTGATTGATTACCTTGGCTTATGATTCTTTCACAGGAAAACTGGTAAGATTTGATTGTGTAAAGTGAAATAAAACACAAAACTCCTGCCCTTTGGATTCTGCATTCTAGGATTAATGTCTGAATCCATGTTTCTTTTCTGGATTGTCCTATATGTTAGTTTGCTAGGGATTCCAGAACAAAACATCGGAAACCAGGTGGCTTAAACTGCAGAAATTTGTTTTTGCAGAATCTGGAGGCTGGAAGTCTGTGACCAAAGTGCCAGCAGGTTTGTTTTCACCTAAGCCCTTTCTGCTCTGGGCTTTTAGATGGCCATCTCTTGTGTCCTTACCTGGGCTTTCCCTCTGTGTGTGCTCTCCCCTGGTATCTTTCTTATAAGAGTACCAGACACATCAGAATAGAGTCCATACATATGACCTCATTTAACCTTAATTATTTTTGTAAAGACCCTTTACTCACACGTAGTCACATTCTCAGGTTATATGTGAACATATGAATTCTAGAGGGGAACAATATGCAGACCATGGCACCCTCCAAGGACCTGAGCATCCGAGTTGGTCCCGTATTCCATCCATTGCCATTTGTCTCCGTCATCGGAGGGAAGGGTGCTGCAGGTTATGTGTGGCTTATAGTAGAGCCAGACCCCTCCGAGTCACTGGGACAAAGACTGCAGAGTCCTGTGAGAGGAAGCACCAGGAAGAAGAGCCACTCACCTCCTTTTACACACGGGGCATATGACAGAGGTGACATGTGGAGACCTTTCTGAGCTGTCAGAGTCAGCTCCAGAATGTTAGGGCATGTGCCATCTGCAAGAAAGAGCTCCGTGAAGGGAGGCTGCCTTGGGTCCATGGCGGGGTACGATTCATAATTCCAACCACACTGCTGCGTTTACAAGCACATGACTCCCCTTTTCACCTGCCAGAGAAGGTACAATGTCTCCCTTCATGGTTCTGAGGTGTGTCTGTGCTTCAGTGCTGGCACCAGGGAGAGGACCAGAGTCGTCCCAGTTCTGCCCCAGGTAGGCAGACAAGGCATTAGCAGGGAGTGTCCCTGGGCCTGGTGGCTCATATGCAGAAAGCTGTAGTTTTAAACTCCGAGCAATGAGTGTGTCTGACAAGGCTCATGAAGTCCCATCTTTCCTAAAGGTGAAGCTTTTGTGGCTTTGCTGGGTTCGGAGGCCTGTCTGTCACCAGAGGCAAGGAATCTGGTGGATTTGGGAGGATCCCTGCCTTAGCTCAGATAACCAGCTCTGGTTTCATACAGGGTGTTGTCAAAGTCTGCCCAAACCTTGGAAGGCGAGAGGCCTGTGGAAGCTTAATGGGAAAGTTGCTGGATAGCAAATCAACTGGGCTCTGCCCCTAACAAATGTGGCTTTGTGGGCAATTAGCTTCCTGTAGGCTTAGTTTACTCCTCTGTAAAATGGGTGAAAAGGTCACCCAGGTGCCCTCCAGCTGCAAAATGCCCATTGTTCAGGCAACACTTCTTGTAAAGAACCGTGAACTTTTTTTAAAAAAATTATTTGGAAGAGTTCCACAGAGGGGGAAGGAGAGGCAGAGAAAGAAAGAGAGAGAGAAGTCTTCCATCCGCAGGTTCACTCCCCAGTGGCTGCAATGGCTGGAGTTGTGCTGATCCAAAACCTGGAGCTAGGAGCTTCTTCCAGGTCTCCCACATGGGTGCAGGGACCCAAGGACTTGGGCCATCTTCCACTGCTTTCCCAGCCTATAGCAGAGAGCTGGATCAGAAGTGGAGCAACTGGGACATGAACTGGCACCCAGATAGGATGCCGGAACTGCAGGTGGCAGCTTTACCCGCTATACCACAGCACCAGCCCCAGCAGTGAACTTTCTAACAAATGGATTCCTCTAGGAACCACAGGAGACCCTAGAATTACATCAGTGAACTCATGTTACTCCATGAGTGCTTGTGTTTTTAAAGCACACTGGTTTTTGACAAATTGCTTAAAAAATAAAACACCAGTGTTTTATGCCTTAAGGGATATGTTCCAGTGACAGTATAGGGAAATAAATCATTCCTTTTTAAAAGTGCTAAGTTTTTAATGGGGCAAATTATTAACACTTAATTTCTAATTAGGGTGCTTACGCATGTAATGACATTTGGGACTCTTGTACATGCCAGGCTTTTGAGCATCCAGCAAGATAGATTAAGAGGTTCAGAGAAGGCTCCTCAGGCTCCATGTGTGTTTGGGCAGGTGTACCGTCAGGAGGCATTGCTGTCCACTGATGGTCAGTGAGACTGCCCAGGTCTGAAGTGCAGAAGTGCCCTCAGAGCTGAGAGAAAAGACACCACCATGGTCGGCCTCCTCCTGCTCCTCTGAACCTGCCTGCCTAAGACACCGAAGTGCAAGGTGGGCTAAAGAAAGTTGCCCATCTACACAGCAGAAAAGCCATTCAGATGACGAGAGAAATTCACAAACAAGGGGAAAAAAAGCAAAACTTGCAAAACGAAAGGCCGTGTGTCTCAACCCCATTGGAGAAACACTGCAGTGGCTTCAAAATCATCCTGACCCTCCTAAGCAGGCTATCGAAAGACAGATGCTTGTGAATTAATTGGAAAGTTCTGTACTACATCCCAGATAGCCAGGAAGCACGGCTCTCCTGAGACAGCCACCAAGCAGGAGTGACAGCAGCATTGTGGTTATGGCCCCGACGTTCCAGACACCCTACAGGCGAGTAATCTGCAAACTTGCAGGGAACGGGATTTTGAGCTGAGGAAATTACCAAACACTAAAGTGAGAAAAATGTGTGCTAATGATGCAGTTTCTGAGAAGCACAAGTAGAGAGAACTGTGGGCAGATTTAGGGGAACGGGAACTAAAGGACAAATCGAGTGACTTGGATGAGGAAATGACGGCAGCAGTCTAATTGTCCTTGCTTGAGTTGAAAATAAATAATTGGAGAGAGCTGCAAGTTATACTCAATGATTCATTAAATCATTGTCAAGAATTTGCTGTTTAATTAATTTTCTTACATGATGAGAACCCCGCTTACAGTTTGCAAAATGGCATTGTTTCCACTTTAAAATGGAGATTGCTTTTCATTTACGTTAAGTTGCCCAGATAGAAATGTTATGCAAAACATATTTTATCTGAATTTCAGGGAGCAATATGAATAAGGACAAAATATGTTTTAATTACTTATGCAGGTGGATTGAGGATTGCCTAATCTCATGTTTAGGGAAATGGACAATTACTTGGTTTCCAAGGGTCCCTGGGTATATTTCTAGAACTAGGATGAGAGCAGAATTGTTTTCAGTAATAATCTTACACACATCCTTCCCATAAGCATAAGCACTGTTTCATTTCCTTATAAAGTAGGGGAAAATATGAGATGAAATTCAAATATACCCATGGATTGTCCATTCTTTTTTATATTTTCTGAACCAGAGTTAAGTGGTAAAGCAATAAAGGATGACTACTCTTGCTAGGTTGACCTCCTACCCTTAATCTGTTACCTTTTGACAAAGGAGGGTCAGTGATTTCAGGCTAACTGCTTTTGGTTGTATATTATTTTCTGCTTTATTGTGAAAAATGATTGGTTCTTTTAAAAAAAATTATTTGAAAGGCAGTTATGGCAGGGGGGAGTGAGATGAGTCTTCATCTGCTGGTTTACTCCCCAAATGGCCACAACAGCCAGGGCTGAGCCAGGCCAAAACCAGAAGCCAGGAGCTTACTCCTGGTCTCCCATGTAGATACAGGGGCCTAAGTGCTTGAGCCATCTGGTGCTGCTTTTGCAGGCGCATTAACAGAGAGCTGGATTGGAAGTAGAGCAGCTGGGACACAAACTGGAGCCTGTGTGGGATGCCAGCGTGGCAGGTGGCAGCTTTACCAGCTACGCCACAGAGCAGGCACCATATAATAGAGGTTTTGTGTGTGTGTGAGTGTGTTTGTTTTGTGAAGACAGAACTGGGAAGTGGACAGCCAATGACTTTGTGTGATTCTTCTTTTCTGAGAGGTAGGATTAAACTGACATAGAATATAGCCCAATATTAAAATATCATATAAAGCATGGATGCTGTAGAATTTTTTCTTCATAGAACTTGTTGATTATAAATGTATGCTTTTTTTTTTTTTTTTATTTTTTTTTATCTTTTATTTAATGAATATAAATTTCCAAAGTACGTCTCATGGGTTACAATGGCTTTCCCCCCCATACCGTCCCTCCCACCCACCACCCTCCCCTTTCCCACTCCCTCTCCCCTTCCATTCACATCAAGATTCATTTTCGATTATCTTAGTATACAGAAGATCAGCTTAGTATTCCTTAAGTAAGGATTTCAACAGTTTGTTCCCACACAGAAACATAAAGTGAAAAATAATAGATGATTTTTTTTTAAATGATGATGAAATCAGATCAGACCTATTGTCATGTTTAATCCCAGTGAGAATCAAGTTGGGAATTGATAGTTTCTTTTTTTTTTTTTTTTTTTTTAACAGAAGATCAGTTTAGTGTACATTAAGTAAAGATTTCAACAGTTTGCACCCCCATAGAAACACAAAGTGAAATATACTGTTTGAGTACTCGTTATAGCATTAAGCCTCAGTGTACAGCACATTAAGGACAGAGATCCTACATGAGGAGTAAGTGCACAGTGACTCCTGTTGTTGACTTTACAAATTGACACTCCTGTTTATGGCACCAGTAATCTCCCTATGCACCAGTCATGAGTTTCCAAGGCTATGGAAGCCCCTTGAGTTCTCCGACTCTTATCTTGTTTAGACAAGGTCATAGTCAAAGTGGAGGTTCTCTCCTCCCTTCAAATTGAGAAGTTTCTGTACTGCAAAAGAAACAGTCAGGAGAGTGAAGAGACAACCAACAGAATGGGAAAAAATATTTGCAAACTATGCAACAGATAAAGGGTTAATAACCAGAATCTACAAAGAGATCAAGAAACTCCACAAAAACAAAACCAACAACCCACTTAAGAGATGGGCCAAGGACTTCAATAGACATTTTTCAAAAGAGGAAATCCAAATGGCCAACAGGCACATGAAAAAATGTTCAAGGTCACTAGCAATCAGGGAAATGCAAATCAAAAGCACAATGAGGTTTCACCTCACCCCGGTTAGAATGGCTCACATACAGAAATCTACCAACAACAGATGCTGGCGAGGATGTGGGGAAAAAGGGACACTAACCCACTGTTGGTGGGAATGCAAACTGGTCAAGCCACTATGGAAATCAGTCTGGAGATTCCTCAGAAACCTGAATATAACCCTACCGTTCGACCCAGCCATCCCACTCCTTGGAATTTACCCAAAGGAGTTTAAATTGATAAAGAAAAAAGCGGTCTGCACCCTAATGTTTATTGCAGCACAATTCACAATAGCCAAGACCTGGAACCAACCTAAATGCCCATCAATGGTAGACTGGATAAAGAAATTATGGGATATGTATTCTTTAGAATACTATACCGCAGTAAGAAACAACGAAATCCAGTCATTTGCAACAAAATGGAGGAATCTGGAACACATCATGCTGAGTGAAGTAAGCCAGTCCCAAAGGGACAAATACCATATGTTCTCCCTGATCGGTGACAACTGACTGAACACCAAAAAGGAAACCTCCTGAAGTGAAATGGACACTATGAGAAATGGTGACTTGATCAGCATAGCCCTGACTGCTAATGGACAACTTAATACATTATCCCTCATAGTATTTTTTTTTTGTCTGTTCTACTTAATATGACTGGTTTAATTCTGTAATTATCACACAGTTATTCTTAAGTGTTGAAAATTAACTGAAATGTGATCTCTAAATGTATGCTTTTTTAGATGATGCATTGTAAGTGGATTTATTTATTTCTTTTTAATTTTTTATTAATCTGAAGAGAACTGATTTCATGGATTCCATAGGTACAGTTCTCAGAGACAACCACACTTCCCTTACCTCTTTTCTCCCCCCCACCCCAGTACCTCTCCTTCCCTCCCCTCTCTTCATCAGTTTTTGCAGACATAATTTCAATCCATTCTGTATTCACAGGCTTAATTTGCCACTAGTCATAATATTAAACAAGTAAAAGTAGGAAAACCACAGTTCCACCGGAGTATAAACATGGGCTAAAAATGACAGTCGTATCCCAAAGTGACCATTTCGTTCCTATACATTTTTTGTAGAGAAGTAACAAAAAATTAATGATTTATGGTTAATGAGGCATCAATTAAGCCTTGCATTGGTTTAGTTAAAATGTTAGAATTATTTTACTCTGAAAATTAAAAATAAAATTTATTTTATAAGTTATAGATGTTGGAAGACTATAATCAAGTATACATCTGTCCACAGATGTGAATGATTTCTGTGCCTTTGTTGCTGCTCTGGAATACACGCAGGGTACAAAACCTGGCTTCCCTTTAGGAAAGAGATCAGGATAAAGGCCTTGCCTCTCATCAGGGAGATGATGACTACATTCTAGTATTTAAAGGCATAAAGACCTTTCTTCATGTTACCTAAAATGTCAGTAAAAATGAGTTAATAATAAAATCATCATGTTATGAAAATGCTATATTCTGGGGCCGGCGCTGTGGCTAAGTGAGTTAATGCCCTGGCCTGCAGCGCCAGCATCTCATGTGCGTGCCAGTTTGAGACCCGGCTGCTCCACTTCCAATCCAGCTCTCTGCTATGGCCTGGGAAAGCAGTAGAGAATGGCCCAGGTCCTTGGGCCCCTGCACCTGTGTGGAAGACCCAGTAGAAACTCCTGGCTCCTGGCTTCAGATTGGCACAGCTCTGGCTGTTGCAGCCATCTGGGGAGTGGACCAGCAGATGGAAGACCTCTCTCTCTCCTTCTCTGCCTCTCCTCTCTCTGTGTAACTCTGACTTTTGAATAATTAAATACATCTTAAAAAAAAGAAAATGCTATATTCTTACGAATTTGGTCCTTTGAAAAATAGCATTTTAAATAATTGTGATGTATTAATCAAGATTTTGCCTTCAGTTAAACAAATGGACTTTTTGCTGTGAGAATGTCTTTTACAAGAGTTTCTCTGAGAAGTTTCTGTATCATAAGCTTTAAACTCTCATTTTCCTGTTGTCTCAGTTGAGAGCCAACTGTCTCCAAGGGATCCTTCTGGGCACTGGGCAGGCACCGGAGTTAACCACTCAGGACCAGCATGTCTCAGATGCCTGTTGTGCTTCCTTTTACTCTGCTGAAAACCACCCCTTCTTTGCTCTTTGCAAGGCTGTTGCCCTACATTAGGTTGTCCTTAGCACATACAGTTGAATTGCCTGCTATTTCCAGATTGGGTTTCCTACAGAACAGATCTGGTCATCTCGCTGTGCTCAAAATCGTCAGTGCCTCTCCAGGCACGTGGAGGAAACCCTACTCCCCTACTCCTCCTTCCATTAACTCAGGGGCCTCTCTGATCTGATTTTCCCTAGACTGTCAGTTGGATTCACCAACGTCTTCGCCATGACACCAAAAACAGAGCTCTGTTGCACCAGCTGTGTTTTTCTACTCTGGCCTCTGGTAGTCTTCTCTACCTAGAATACTTTTCCTTTTCACTTTGATGATGGAGATTCTTCCAGTTCTGCAAACTCTTTCTGGGAGTCCAGTCTGGAAGACAGAGCCCACACTTGGTGGTTAAATAATGGATACTTCATTTAAGGAGCTAGTGAAAAAGCTGTTGGAAAAGCAAGAGAAGGTGAGGCAATTGAGAAGTTAGCATCAATAGGAAACTACTGGCATCACTGGGCTAGAGGGACAACAGAGGAGGTGGTGTTCCTGGAGGCCAGGAGCTGAGGCTATCCAAAGACAAAGGCACGATGGAGCTTCATTCATAGCCAGGGATACCCCCTAAGTGTGGAGGGACACAGAAATTCCACCTGCCTTCCTCCGATTTCCTGCTTGAGTCTCCCATGGGCTTAACCTACCCTGAAATCAGTTGGCAAAGGGGCCAGGAAAATAGTTTTCAGGGATCAATTCTGTTATGATATAAGGCAAAGCTGAAAAATAATAAGGAATGGATCCCAGAGCAAAGAGACCATAACTAGCATGCATGTCATCCATGAAATCATCTGTTTTCTGTAATAATTATACCAAGTCCTGATCTCTCCTTCATGATTTCTGAACCTGATAGTTTCTTTATTTTTTGAAAGATTTATTCATTTATTTATTTAAACAGCAGTGTTACAGAGAAGAGAGACGAAGAAGAGAGGGAGATCTTCCATCTGCTGGTTCACTCTCCAAATGGCCACAACCATCAGGGCTGGGCCAAGCTGAAGCCAGGAACCTGTAACTTCATCCAGGTCTCCTGCATGGGTGCAGGAACTCAAGTATTTGGGATATTTTCCACCATTTTCTCGGGTACATTAGCAGGGAGCTGAATTGGAAGTAGAACGACTAGGATTCAAACTACTGTCAGTGTGAGATGCTAACAACACAGCCAGTGGCTTAACCTGATACACCACAACCCTGGCCCCTCTCTGATAGTTTCCAATAGATCTTCTCTATGTGAGATCTATATCTTTTGCATATGCTTGTGGATACCACCATACTGAAACTTAATTGAAGGCAAGGACTGTGTTTCATTCATGGTCGTAATCCCAGATTCTAGTGTAGAATTTGGAATATTATTACAGCTCAGCCATAGACCATACTGAATTTGGGATGGGAGAGTATTGACAACCAGAAAGATCACAGGATGACTGATTAAGGGATATCCAATTCTTCATAGGGACACACAGAGATGAACAGAAGCAAGAAGAGTCAAAGCACTCAAAGGAGCAGAAGAGAAAGCACTTAACTCCCACGGCCTTCTTAGCTGTAAGAGTCTCTTTGCCTTTCAGTTTTTCTCAGCATGGTACCACTTTGCACAGCATTCTCAACAGGAGTTTCCATATGGGTCTGCAAAATGCCATGTACGTGTCTGCTTCCCAGGGATTTCCATGACCTGGCTAAGGGAGAAGGCACGATTAGCTCTTCCTAATTACTAAAAGGCAGTCCCTAGAAGGGGAATTAAAAGTGGAGAGGAAAGTGTATTTCATTTCTGTGGGTTTTCATGGGATGATTCAATGTTGGGCTTTTTTTTTTTTTAACTACTTGAGAGAGAGAGAGAGAAAGAGAGAGAGAGAGAAAGAGAGAGAGAGAGAGAGAGAGAGAGAGAGACATCTTCCATCTTCTGGTTCACTCCCCAAATGCCCACAACAGCCAGGGCTCAGCTGGTTGAAGCCGGGTAACTGGAACTTCATCCAGGTCTCCCAGTTGGTTGGCAGGGGCCTAAGTGCTAGGCAGCTGTCTGTTGTCTCCCAGGATTTGTTAGGAGGGAGCTGGATTGGAAGAAGAGCTTCAGGGGTTTGAACTGGCACTCCAATATTGGATGTAGATATTGCAGGCTAAGCCACTGTGCCAGAAGTATTGGGCTTCTTAACATTTTTGTATTTAAGCTTGCAAATTCTACACTAAGGAGGACATTGGATTAGCATTCCCTTCCCTGAGCCAGTAATTCCTCTGTCTTACATGTATATATTTCCTGCTTTGAAAATGAAAGGATCGCTGAGAAACAGATTTTTGCTTAGAAAAGAATCTGTCTTTCTAATTATAAATGTAGCATGTTTACTGTATTATAGTTCACAAACTCAGAAAAGTACACAGAAAAAATAGAAAAGTCTCACTATCCATGATAGTCACTGGAGCAAGCGTTGTGGGGCAGAGGCTAAGGTGCTGCTTAGGATGTCCACATCCTATATGGAGTGCCTAGATTTCAGTTCCAGCTCCTCTTCTAAGCTGGATTTCTGCTAATGCTCACTCTGGGAGGTGTCAGGTGTTAGCTCAAGTGCTTGGGTCCCTATAACATGGGAAACCTCAATGGAGTTTTGGGCTTCTGTATTTGTTTTCCCAGCTGTTTGAGCACATGGGGAGTAAACCAGTGGATGGAAGGTATATCTTTCTCCCTCCCCACCTCTCTTTCTTTCTCTATGTGGCTCTGCCTTCAAATAAAAATAAAATAAATGAATAAATCTTTTAAAAATGAGAATCACTATAAATAATTCAGAATATATATTTTCAGTCTTTTCTCTTCCAAAATGATGTCATACTCTCTACTCTGGTTTAAAAATTTCTTTTTCTGCTTAAAAATAAAGCACATTTTCCTACTACAATAAGAATGAATCAACATTTAACACTGCACTGTATTCCATTATAGTTTATTTACCTAATGCCCTTTAGTTGGATTTTTCTGTTGTCAATGTTTTTGATAAGAAGTGTTCCACTGTTGTGTTAGATTGCCAGTACTACCTTAACAAATGACCACCGACTCAGTGGCTTAAATAACACAAGTTCATTCTCTTGCAGTTCTAGAGGCCACAATCAGTGCCACTGGCTAAAGTCGAGTGGTCAAGGGGCTGGTCCCTTCTGCAGGCTCTGGTGGAGAATCTGTTGCCTAGGCTTTCCCAGCTTTGAGGGGTGACTCGCATTCCGGGGCTGTGGCTGCTTCGTCCTTCCACAGAGCCCAGTGGTGTAGCCACTACTTCCATTGTCACATGGCCTTCTCTCCGACTTTGACTCCTCTGACTTCCCGTTATAAGGACCCTTCTGATTATATTGGGTGCGTCTTGGGTAATCCGGAATAACTGGTCTATATCAGTATCCTTAATCATATATGCAAAGTCCCTTTCTCCTATAAGGTGACATTCTCTCTTTCTGGATGTTAGGCATTGTCGGGCATCAGTCAGCCTCATTCATTGCTGTAAACAGCATAGACACCTTTTCAGGCCTGTCTCAGTCCTACAGTGATTATAATTATGGCAGCTCCAGAAAGATTTGTGATGGCAGGTGCAATTGTAGTTACAAACTTGGGAGTCAAGACATTGAGGGGCCTGGATCTGTCACTGAGATACAGGGCGATTTCCCTGCTTCAGCATCCTCATCCATAAGGTGATGGTTCCTTTCATATTGAAAGTAATTCTTTCAACAGAAGCACCCGAAGTAGTGACAGGAAGGCTCTAAAGTTGTGTTTAAAGGATAAATGGTGATTACATATGCATAGTATCCTCGAGCCAGATGCAATAGAAGCATGTTTTAAAAACTAGAATCTTGGAAGCCGGTGCCGTGGCTCAATAGGATAATCCTCCACCTAGTGGCGCTGACACACTAGGTTCTAGTCCCGGTCGGGGCGCCGGATTCTGTCCTGGTTGCCCCTCTTCCAGGCCAGCTCTCTGCTGTGGCCAGGGAGTGCAGTGGAGGATGGCCCAAGTGCTTGGGCCCTGCACCCCATGGGAGACCAGGAGAAGCACCTGGCTCCTGCCTTCGGATCAGCGTGGTACGCCAGCCACAGCGCGCCGGCCGCGGCAGCCATTGGAGGGTGAACCAATGGCAAAAGAAGATCTTTCTCTCTGTCTCTCTCTCTCTAACTGTCCACTCTGCCTGTAAAACAAAACAAAACAAAACAAAACAAAACAAAACAAAACAAAACACTAAAATCTTGGGGCCAGCGCTGTGGCAGAGTGGGTAGAGCCGACACCTGCAGTGCCAACATCCCATTTGGGTGCCTGTTCAAGTCCTGGCTGCTCCATTTCCAATCCAGCTCTCTGCTATGGCCTGAGAAAGCAGTTGAAGATGGCCCAAGTCCTACTCTGGAAGTGCTGATCCTGGGAGACCTGGGAGAAACTCCTGGCTCCTGGCATCGGATTGGCACAACTCCAGCTGTTGCAGCCATCTGGGGAGTGAACCTGCAGATGGAAGACCACTCTCTCTCTGCCTCTCCTCTCTCTGTGTGCAACTCTGACTTTCAAATAAATAAATAAATTTCAAAAAGAAAAACTAAAATATTGGAAGACTGCATCACCTCAACCTTAATGATAACTATCACTTATTAAGTACCTATTTATACAGGATGTTTTATATAGTTGGTCTGAAATCCTCACAGAAATCTCCCAGATTACAGGATACTCTGCATATTTTCCCAGCAGTTGGTAAGTAATTTGCTCAAGATTCCACAGTTAGTGAGTAAAGAATTGTCAGCTTATGTCATATCCGCCCAGATCCAAAGTCAGGCTCTTTTGCTTCAATCCTGCTGTCTGTACACATGCTGCCTAGAATTAAAAGGAGTTAGAACACTGTCCTGGCATTTCCAGAGTGATTGGCATCACTGTATCACTGGGAGTCTGGGCATTTTTGATGCAGTTCAATGGGCAGCTCTTGGTGAACCTGCCTAGCAGGAGTAAAGAATGCTCTGTTTCTCTTGAAAGCAACTTCCCCTGCCCTTGACTGTACAGAGGAACTGGGGGGAATTTGTCCATTCCCTTTGGTTCTCTCAGCTGGTGCTTGTGGTCAGGGTGTGCACGTGCTGGAGTTACGTGGCCAGCCATTCGCTAAGCTCCCTTGCCTTATGGAAACCAGATGGGAGCTGGAGTCGACCTTCTCAGCCGCAGAAGTGAGGCTGTGCTGCTTCTCTGGACTGACTCTGAATTTTAGGAGGCATAATGTAGTCTCCTCTCCCTCTCCCTACCCAGCTTCCCCTTCCACACTTTAAGAGTCATTTTCACAGACATAGCCTTTCTCTGTGCTTTGCCCAGATAATCTTTTTTTTTTTTAAATTTATAATTGCAACTTTGTTTGTGGCAAAAGCTCTGTTTGGTTGTCATAAATTGTAACCAAGAGGAATACTGTCCAGAAAGCAGTCAGTGCTAGCATATGCTTTGAATAGCCTAGATTGATAATATGAGGCCTTGCATAACTTTACTAACCTCTACTAGCATTTTGGAAGAATTAAACAAATACACAGTGAAAATATCAAACAAACAAAAACAAAACACAACTGAAGCTGGGAGAGTGGGCAGGGAGAATTTCACATGTGCCAGTGAACAAAGAAAGTCAACGTGATAGAGCTTGGACCTCGTGCAAAAGTTTGCAGAGGATCAGCACTTCCAGAGTAGGAGAGATTGTACAACTCACCAGTTCATGAATTCCGTCCAGCCATTCCCTGCTGGAAGAGGCCAGGAGAACCTGGGAGTAGTTCTATTGTGAAACACTACTGCCACAGGAAGTTCCACTTACTACTTATTGATCCATTACAGTAGTGGTAGGAGTAATGGTAATTTTTAAGATAAGGTAACTGGTGGAATAAAAAATATGAAGGGTTGAGAATTTCATAGTTAAACACTTGCATGCTTTGAGGGAAACGTAGTCCTGTGGTGAGAGTCTAGGATATGAATCAGAAACACAGTAGACTCATTTATTGGCTGTGTGGCCATGAACAAGGTATTTAACCTCTCTGAGTTTCTGTTTTGGCGTCAGAGGCTAAGATTTTTTAAAAAAAAATACACAGGCATGTGTATATACTCACACTCACACACACACACACAAATACAGGTGGAGAGACAGAGAGAAATCTTCCATGCATTAACTCATCTCTCAGATGCTTACTTACAATGGCTAGAGGTGGGTCAGGCTGAAGCTGGGAGCTGGGAACAACAAAACTGACTCAGAGGCATCACAGGATAGTTGAAGTTGGAGCCAGATAGTATTGCACTCAAATGTCTGCACTGTTGTCCTTGAGACAATTCATTTAAAAGAAGTCTCCCATGGTGGGGTCAGGGACCTGACTACTTGAACCATCACCTGCTGCCTCCCAGGATCCACATCAGCAGGAAGCTGGAATCTGGAGTGGAGCTGAGGCTGATACCCAGGTATTCCAATATGGGATGTGGGTGTTTTCACTATTTGGCTAAATGCCTATCCCCAGGAGCAAGGTTTAATGAACGAGTTTAGAATGTGGTTTGCCCAGTGTTGGGAATGTGGAATGTGCTTATGGAATGGTAGCACCTGTGCTGTTCCAATTCCATGAATTCTCTACCTGTGCATCAATCACTGAGATGAGCTTGCCACTGAAGACCAGAGGGAAATTCATCTTTGTACCCAACCCTATTTTTCCTGCAGTCCTGGCCCTTTTCCAGAAAGTTTGGTCATGTTTTTGGAAGAGTCACAGTGTTAATGGAAGTTGGAGCCAAATTCACTTGAAAAAGGGCCAGGAACACTGTAGAGGATAACTGGTTGTTGAATGAATGGAAAAGGAATGAGTTATACTTTTCTACCCTTTATACCTGGCAGGATCTTTACTCATTAGTCAAGGTCCTGATTGCCTTTTTTCAGTTGGAGACTTCCCCCCAAACATCACACACACCCGTGTTGTATAACAGTGCTCAAAGTCTACACTCCTCAGCCAAGGCACTGTGGCAAAAAATGTTCTACAAGAAGAATCTTTCTAAGTGAGACCCCAGTGGAAAGAAGTGGCCATCAAAGAAGGATACACTTTTCTCTAAAGGGAGGTGACAACTTCCACTTTGCTTATGGCCTTGTCCAAATACTGACAGTTTCTGGACTCAGAAGGCCTCCATAGCCTAGGCAGCTCATGACAAGAGCCTTGGGTGGTCACTGATGTCATGCATAAGAGTGTTATTAAATTAGCAGGAGTCACTGTGCACTAACTCCCCACGCAGGACCTCTGTCCTCAATGAGTTGTTATGAGAGTTAACTGTAAAGCTAGTTTGCAAACAGTTTGTATGTGTCTGTGTGTGTGTGTGTGTGTGTGTATGTGAAAATTGTTGAAACTTTTTACTTAGTATAGAGTTGGTCTTCTGTGTACAAAGTTAATTGAAAATGAATCTTAATGGAGAATGGGCCTGGCAAGGGGAGAGGGGGTGGAGAGCATGGGTAAGAGGGCAGCTACAGTGGGAAGAATCACTATATTCCTAAAGTGGTACTTATGTAATTTGTATTCCTTAAAAAATAAATTTTAAAAAATAGGGGAAAAAAAAGTCTGCACTCCTAAGCCATGGCCATTGATCTTCTCTAGAGCAGGACTATGATTCCATATTCTCTGAATGTCACCAGAAGTACATTCACCAGAAACCTATTGTTAAAGAAAGAAAGAAGTAAGTAAATGAACAAAGAAACCCTAAAGGCAGCGTACTACCTCTCCTTCTTCCCCACCCTGGGTTACTGTTTGATTCTCATACCTAGATCCTTTCCAGAGGATTGGCCACATACTGCTGGCTTCCTGCCCATGCACAGTCACGGGGGTTACTGCAGTTCATGTGCTTATCTTGTCAGGAAGGTGACCCAGACTCTTTCCTCATGGAAGCAGAAAGTCATTGCCAAGCTGTGTGTAAGACAGACTGACTAATGAGGGAACATAATTTTGGGCGATCACTTTCAAGAGACATTAGCCCAGTAAAGCATTATTCAAAACTCTGTACTGAATGACATGCCATCCACACAGTGTTTCTCATCTCTCTATACAATAGCTACCACAAATAAGAGAAACATGGTATTTTTTTTAGTCTGGCCCATTTCACTTAGCATAACGAACTCCAGTAGTATCCATTTTGTTGCAAAAGTCAGGATTTCATTATTTTTTATCACTAAGTAATATACCATCATGTGTATACACCACATTTTCTTTATCTAGTCAGCAGTGGATGGACATCTGGGTTTATTCCATATCTTAGCTGTTTTGAATTGAACATACGAGTGCAGGTAATTCTTTCACATGCTGCTTTTATTTTCTTTGGATATATTCCCTGGAGTGGGAAAGCTGAGTCATATGGTAGGTCTATTTTTAGTTTTCTGAAGAATTTCCATACTGTCTTCCATAATGGTTGTACCAGTTTACATTCCCACCAACAGTGTATTAGGATACTTTTGTTCTTAATTTGAGTGTTGGTTATAAGAGTGATCAGATGGCCCCCAAAAACCATCACTGATCTCTGCATTTAAGCAAATTTCTTGATAAATGCATTATTTTAATAAAGTGTTTTTTAAAAAGGGAATAAATAGAAAAGACTTAGAATAAAGCAAAATTGAATTATGGGCACAAATAAAAAGACAAAACCTCAGAGAGAGAGAGAGAGAGAGATGGACAGAGACAGACAGTCATAGGCCTCCTAAGGAATTTTGTGTTGTCTGTAAATTCAGAGCAAGATAGTTTCCAAACCAAACTCATCTTTCCTATCCTGTCCCTAAAGAGTCTTTCCTCCTAATTTCCCTATTTCTTTCCAAGGAAATGGTCTTCTATAAGTCAATGAAAAAGACTGTTTTCTCTTTCTTCCTTTGTACAATCAATTATCCGACCCCACTATTGCTATGTTGTTAGCCTGTCTGGATTTGTGGACTCGTTCCAATAGTATTCACTATTTGATTCAGAGTAAGTCATTTGTGTTTTCTGAGTCTCAGTTTCTTGGTAAACAAAACGGGATTGTAAGCTGGTCTGCCTTTCTCACATGGTTATTGTTATTGTCAGGATGAGTTCTGATAATGGAAGAGAAAGAGGAGCTTTTCTATCTGTGATATGCTGGTACCACTAACTGCTGCTGCTTATTTGATTTGACTAGCAGTCAACCATCCTAGTTTGCTCTAAAATGTCCTGGTTATAGCACTGACAATTCTGCATCCCAGGGGCTGGCACTATGGTGCAGCAGGTTAAGCCACCACCTGTAGCGGTGCCGATTCAAGTCCCAGGTGCTCCACTTCCAATCCAGCTCTCTGCTAAGGCACTTGGGAAAGCAGCGGAAGATGGACCAAGTATTTGGTCCCCTGCCACCCATGTGGGAGACCCCAAAGAAGCTCCTTGCTTCTTCCTGGCTCAGCCCTGGCTGTGATGGCCATTTGGGAAGTGAACCAGTGGATGGAAGATCTCTCTGCCATTTGGGGAGTGAACCAGTGGATGGAAGATCTCTTTCTGTCCCTCCTCTCTCTCTGTAACTCTGCCTTTCAAATGATAAATAAACCTTAGGGAGAGAGAGAGAGAGAGAGAGAGAGAGATCTGCATTCCAGGAAACCCCTTGATCTTGGCTAAACGAAGACAACTGCTCACCCTTCCCCTCATGACTATAGCCCATGCCTCCTCCTACTCTGGTTCCTTCCCACTGTGCACTTGAGCCTTTCCAATACCTCTCAGGTTGTCTCCCTCAAACCATCCAGCATGATTTCCCTGAAGCAGAGTGTAATCAGTACATTACTTTGTACACTAAGGCGGAGGGGCTGCCCTATGGGCGGAGGGAAGGGAGGAGAACACACAGCCACATGGGTATCATCAAAACTGCTCTTGGGCAGGGAGTGTGGTGGATGTTCTTTCTGGTGGTGGTGTGGGGTACTGGAGTTGCTGCAGCCAAGCTTCCTGGTATGAGGCTGGCTAAAGCACTCTGATTTCAAATTTGAACCTCGCCCCATGTGACTCCCTTCTTTGTGGGGCATTGCATGAAACGGGGGCTTTGAGATCATCCCGCTCTGGATTCTGGGTATGGCTGGCTGTGTGCTTTGCATGGGAAATGAAAACAGGAGGCCCCGGCTGGGCCAATCTCTCTGTCCTCAGGATCAGCACCCCAGTGGTGAATGGGGGTGCCATAAGGGACTGCAACCTCTGCCCATGGGCACCCTCCCTTCCTGGATAGGGGTGGGTGCAAGGTCCCCACTGAGGCTCCTGTCGGGAAGGTTGTGGTACAACTGGCCCACTGCACCGAGAGATGCTGTGTGGTCCATACTTCCTGCTAACCCTCTACACGCCCAGAAACCCTTACAGAAGTGGAGGGCAAGGGCAGAAGTCGGGATTCTTCCTACCAACAAGACTTGGTTGCTGCCCCACATGGAAGACTCAGTGGTTGGATGGAGATGGTGCTAGGGTCAGGGAGCAAAAGGTTAAAAATTCACTGGGGCAGGTGGCCAGGGAGGTAGTGAGAGAGGAGAACTCCACTGTCCTATCAGACTTCACTTACAAAATGCAAGTTAAAATATAAAGTTGTTAAAATTGTCAAGGTGGCAGGGCTGGCATTATGGGGTAGCTGGTTAAGCTGCTGACTATGATGCCGGCATCCCACATGGGCACCTGATTGGTTTCCGGTTGTTCCACCTCTGGTCTAGCACCTTATTCGTGTGCCTGGGAAATAAATGGAGGATGTCCCAAGTATTTGGGCCCCTGTCACTCATGTGGGAGACCTGGATGAAGCTCCTGGCTCTTGGCTTTGGCTTGGCCCAGTGCTGGCCATTGTGGCCATTTGGGAAGTGAATCATTGGATGGATCTCCCTCTCTCTCTCTCTCTCTTTCTCTTTCTGTTTCTCTTTCTCTCTCTCACCCCCCCCCCCTTTCTCTCTGTAACTCTGCCTCTCAAATAAAATAATAATCTTTGAAAAAAAAAAAAGCCAAGATGGCAGCAGCCAGTGCCTGTCTGAGCATGGATTACACAGCCATGAAGAGTCCTAGTTCCAGATGGAACTCACCGCCTATATTTAGGGTGAGGCAGGTTTCCTGTCTGTGCTCAGCCTTGCCACATGTGAAATAAGCTCTTCATTCCCACATCCTGGAGCTGCCATGAGAGAGAGAAGCACTATTTATTATTCTGTGCAGGGCAGAGGCGCAATACACACAATGACTCCTTCTCTTATTGGATAAGATTTTTCTAGATGCTTTTAGACTGATTTCGTTCACTGGAAGGAAATTTGTCCTTAGAGAAAGAGTGAGATCTAATTGAGTTTTACAAGCCTCTAAGCTCAACAGATTGGCACATAGTGTGTGCTCCAAAACTACTGTATGGGACCAGTACTGTGGCACAGCTGATCGGGCTACTGCTTGGGATGCTTGTGTCTACAAAGGAATGCTGGTTCAAGTCCCAGTTGCTCCACTTCCAGTCCAGCATCCTGCAGATTCATCTGTGGAAGCAGCAGATGATGGTTTAAGTCTTTGGACCCTCACCACCTATATGGGAGACCAGGATAGAGTTCCTGGCTCTTGGCTTCAGCCTGGCCCTCCCTGGCTGTAAAGGAATTTAGGGAGTGAACCAGCATGTGGTAAATCAATCTCCCTCTCTCCCCTGTCTTTCTGATAGAGAAAAATAAGTAAACATTAAAAAAAATCTATACAGTATACATGTTTTCCTTTTACTGCTTTACATTTTTTCCTTTTGATTTGTTTTATTTTTATTTTATTTTATTGATACTTTAGAAGTATTATTTTATTTTCTGTTCTTACCTTTGAGTTGTGAAGGAAAGTTAGGAAGTCATAGTTGATGATATATTATAAAATGCTGTATATTAAAATATAGCATGTAGATAGAAACATTCTAAAATATTTAGATACTTAGAAACCTAAAATAAATAGCAACTATAATTATAATTACAATTACAATGGAAATAACTGGCTATTTGACTTTTGAGTACATGGCATAATCTGTAGGTTACATGTGATGATAAGTGAAAAAAGAAGACCAGATAGAAATTTACCAAAATTGTAAACAATGGTCATGACTTAAAAAGAGAATTGGAGTCACTTTTCTTATTTTTTAAAGAAGATTTATTTAATTTTATTTTAAGTTCAGTATTATAGAGAGGCGGCAGAGACATAGACAAAGAGAGAAAGAGTGGTCTTTCCTCTGCTGATTCACTCCCTAAATGGCCATGATGACTGGAGCTGGGTCAGGCCGAAGCCAGGAGCCAGGAGCTTCATCTGGGTCTCCCACAGGTGTGGTGGGGCCCAAACACTTGGGCCATCTTCTGCTGCTTTTTTAGGAGCATTAGCAGGGAACTGAATCGGAAGTGGAGCAGCTGAGACTCTAACCAGTGTTCATGTGGGATGCTGGCATCGCAGGCAGTGGCTTAACCTGTTGCACTATGAAACTGGCCCCATTATTTTTCTTCTTTAACATTGATTATAGTTCTAAAATGTTTATAGTTAGTACATACTATCTTTACATTACATTACTTTTTAAATATCAAAGCCATATTTAGAGGTGGATGTTGGGTCTAGCAGTTAACACATCAGTTAGGATGCCCACACTCTACATCGAACTGAACTTGAGTCCTGGCACCTTCCTGACGTAGCTTCCTGCTAATGCACATTCTGGGAGGCAGCAGGTGATGGCACAAATAGTGGCATCGCTGCCACCCACGGGGGAGACCAGGATTGAGTTCCCAGCTCCCAGCTTTGGCCAGGCCTAGCCTGAGCTGTTGCAGGCATCTGGGGAGTGAATCAGCGATGGGAACTCTCTGTCCCTGTATTTGTCTGTGTGTCTTTTTCTCTGGGTCACTGCTTGTCAACCAAACAAAAAACAAAAACAAAACACAGCCATCCCGAAAGGTTGTATGAACATCATTTCTTCCATACATCAGTAATGAGCTATTTTCTAATTTTTTGCTAACTTTATATATACCACTGCTGTATAAGGTGAACATTCTTATTATTCTTATTTTTTTCCAAATACTAAAGTTAAATGATACTCAAAAACTTGAGCAAAGTCACAGTGCTAGAAATGGCATGCCTACTGGTCAAGCCTCAATATCCTGGAGCCAGTAACCTTCCCATCTATTATCCTCCCTTCTTCAGTCCCACTGCCTGGTTCAATACACTCTACTTGGCATTTGGTTACGAGAGGGTCTTTAAAAGCTTCCAGAAAACGCATACCCTGAAGACACTAGGCACAGATTTTT
Source organism: Oryctolagus cuniculus (assembly GCF_964237555.1). NCBI lineage: Eukaryota > Metazoa > Chordata > Mammalia > Lagomorpha > Leporidae > Oryctolagus > Oryctolagus cuniculus. The sequence continues at coordinate 211,947,601 of NC_091432.1, read as the reverse complement.
AAAAAAGCATGAAAATAAACTTACCTTTGAATTCCGTTTTCTGCAAGTGTTTGGAAGTCTCTGCCTATCTGAAACCTTGTCTACACCTCCTTCTGGCGTGCAAGCAGTGTGTGTGTCCTGTCTGTCGTTTGCCCATCCCTGTGTTCCCCGCAGAGCCTCACAGGCAGAAGGGGCTCAGTCGGAAGCACAGGATGGTTGAGCAAATGCTGGAAGTGGAACAAACACGGGCCCCAGCTCCCGTGACTGTGAAGTTTGCAGCCCATCCCATCGCTGCTGGTCACCGCAGCCACCTTCTAGAACACTCAGATTTTCTGCCAGTGGTTCTGGCTGTGGGAGCCAGCTTCTCAGAACAAAAACAATCACTTATTTTAAGAAGTATTTTTTTTAATATCAAGAAAGCAGATATTAACTGAAAACTGAAAACCGCATACCCGAAATCAAGGTTGTTCTCTTTTGCTTTGACCCAGATAGACTCCAAAATAGATTAACAAGGGCTTTGATTGTTTTGATTCCTGAGGCATGTGGCCGAGCATAATTTATGTGTTCCTGGGCCAGGATGGGATGGATTGTTTTTTTTAATAACAATTTAGGTGTTTAAATTGAGGGCCAGACAGAGAAATGATCCTTGCAAAGTTCATAGAGTTTTCAGGAGACGATTTTGGGGGGAGAAAATGGGACTTGTTTTAAACTAGAAATTACACAATTAGGACTCCAGTTCTTTTACACTGTACCATTCTTTTTTATGGGCTTCTGCCACCTGCTACGGAGGCATCCCTGTTTGGTGGATTGCAATCCTGGCTTCCTTAGCCTAAAAATGGAATATAGTGCACAAGTAGTATTTCATCAGATACAGTGTCTTTCATTTATAGTGCCTTTTGTTTTTTAGGTTGTAAGGAAAGATTGTATCTTGTTTTTTAGGACACAGAGATTTCTTTCCCTCTCTACTCTACCTGATCCTAAAAAAAGTAGCTGTGTCTCTGGTCTTTCCATCCATCTCAGGGAGTATAGCTGCTCCTACTTGTAAATATAATGCAATATTTTGTTTCCTTCCAGAAAATTCTCCATATTAAGCTGTTTCAAGTTGATTTCTGTCATTTGCAAGCCAATTGAGTATATGTCCATCACCATCTTAGTGACTTTGCTTTAAACTAGTCCACAAGTTACTTTCCCCCTTTAAATTAAAAGTTTCTTGGATTTCAAAGAGGCAGTGCCCAGGCATTACTCTGGTATCCCTAACTCATCCTCAGTGTCTCCTCGCCAGAGATCCTAAACTAACAGCATTGTGTTCTGGAAAAGTCATCTCTTTTGCATATATGCTTCCTGCACACCCTGGAAGGCAGCAGATGATGGCTCAAGTACTTGAATCCTGCCACCTGTGTGGGAAACCTGGCTAGAGTCCCTGCTTCAGCCTGGCCAAGCCCCAGCTGATACAGGCATTGAGGAGTGAACCAAAGGATGAAAGATCTCTTTTTCCCTCTCTCCCCTACCCTCCGTCCCTCACTCTTGCTTTCTCCCTCTCTCCTTCCTTCTCTCTCCTCTCTTCCTTCCTTCTTTCCGCCTCCTTCCTTCTCTCCCTCTTCCTTCTTCCTTCTCATCTCTCACTTTGCCTGTCAAATAAATTGACACTAAGAAGCAAAAAAAAAAAAAAAAAAAAAGGAAGTATCTCAGAGTCAATGACCTTTATCTTCATATCCTCTGTACTTAGTTTGTGTCTGCCATAGACAGAGATTCATGACTGTTTATTATATGAATGAGTAAGTGAGTAGAAGATGGTAGCCTCTCAGCTTAATCCACTTGCCTGTTACACGTTTCTCCTAGAACATAAGCCTGTAATTCTGATTTAGCTGGGAAATTCATCTTAGATACATCTTAAGTTACATATACATAAATGCATATCTTCAAGAGTCTGGTAAACCACTGTGGCAATAAGAAGGAGAAATCATTTTCAAATGCAAACTGGATGTTAGACAGATAAACTTAATAAACTGGGTTTTGTATCTAGAGGATTGGTTATTGAAAGGGAGTGAGAACAGAGAGGTTGGGCTGGCATGAGATCAAAGAGGAATGACTTTAGGTCTACCTTCAGAGGATTTTATTTCCCAGAGCTGACTTCAGGAAGACTCCCGAATCCTCAGCCATTGGTGTGGGAGATTGACAGGTCCTCCGAGGTCCATGGGGGCTCTGTGCCCACAGCTCCCTCAGAAGAGGGGGAGGGTAGTCAAGAGCCCTTTGCCATGCCCAGGCACACTCATGGGAGTCTGCCAAACTCAATAGCTCAAGAGGCCTTGACATGTTTCCATTGCAGATTCTGCCCTTATAAAATGTGTTGCTAATTAAAATAACTGCCAGCTCAGACTCCTGCAGGGAGACCCATCCAAGTGCTCAGAGGCTGTTGTTTTCCATGTTTCTAGCTCTGGCTAAATAAATAAAAACTGCAAAACCAGCAGCAGAACCCAGTGATCTGGGACAGTTTGAGAGGGCAGACTGGCTCCATGTGCAAGTCATCAGGCAATGCGTCAATTCAACCTTCCCTGCACTCGAGGAGGAAAGGGTTAAGCTGCAGATCATACCACTTCCACACACTGCTACAGGCATGTTTGATTTGGCAAGTGGAAAAAGAAGCACAAAAACACATGTCCTGACAAAGTCAAGTATTAAATCGAATTCAGTACATTTACCAAATTGAATTTGGAGTATGTGTCTTTTTTCTTCATCTGAACTATAGTTTGTGCAGTTGCCTAAAAATTCATATCTGGTCATGTTATTCCTGGTTATTCCTCCTTCTTTGGCTTCCCATTGCTTTTTGAATGAAGCTGAAATTCCTTCACATGGCTGAAAACTTCTATCCAGACCTCACCTACCTCTTGAGTTTCTGGTCTCTTTGCTCACTTTGTTAGCCCCACCAAACTGCTTACAATGCCTTGGAAGAGCCATAGCCTCTTTTCTCTATGTCTTTGCACATGCTGTTCCATCTGCCTGGAATACTCACTGTATCTATTCTTACTTGGTGGCCAATTATATATATATATATATAATTTTTCTCTGCCTTTCAAATAAGTAAATAAATTTGTTTTTTTAAGGAGAGAGACTGAGGAATTACAGTCGATGGCTCTTGAAACTATTTGGCTGTTGGGCTGAAGTAGAATGAGATGTCAATACTCAACACTGTTTCATTCGTTCAACAAATAGCTACTAACTACCTAAATGTGCTAGATAAGCATGTTAGGATGATGCCTTACACAAGTCTCTGACTGCCTTCTTTCAACCATCATAAAACAAATCTGTTCATAAGAGAGCATTAGCAGGTTTACTTTATTTCTGATCCCTAATTGACTATAATATAAGCTTTTAGACAGTTTTCCACTAAGCTTTTGTCAGGTCAGAGGTTTAGCTTGTCCAAACCCACAGCTCCATTCCCACCTGCTGGCACTGAAGACAATTCTCTTGCTGTAGGACTTACACTTTTGCTTAAGTACCTCATCATCTAGTTCTACTTTGTCCACTTAGTGTGATTTGAGAATATGTCTTAGAGTCCCTTGCTCCCAAACTTGCACAGGCAAGTAACACACTGAATTCCACTCCATTTTCTTACTAACTGCATGACTTCAGGGATAATCTCTAATCTCCATAACTTCAGGGTTTCCCTCATTAAATGGTCCCGTTGATGTTCGTATCACCAGTATCCTTTATGGCAGAGCCAATATGATGTAATTCTTCATGTGATGTAATAGGAAGTAAAGAGGTTCACTTCTTTTTTAAAAAAATATTTTATTTGTTTATTTTAGAGGTAGAGTTACAGACAGAGAAAGAGACAGATTGAGAGAAAGGTCTTCCATCTGCTGGTTCACTTCCCAAATGGCTGCGGGGCTTGATCTGGGACGATCTGAAGCCAGGAGTGCTTCTTCTGGGTCACCCACAAGTACTTGGGCCATCTTCCACTGCTTCTTCAGGCCATAGCAGAGAACTGGATTGGAAGAGGAGTAGCTTTGCCCATATGAGATGCTGGCACTGGAGGCAGAGTCTTAGCCCACAGTACTGACCCCAGAGGTTCACTTCTGATGCATTCTTGTCAGAGACTTTTAACTAGCCTATAACCTAAGCTTTAGATCCAACTTCAACTAAATGGGAACCAAAGAAATAACACCATGAGGGGACAAATCCAGAAAACAGAAATTGTGCATGACAGCTGGCCTGGCCTCTTCAGTGGTCCCAGTGTATGAGGATTGTTTTAGACTAAAGAATTAAGAAGTAAGAAACATCACAAACATAATACATGGTTCTTGATTGGTATAAACTTGAAAGGAAAACTGGAAAAATTTGGGAGGCAAATGTGAAAATGTGAATATGGAAATTGTACTAGATGATGGTAAGGAATTACTATCGATTTTTTAATTGTTAATGTTTTAGATATTATTTGAGGGAAACAGCTCTTATGATTTATAAATCTGTAGCAAATTATTTAAAGGAAAACATCCTGAAATCTATGTTTTCCTTTGGAAATTGTGTATGAGTATTTTGTGTTTGTGTGTGTGTGTGAGTACACATAAGGACTAAATTTGGTGAAATGTTATTATTATTTTAATCCAGAAAATAAACATATGTGCATTTATTATACTAGTCTCAGTAGTTTTTGAATTTAAAGACAAAATTTAAAAAGATAGGTACACTGTGCCCATAGTGCATGGTGTGAGTATGAGGGACAATATGTCCCTAAAGATCTGACTTGTAATAAATATCGTTAGATAAGTGAATATTCTCTCCCTCACTTGTAGACTCTCACTGTGCTCAGCAGCTGAGTTTCCAGAAATCTCTAGAGCTTTGGAGAATGACATAAATGTGAGTTGCCAATGACGTCACCCTTGGTGCAATAGTGGGGTAGCTGGGACCAGGTTCTTGTCTTCAACACAAGAACTCAAAGACAAAATATAGGTGAAGGTTAGCAGAGAAGCAAAATTTATTTACACATTTAAAGAAAGTATACACTCATGAAGGAGCATAGACAATTTTTTTAATTCTTATTTTTTCCCAAATAAACCTTCTATTTAATGAGTACAAATTTTATAAATACAACTTTAGGAATATAGTGATTCTTCCCACCATAGCTGCCCTGCTACCCCCACTCCCATCCTACTTCCTCCTCCCTCTCCCTCTCCCATTCCCAGTCCCATTCTCCATTAAGATTCATTTTCAATTATCTTTGTATAAGAAGATCAACTCTATACTAAGTAAATATTTCAATAATTTGCACACACACACACACAATGTTTGAGAACAAGTTTTACAGTTAATTCTCATAATACAACTCATTGAGAATGGAAGTCCTGCATTGGAAGTAAGTGTACAGTGACTCCTGTTGTTAATTTAACAATTAAAACTCTTGTGTATGATGTCAGTGATCACCCAAGGCTCTTGACATGAGCTGTCAAGGCTATGGAATCCACAGTCTCTATCAGTATTTAGACGAGGCCATAAGCAAACTGGAAGCTTTCTCTTCCCTTCCCAGAAAAGTACTTCTTTCTTTGATGGCCACTTCTTTCCACTGTAGTCTGTCTCACAGAGATCCTTCATGTAGGACATTTTTTAGCCACAGTGTCTTGAATTTCCATGCCTGAAATGCTCTCATGTGCTTTTTGACCAGACCAGAATGCCTTTAGGGCTGATTCTGAGGTCAGAGTGCTATTTAAAGCAATTGTCATTCTATGAGTATGCTGCTGTGTGGACTGATTCCTCATGTTGGAACATTCTCTCTTTTTTAATTCTATCTATTATTATTACCAGCTACTTAACTTAAATGCATTTTACCACCCAGATTAATGGGATTTGGGGTCCCATGGCAAGTTTTTAAACTGTACCCTTAGAAGTAAGTCTGTAGGAATGTATGCAGAACTATACAGCTTTATAGTTGCAAACTTCCCATTCTTTTTCCCGCTCTTACTTTTTACTGAGCTCTATTTTCAGTTAACTTTATCCACATATGATTAACTCTATATTAAGAAAGAGTTCAACAAATAGTATGAAGAAGAGAAAAAAAAACTCTTCCTTGAGAGTCTAGATGAGGGCTGTTCACGTCATTGTTTCTCAGTCAATTTCACTTCTACAGGTTTCTTTAATAGGTCATGGACAAACTTAAGAATGACCTGTAGTCAGCAAGGTTGGTGCTGTCTCTCTTTGTAAAATCTGGAAGCATAAGAGGTGGTGCCTGAGGTGAGGCTTAATTATGTATCCAGTGGGGGCAGAGTTTGGGGCAGGACTTGAGTACCACCCATTTCCTCCACCATATTTTGGAAATCTCAGAAATGTCATGTGTCACATGTATGATAGGAGTGGGAGTGCCAGCCAGGCAATTTTATTATGACACTATAATGAACTAAAGGTCATTGTGGGGATGCAGCCTACAGCCATTTTGGATTGTTAGCTGGTGCTGGTTCTCAGTGGTAAAACTAAAGAAGCTATGGTTTTGCACTGCATAGAAACAGGGTGGGGGTTGGGTGGGGTTGGGTACTACAGGGAAAAGGGGATTGGGTGGTGCAGGCAGAGCTGCAGCAGAGTGTTGGCAAACATCAGCTCCTCCTGGCTAGTTACCCTTGCCTACCTAAGAATAAACTTTTAAAATTTCCAGCCTGTTCATAACTGTGGACAGAAATACTGCAATGCTTGTAACATTTAAAATAAAAACACAAGTAATAGATTCATGTTTAGAATAGCAGCAGTGTTTGAGAGTGGAAATAACCTTTTCTAAGTGGGCCATGCGGTCCTTATACACAAGGAGTGATACTGGGCTAAACATGATTCTCAAACTCATATTTATAAAGGGCTCTTCCTAATCATAAACCATTTTCCTGACATCCTGTCTTTCCTCCAGGTCTGTCTCAGATACAAAACAGAACAACACATCTTTCTTTTTATATTTTTATTTGTTTATTTTATCTGCAACAGACAGGGCTGAGCTGTACTGAAGCTGGAGCCAGAAACTCAGTCTAGGTCTCCCATGTGAGTGGTGGTAATCCAATCACTTGCACCATCACTGTTGCCTCCCAGGTTGCACATTAGCAGGAGGCTGGAGCCAAGATGTGGGGAGCAACTGAGACTAGACTAAGTTACTGGAATTAAGACTTAGTCTATGCATCTGCTCTCCCACAATATGGCGCTGAGAGAAAGAGACCAAACAACCTCTACACAGCTGCCTCATCAGTTTGACAAGCTGCAGCAGCTGATCCTGCTCCTGATTGGAGGAGAGCAGCGTGCTCGGCGTGTGGGTAGCAGAGTTGGGATTGGTGGAAGAGGACTATAAAGGAGGAGAGAGACAACATGCACCAGGAAACATCTGAAGGAACACCTGAGCAGCCCCCGAGAGAGCCGGCCGGCGGTGTGCCACTCCTCCGCGGAAGCGGGGAAAGTGGCAGGGGGAGCCGCCCCTCCATAGAGGTGGAGGGGTTGGCAGCCAACCCGGGAAGGACCAGCAGCAAACCCGGGAAGGGCCGAGCAGACGAAAGAACAGCGCAGGGTCCTGTGTCATTCCTCCACAAATGGGGGAGCGACACCAAGAGTGAACCCATACACTCTGATATGGGATATAGGTATCCCAAATGGTGTCTCAAGAAGAATGAAGTACCTGCAACACCTGGGGAAGGTGGGAAAAGTAGTATAGGGATTATGATGTTAGGACATCAGGTTGCTGCATAATGCAGATGCAATGCACACACACACACACACACACATATCCCAGTGTTCTTTGGGCTCTAACAATTATGGCTATCCTCACCCCCTTTCATCCTCAATATAAAATTGGTTCAGGCCGGCGCCGCGGCTCACTAGGCTAATCCTCCGCCTAGCGGCGCCGGCACACCGGGTTCTAGTCCCGGTCGGGGCACCGGATTCTGTCCCGGTTGCCCCTCTTCCAGGCCAGCCCTCTGCTGTGGCCAGGGAGTGCAGTGGAGGATGGCCCAGGTGCTTGGGCCCTGCACCCGCATGGGAGACCAGGAAAAGCACCTGGCTCCTGGCTCCTGCCATCGGATCAGCGCGGTGTGCCGGCCGCAGCGCGCCGGCCGCAGCGGCCATTGGAGGGTGAACCAACGGCAAAGGAAGACCTTTCTCTCTGTCTCTCTCTCTCACTGTCCACTCTGCCTGTCAAAAAATAAATAAATAAATAAATAAATAAATAAAATTAAAAAAAAAATTGGTTCAAGGATAAATTGCTTGGTCCTCCTAAAAATATAGCATGTTTCTCTCCTGAGTTCTTTGAACTGCCCTTGTGCCATTTCTCCACGATCCCTCTCCTACCACTACCTCTCCATGCCACATTCACCTTGCAATGATCAGTTTATCTGTGTGTTGTGTTCTCTCTCCCCTCTACAACTGTGTATTTGCTGGCCCCTCTGCCTTCACCCCTTTCTTTCCCTGCCTAGCTAACTCCTGCCTTTTATCAATGGTTTGAGTTCAAAGTTATCTACTTTGGGAAACTTTCTTGGTTTGCATACGGAATTGGGTCTTTCTCCTACGTGTTTCTTCCTGGGCCAGGATGGAGGTGAAGCAAGGGAGGTGTCTTGGGCACAAAATTTGAGAAGATGCTAAATCTCTGGGTAGTTGAAGTGCCAGTTCTGGAAATCCCATGACCCTGCCAGGAGGGCTTCCTGAAATTTTACACCCTACATGCCTCACGTAACTTATGTTATCTTGGCCTGGTTTCAATAACACTTCCTACATCTCTCTGTCTTGATTCACTGTAGAATTTATTTGTTCATGCATCTCTCTTACTGATTTTTTTTTGCTCAGGACCACAGTTATTCCTGTCTACAGTTTGAGTATCTAGCATTTTGCGTGCCACACAGTAAATGCTTATGAATGAGGCTGAAATACAAGAATGCTGGAATAAGTCCAATGGTATTGGAAACATGTGCAGTGTCGGAGAGTTGCTAAAATATCAGGGACCAAATGGCATCAGCCAAAGAGCTGGGAGATGCTTCAGAGGTGAAAAAATTATAAAATCTGTCATCTGAAAGATTCCTTGTAACCAAATACTGGTGAACTACATAACAAAAATACCTGTTTTCTAGGGAACCCTAAAAATGGTTGCATAAGTGTAAGATCTAAAACATTAGCAAAGCTTTGAGTAGACAAAAACCACACTGTCCACTAAATAATGGACTCTTCTATCCTTCTTCACATCTATTTACATAATATGTTCATGGTATTCTAGAAGGAGTGGGATGGGCTGAGCATTGAGAAACATCTTCATGTGCCCATTATCATGCTAGGAGATTCACAAAGATTTTATATTTAATCATCATAATCACATAATGATGAAAGATTTTATGTCCCCTGGTCTATGGATGAGAAATGTCCGAGCTGTTGTGTAACTTCCCCTAAGCTGCAGAGCTAGGAGGGATGGAAGAGAGCACCTCTAATATTCAGAGCAATTAAAACAAGCTTGATCAGGATTATTATAACCTCATCCCCCACCCACCCAAATTGTCACAGACTAGAAATATAAATAGATTCATGAAGTGCTAATTTACATACAAATATGACTACCTACTGTGAGCTCTTCTGTAGGTTTAAAGCCCTAAGAGTTAACACAGGAAACTTTATTGTGGTAGAGGGGAAGGAGGGAAAAAGTAGATATTGAATAATTAATAGGTGGCTTTAGAAGAGCAAACATGTGCTCTGATAAAAAATAAACATATTCTCTTATTCCAAAGAGACTGCATGCCATTACCATGTTTGCCTTAATGGCAAAAGCCACAGGACCAAAGAATGCCAGCAATAATAGTTCTATCTCCTGAAACTTTCCCAAAGAGAACATTTCCAGTGCATCGTGTCTATAGCTAATGAGGTTATTCTGTTGTGTGAGTGTGTGTGTGTGTGTGTGTGTGTGTTTATATGTGTACATGCATGCATGTGTAGATTAAGGCAGAAAATAAAGCTGTTGTGCAAATAATTTTTAGAAGTAGTTGGCAGTTGTTTTCTGGGGCACTTTCTTTTGATGGGGAGACACACTTTTTGAGATAAGGAGCTAAAGTTTCAATTCCTTTTTTGCATGCATAAACACAGTATTGGCCTTTCCCTAGCAGACCTATTGAGGGATGATTTCAAACTCTCCTTTTGCTCATTTGATTTATGTGTTTCATGGACAAACTACTTTATTGTAGGAGCCTTGTAAAAACTTCAAAAAAGCCATCAAGGCTGGAACATTTCTCAGTTCATTTTCAAATTACTCACTCGTCGTTTCCAAGAGTTAGTGGCAGGAGAGCTCAAGTGATTTCACTGAAATGCTCCCAACTGAAGCCCCCACTTTTATGACAGAATTACAAATGCTTTTAGCTCCATTTTGCATACATTCTAGAGAATTTCTTGGCAGGATCTGTGAAGTGTGTTTTCATATTCTTTGGATTTCATCTTTGTAGCGTGGCCTCATGGAAAAACATCACATTCCAAGTGTGACTGGGAAATTTCATTCACCACAGTGGTTGCCAATAACATGTGGGGAGTTTATGATCCCTGCAGCAAGCTCATCAAATCCAAACAAAATGTGATCACTGCAATTTCAGCTGATTCATTTCCATAAGATGCAAGTTGATGCTATTTACTAGATACCCAAAGACATATTTAAGACTCTAAACTATGATGGAATTACACATGCAAAAGTTTTTAACTCAATGTATCATTAGTATCTTAGCAGGAAACAAAATGGCATACTCAAAAGGGATTAGCTGAATGTAATCTCATGAAAAAAGTATCTGCAGAGACATGAACAATGTTAAAAAAAATAATCAACAGTGATGGTTAAACATCTAAGAATTGTCAACAGTGAGAAGTTCTTACAGGCCCAGACAGAAGGGCCAAGGAGAAGGACTTGGAAGTTACAGCCCTGATAGGGGTTGGGGGTGCTTCACAGAAGCTGTGTAGGTCTAGGCATGCAAGCATAGGTTAGTGCAATGTGGCTGTGAGGAAAACAAGAGAATAAACATCCCAACCTCTCTCTCCTTGCCTCTGCTGATCGCTTGCTGTTACTGGCCATTGGCCATACAAACCAAAAATTAGAGGGCAAAGGAGACTGGTAACACTTATAATAGAGCCATGACGGACAGACAGGGACAGAGATTTGGAGACAGAGGAGGGGTCTGACAAATAGAGAATCATCACATAGCTTATACCAACTGATTTCAGATTTTACTCCAAGATATCGAGTTTCATAGCAGAATGAACATAGGTTTTGAAGTTAGATCTGGATTCAAATTCCACCTACTAGTGATGAGATGTTGTGATCTTTGCAGAAAACCAGTTGGACAGCTTCATGGAATTCCAGTGTACCTTCTCTGAGTTTCAGTTTCTTCATCAGTGAACTGGAAATAATGATCTCTCTGATTGTGCTATTGGGAATATTAAGCAAGTTACCCAAAGCAAAGAGCCTAGCAAAATGTTTGACACTGGGAATGTGTTTGATATTGGTGGATTTCCTCCCTTCCGTTAGCTCTTCCATCAGTTACTCTTTTATATAGTAAGATGCCTGCCATTTGGAGGTTGGAGAACTAGTCTGGCCACGTTTTATTACTGGGTTCCTGTGGGGAGTCCCCTGTCAACTCATACCTGGTGTGATGGATGATGAGTGGGATAGCATTGTTCCTGGAATCTTGTTTAGCAAGATCCCCTATCAGTAGAAAACCAGCTCTTTTGCTGGTGCTACTTCTCTGAGGGAACGCTCCTGGGACATCTTCAGGGGAATCATTCCATCTCCCTGTGGTTCTCAGGTGCTGTTCTCCTTCACTGCTATGTAAATCTTCACTATTTCTTTTGCAAGTTTCATTCCCCAGTCATGAGCTGATGCTCAGAAAACTTGTCCTTCCTCCTAGCTGTTGACAGGGCATGGATTGCTTTTGTAAGAACTTAGCCAATTCAATTCCTGACAGTTAGGGTCATCTTCTTCATACCTGAAGCCACCAGGGAGGGTTTTGTTTGCTGCTGTTCTTGTTCTCCAATTTTGGGATGGATAGAAATGCTTACAACCTGTGAATTTTGACTGCCCCTTGGAGATGGTACTGGCAATTGAAAAATAAAAAGATACAGTAGCCACTCACTTAACTATTCATTGGTTCAAATCATCATTTATGTGTTAGGCATCATCTCTAATTCTCATACCTGCCCTGTGGAGTAGTGTCTTATTTTTATTTGAGGAAACTGAGTCCCAGACATATGGGGTGACATGTTCAGCCACCAAGAAGCAGAGCTGAACTAGAGACCCCTGGTCTCTGTGAATCAAAGCACAGATCTCTGTTTCTTTTTGAGATAGTTTAAAAGATAGTCAAGTGCAATGTTTTCATCCAACTATGACCATTTAAAAACAAAAATCACAAGTTTCTGTCATGTGAGTTTCTTCATGACCAGGGGTAAGTCTTATTCATATCTCTCTTCTCACTACTTACTAATGCTCTTGCCATAACATGGATGACTGATTAATGTTTGTTGAGTGAAAAATGATTGACTGAATGAATCATTGATGCTAAGATATTTTTGTCTCTATGTAGTATTTTTCTAATGAATATTTATATTTCATTTGACAGTGTTTGCAAATTGCATAATATTCCTCTTCAGCATAACTTGCAGTGTGGAAATGCTTCCATATGCTAGATGTTTCCCCTTATTTGACTAAAGGGGAAAAAGACTAAGAAAAACATCACATCATAGCTAAAAATCCATATAAACATAAGTTAAAGCATGTAGTGTTCACAAATGGTCTATTTTGGAAGGATGATCTTGCAAAAACTACTGAAGTAAACATTCGAATTGGATCGATATAGGTACGAAAAATTTTCTTGGGCAACTAAATACAGTTTTGTATTAATTCATTATGTTGTAGTAGGTGGAGTAAGAAGGAAGAGCAGAGATCCAGGAATAGTTGCTTGTATTTGAATCCAGGCTCTTCTACTTAGTAGCTTTGTGACAAGAGCAATTTATTCAATCTATCTGTGTCTTAGTTTAACTCCTCTGCACAACAGAGGTAAAGTGCCATCTCTTCATGAGAAGATTGAGAGAATTAATTCAGTGACTACAGGTGGAGTACTTACAAGAGTGCCTCATAAATGGCAAAGCTCAATAAATGTCACCATCTACAATCCCTATGGAATCTAGTTTAGAAAATCCAGATCTCTTTCACTGCTACATCCTTACTATCCCTGTCTTCGTATGGGAACTCATGAATTCTTGCCTGGCTTACTTAACCCTCCAGCTCATCCTTCTAATGGTCATTGGATTGAATCTTGAAGGCTTGCATTGAACCAGTCCCTTTGCCTTCTTAAAACTATGCTATTGTTCCCCATCAGCTTGTCTTAGCATGACATTCAAGGTCCTGCAAGTCTTCATTCTTCTTTTCCTCCTCAGGTCTCATTTCTCATCACTCCTATGTGCATGCTTTACTGCAAGTACTGACAAATGTCCTGTGTAAGAAAAAGTTATATTGGCTTGATGAACAAGTAATACTTGGGTAAGAGATGTTAGAAGGTAATCTTACTGACAGGCTCATGGAAGCCTTCAGAGTAGAATGGTTAGTTGTGTTGTGCCTTGAAGAATAAGTTTATATTATTCAAACAAGGTTGAGTAGTAGGTGATCTAGTAGATTACATAGAGTATGAAAACAATTTTCCCCCTGGCACAGAAAAAGGTGTATTCATGGCCTGAGAGCCTGCCTAATATTAGGAGGCATAAATTAGGGGATGCTTAAGAGTCATAGTAATGGAGAGTAGTGAAGAGTCCTCTGTGACTCCTCTATCTCACATCCTGCATTTTCAACAAAGTCTGTTGGGTTTCCTTCAAAAGTTACCAGCATCTGATTATTTCTCACCATCATCATGGCTACCACTCTCATAGATGCCACCATCATCTTTTATGGGATTGTTGAAATGGCTTTCTAAACTGCTTCTCTGCTCTGAGCTTTGTCCTCCTGCAGCCCGTTCTCAGCTCAGCAGGCAGAGTGATCCTCTGAGGGAGAAGTCAGATCATGACTCTGAGGTCCAAAGCTTCTCAAGATCAACTCATTTCATACAGAGTAAAATACTAATGTATTCATAGCGGTGCTTGATCTTACCCTGCAACCATGCAGACAAGTCCCTTGGCCACCAGGGCTTCCCCTTCTCCTACTCCAGGCTTCTCTGGTGCCCCTCTGCCATACTGAAGCCCAGGTTTTCCTCAGATATGCCCAACATGGTTCTGCCCAGGAGCCTTCCCAGTGACTGTTTACCTGCCTGGAAGGACTTTTTCCTAGATGCCACCCAGTCAACTCTGTCCTCTCCTACAGGTCTTCACTTTGATGAAATTTACTCAGTTGATGTACAATGTAATACTTTATCCATTTTAGTATTTTTTTGTTTTGTTTTGTTCTGGTACTATTGGTTGAACTCTGTAATTAACACACAATTATTCTTAGGTGTTTAAATTTTAACTGAAAAGTGATCCTTGTTAAATATAAGAGTGGGAATAAGAGAGGGAGGAGATGTACAATTTGGGACATGCTCAATCGGACTTGCCCCAAATGGTGGAGTTAGAAACATGCCAGGAGATTCCAATACAATCCCATCAAGGTGGCATGTACCAATGCCATCTCACTAGTCCAAGTGATCAATTTCAGTTCACAATTGATTACACTGATAGGTCTAAGTGTCAAAGGGATCACACAAACAAGACTAGTGTCTGCTAATACTAACTGATAGAATCAAAAAGTGAGAGAACTATCCATCATGGGAAGCGGGATACACAGCAGACTCATAGAATGGCAGATGTCCTAAATAGCACTCTGGCCTCAGAATCAGCCCTTAAGACATTCGGATATGGCTGAAGAGCCCATGAGAGCATTTTAGGCATGGAAAGCCAAGACACTCTGGAAAAAAAAAAAAACAAAACCTAAATGAAAGATCTCTGCAAGTGAGATCCCAGTGGAAAGAATGGGGCCATCAAAGAAGGAGGTACCTTTCTCTGAAGGGAGGAGAGAACTTCTACTTTGACTATGACCCTGTCGGAATAAGATCAAAGTCGGCGAATTCAAAAGGCTTCCATAGCCTTGGCAACTCATGACTAGAGTGTAGGGAGATTACTGACGCCATAAACAAGAGTCTCAAATTGTTAAGTCAACAACAGGAGTCACTGTGTACTTACTTCTCATGTGGGATCTGTCCTTAATGTGTTGTCCAATGTGAAGTAATGCTATAACTAGTACTGAAACAGTATTTTACACTTTGTGTTTCTGTGTGGGTGCAAACTGATGAAATCTTTACTTAATATATACTAAATCGATCTTCTGTATATAAAGAGAATTGAAAATGAATCTTGATGTGAATGGAATGGGAGAGGGAGCGGGAGATGGGAGGGTGCAAGTGGGAGGGAAATTATGGTGGGGGGAGCCATTGTAATCCATAAGCTGTACTTTGGAAATTTATATTTACTAAATAAAAAAATTTAAAAAAAAGAAATTTACTCAGGTAGGTTCCTATGACTATCTTATCTAAGGGATAGGTGTTTTGCAACCTCAGATTTCCCAAATTCCACTTCCCTCTTTTTCTTTAGCCCATATGTCCATGTGTCATTTTCTTTCTTTTTTAAAAATATTTATTTATTTATTTATTTGAAAGGCAGAGTTACAGCAAGATAGAGGCAGAGAGAGAGAGAAGTCTTCAGTCTGCTGGTTCACTCCCCAAATGACCACAGTGGCTGGAGTTAGGCAATCCAAAGTCAGGAGGCAGGAGCCCCCTCCAGGTCTCCCATGTGGGTGCAGGGATCCAAACACTTGGGCCATCTACTGCTTTCCCAGGCCATAGCAGAGAGCTGGGTCAGAAGTGGATGAGCCATGACTTGAACCAGTGCCCATTGGGATGCTGGTACTACAGGCAGCGGCTTTACCTGGTATGCCACAGTACCGCCCCCCACCCCCCCTCCATTTATCATTTTCTATATTTTACCTTTACATTTTGTCTATGGACTGTCTTCTTCCCACTACTTGCCATCTGTAATGGATGTTACACGAGGTTACTGATTCTTGCATTTGTCCCTACTGTACTTCCTGTACCTATAGCAGTGCCTGATTACTTATTCCTTAATAGATATTTAATGAATGAAAGAATAAATTCGGTTAGGGACTAGAGCAAGTTGTTGATATAAGGATCTGGTATTCAAAAGGCAGATCTGAGTTAAAGATATGTTTGGGAATCCTTAACAATGAGGTGGCAGGTGTGTGGGTGTAGCTAAAACAGACCAAGGGAAAGATATTTAGTGAGATTTAAAAAAAAAAAATCAACAAACCTGAAAAAAATAGAGAATGTGCAGATAAAATAGTAGGCTAGTAGAGTTGGTAGCAATGGCTCTGGAGTTATAGACTTGATTCTTTACCCCAACATTTACTAGCTGTATGGCCCTGGGAAATTGACTAGATTGTCCTTGGCTTCCATATTCTCAAGGATGACTAGAGAAAAACATTTCAAGTTTGGAGGGCTGTTAAAAGGATTAACCAGTAAAATGCATGTAAATCAGAATAAGGCATCAAAGAATATAGGTTATTGTTTTTTCTGATGCTATATTACCATTAAAATTACTAAAACTTGGACTGGGCATTTAGTTTAGAGATTAAGACACACATATCTCACATTGGAGTACCTGGGTTTGATTTCTGGCACCAGCTCCTGATTCCAGCTTTCTAACAATGCAAACCCCGGGAGGCAGTGGTGATGGCTCAAGTAGCAGGGTGCCTGCCACCCACATGGGAGACTTGGATTGAGTTTCCTGGTCCCAGCTTTGGTGCTTTCACATCCACAAATGTTGCAGGCCTTTGGGAAATGAGTCAATGGATAGGAGCTCTCTATAGGTTTCTCAAGTAAATAAATAAATAATTGGAAAACTCTTCTTGTCAAAATTAGGAAAGAATCCTGGAAAAGGAAAAAGAAGCCAGGGAGTTTAATGGGAGATAAGTGAGTAGAGTTTTCTGGAAAAGAGAGGCAATAAACTATGTCTATATTGTTCTTTGGCCAAGGTCCAATATGCTAAAGAAAATGCAAGCCCTGGGATAAACTAATTTGAGGGAACAGTTTCACTTGAACCAAAAAGTCTTAATCCCATATTTTAAAATGAGCTAATGTTTTGTGGAAAAATAACACTAATTTCCCTAGGAAAAAAAATTAAATGAAAACAAAACAAACAACACTGGGCTCTCAATTGTGTCCAGCTGACAAATGTAGGGACATGATGACCTAAAAATGTGCTTTTCTCTGGTCTTTGAGAGATTTCCTTGCTCCCTCATCAGAACCAGTTTGCTAGTTTATGAGGTTAAGTCATTGTGCAATAGCATTCAGCTGGCTCTGTGGGTATTTATTTACAGATGGCTGCCATCTTGATTTATTGCCTGTCAAATCGTAATTATTAAGGATGGAGTTAATTGTCATTTCAACCACCTGTAATTACCCTCTGCGCTTTCATGTGGTGACAAATCTGTGCTTTAGATCAAAATCAAAAGATTTATAAGATATTTCACTTCCATGTTCATCTCCATTCAAGTCTTATTCAAAATAAAAGATTAGTAGAAATTATTGATACTTTTAAGTGTAATTTGTGAGCCTTCAAGTAGAAGAATTGCCAATTGTGGTAACTATTTTTGAGTGGTAGAGCTGGTATAACAAGAGTCTAGTGAAGTGAGTTACAATAACTGAAATTAAAATTATGAGGCATGCTCTTTCAAAGATTGGTCTAATAAAACAATTGACAAAGCTCCCAGTATATTCTATGATGCATCACCCAGAATAATGGTTTATAATCCTCATTACTTGTTTGCTCCATTGTGTACCAAAACCACTTTATCCTTATAACCTTCTGAACCTTTAGGACAGCATTCAGCAAAGACCATATGGTTATCCTAACCATAAAGCCTCTATCATTTTGGCCTAAGGTTCAGAATGGAATTCTCAGCTTTATTTTCTAGAATCAAGTTAAATAAATAAATGATGTGTAGAGCCAATTTAAATAAAGAAAAAGAAGAGTATATGTGCCCTAGGAGCTACATCTCTCCTTCCACTTTTGGCATCTTCTCCCTCCTTCAATACTTTTCAGTTTTCAGCCTTCCTAAGTATGTACTTTTTTTGGAAAATATACACAATTGGCTTAAATTCATCAGTAGAGAATCCGGTGGATGCTTCCCCACCAAGCACAACCTTGGGGTTCTCCTGTGAGCTCACCACCTTTTTCCTCATTGGAAACCCATCAAATGAGCTTCAAGTGTCCAGTTTCATCTAGATTTTAGACTAAGGGCATAGAGAAAAGGAACCCCAGTCCCTGGCTCCTCATTATTCCTATGCAGGGTCACTAACTGACAACAGTGATATCAGAGTCCTTGGTGACCAGGACGTCTCACTCTTGGTATTTGCTCTACAGTGAGATTTAGCCCAGGGTAATTTCTGCTAATATCACTTCCCAGGCATAGAGGCATCCACCCAGATGCCTTTGGGTGGACCAGAGAAAATTCCCTTTGTAGAAAGAGTGTGAATCCATCAGTTAAGGAAAAAAAGCTCAGGGGTTTTTGGTGGATGGCTAGGACCACCCTGTGGTTTGTCACTAGAGTCCCCCGACCCCCTATAAGAAGTGCTCACCTGCACATAGGACTTCAGACCATTGGGCAATTTTCTATGGCCAAGTGCAATGACATGGTTTTCTCTGCTTTCTGTTCCTCACTTACACACCAGGAGGCCATAACAAAGATCTTATCCTACCTATACAATCTTACCTCTAGTATAGGTCCTTCAGTCTAGTCCACATTTCGCTTCTTGAGAGTTCTCAGATGTGTTTGGCTCTGATACACAGGGTCTAAAGTGTTTACTGTGATACCCAGGGGTCTTTATTATTTGATCTACACTTATACTTCTAATCTGTTGTTCCTTTGCTTTCCCATGTTGGGTGGCATTTCTATGCCTCTTCACTGAAGATTCCAACTTACTCAAATATCCTTTCTCCACTTCATTTGTCTGAAGCATTACTGGTTATTCTTCAGAATTCACAAGTCAGCAGTGGTCTCTCTGGGGACTCTTCCATGATTGTCCACATCCCTCATAGTCAATTCTTTCTCTGTATTATTTCTGTAACTTATACTTTATTTACCTGTCACATCATATTAAATTTTGTTTGCTTATCTGTCCATCTCACTTTTGGGATCCTTGAAGGCAGAATCTAGGGCAGAAATTGTTCTGTCATCATATAGTAGGAAACAAATAAGTTGAATAGATTTTTTTCCTATTCTTCACACATCTCCCACTCTGTTGTACCAAATGACCAGTCACTGATAGATCTTTGTAAAATACAGAGAAAATTAGAGGTTGGTACTAGTGGTAGAGGACATACTGTCTTTATGGACAAATAAGCACTGGCTTTATGAAGAAGTCCACTCTTTATCCAAGACATACATGACAACTGTTGATTGGAATAAGAGACAGTTAATCATATCCAAATGGAAAGAAAAGAAGGTTTTAGTTTCGGTTAGAGGAAAGAGTTTTTATTAAATATTCAGGAAATAGAATATGCACTTTATGGTCAGTGTGTATTTTTCTTTGAAATGAAGGATTTCTGTAGAACTCGGAAGATGTTCTTTCTTTTCTTCCTTTCCCTGATCCTCCTTTCCTTTTAGGCAATCTGGGACAGGAGAGTACTAACTTCTATGGAGGAAAAAGATGGGAAGTCTATTCTCATGTCAATGAAGTCTTTCTGGGGAATTAGACCTTCTCATTCTCAACCCAAGATGACAACTAAGGCCAACATTTCTGCAAAGCTTTTCTCTTATTCAATGTCCACTTGAGTTGCTGGCACCGCGGCTCACTAGGCTAATTCTCTGCCTGCAGTGCCAGCACCCCAGGTTCTAGTCCCGGTTAGGATGCTGGATTCTGTCCTGGTTGTTCCTCCTCCAGTCCAGCTCTCTGCTGTGGCCCGAGAGTGCAGTGGAGGATGCCCCAAGTGCTTGGGCCCTGCACTTGCATGGGAGACCAGGAGGAAGCACCTGGCTCCTGGCTTTGGATCGGCACAGTGCACCAGCCATAGCGGGCATTGGAGGGTGAACCAACGGAAAAAGGAAGACCTTTCTCTCTGTCTCTCTCTCTCTCTCTCACTGTCTAACTCTGTCTGTCAAAAAACAAAACAAAGCAAAACAAAACAATGTCCACTTGAGTATCATTGGCTTTATTGGCCCACTACTGTCTAAGTCCATGAAGGAAAATTTTCTTTCTTGGTTGGAATTGTCCAAGAACCAAGCTTTTTAAAAAGCAATTACTTGAGAGGGAGGGGGAGAGCGAGAGCAAGAGTGAGAGAGCACTCCCAGTTGCTGGTTCATTCCCCAAATCCCTTAAATGGCCAAGGCTGGGCCAGGCTGAAGCCAGGAGCCAGAAACACAATTCATTTCTCCTATGTGAGTGGCAGGAACCCAATCACTTGAGCCACCACTTGCTGCCTCCCGAAGTGCATGTTAGCAGGAAATTGAAAATGGGAGCAGAGCCTGGATTGAAGACATTCCAGTGTGGGGTGTGGCTGTCCCAAGCAGTCTCTTAACTGCCCCAAGAGTTTTATTTTCTGAAATTAAAAAAAAAAAAAAAAAACTTTGTGTGAAACTTGAACTATTCCATTTATAATCTGATACCATTAAGACTTTTTCAAGGTAAGTTGACAGCTAAGTTCTAGACTGGTTTGAAAATTGCACGAGGAGAGTGGACAACTCCCTCAGGCCCTATCATCCTCTAGGAACCATTAATTACCATCTGAATGATTTATATGCAAACATCCATTATCTCCATATCAGAAAAGTACTGCTCAGTATTTGCTTCAAAGTCTTATGAGAGAAGTTGCAGCCTTTGTACCTCCTACAGGAAACAGTTGAATGAGAGGAGCTTAAATGACAGGTGCGAGAACATTGCTGTGCTAGGCAGATTTAAATTCTTCATCAGTATTTCTGACATTGTGTCCTGTTCTTAACCACAGGACCTCTTCTTGGTCCTGCTCGTCATTGTCCAATACAAAATTAAAACGAGAATGGATTAGAACAGCATGTTTAAATTTCTCAGTAGAAAATAAATTGTATGTATCACATTTCTCTTCTTCAAAATGATGTGTCCTAAAGCTTGAGGAAGAAATGTAATGTTGGCTGGTAGGGACACCCTGATTTTCATCCTGGCCAAGGAGTTGTGGGAAAAATGCTGATGAAAGTCAGTGGACCTAGGGGCCAGTCCTGGCCTGGCTCTGACTGGTCACATCACCTGAGACGACTCACTTGTTTCTCTAGCCTCAATTTCCCTCCTTGGTGTGTTGAGGCAATCACTAAGTCTTATCCCAGATCTGAATTCTCCTAGAAGTTGACAGCTGCAGAAGGAGTGAATCATTTGGTAAACCTCTAAGTCCCATGCATGCACACCCAGCTGAATGCCTGCCAAGAAGTCTCTTCTTATCATCACTATCAAAACCTGCTCTCAAGGCCATACAACTGTTTGCACCTATTCAAGTAGTAATTCTACTCCACAGAGTTTATAGTAAAGAAATAATCTCCTTAGGAAGGGGGGAAAAGCTGCATTGAAAAAAAATGTTCCTGATTTTATAGTTTAGAATTTGATAGAAGCTCAATGGTCAACATTAGGAGAATAGGTGAGAAAGTTGGTGGGCTGTTTTGAAGTCATGAGAACTACAGGAAGAATTGCCTTTGACCACACAAAAATGAAAGCTGTTCACCCTGTGGATTGCAAACATGGATGTAAATAAGAGAAATATAAGAGGAGTAACTGCCAGTGGTGTACCCTCTCATGGGAAGGCACTGTACTAAGTATGAATTATCTCACTTGTTCTTTGGAACAGTCACAAGGATAGGTTCTATGATCACCAATTTATAGACTTGGCACCAAAGCCTCAGAGAATAATTGTCATTTGACCTAAAGTGCAGCTTTAAATGGGCCAATGCTCAAAAATCAAATGTAGGGACAGTTGCTTTTTGTTGTTCATAGTAGTTATGGTCTAAAAGTCTCTGATTCCCTGTGAACATTGGATTAGCAAATACTAAATAATCGCTCTTAGGAGAAATAAAAGGTCAGTGTGCTGAAAGCTTCTAGTTACAAGATTTTTTCCACAGTCAATACACAGAAGGTCCTTGACTTACAATTTTTTGACTTGATGATGTGCAAAAGTATACGTGTTCTGTAGAAATCATACTTTGAATTTTGATCTTTCTATCGACAAGCAATATGTATAATGCTCTCTTGAAATGCTGGAAAATGGAGGTGATCCACAGCTCCCATTCAGCCCTATGGGCACAGGATAAATGATCAATACTCTCCAGTGCACTGTGCTGCCCAACTATGATGCTCTGTGGGTCTGGTGTATTAATTACGGCTTCTCCTTACTGTATTTTCAACTTACAATAGGTTTATTGGAATACAGTCCCATCATAAGTTGAGAAGCACTTGTATAACCTTGCTTTATGTGTGCTTCAGTTTAAGAACACCTCATTTAATATACATTATTGATCCACTAACATTGAACTCATGACTAAAAGCACTATAACTCATGCCCAAATGCAGCTTATCTCATATAATACATTTTCTCTATAAAGCACCTTGCAGCTTTCTTGAACTTAGAAGCCCACGACAGTACTTCAAGACTACACTGAGGGGCCATTTCAAACACTGAAATTATCAATAGGAAGCACAAAAAATTTGAAAAGTGTAGCATCCAATAGATTGCAAGCAGGTCATTTGTTTACAGCATGAAAACTAAAACAGAGTGTTATCTTGATTAGCCTCAGCTGGGAACAGGTGTGGGGGTAACTCAAATTTCTCACTGTGATGCATATATCTCTGAGTGACTAGGGAATTGTTATGAGTATTGACGTTGTGGTTACTAATACATTTATGCAGGTAGTCAAATTTGCAAATCTAGATTCATGAATAACAAAAATTGACTGTACATTCTTTCTCGCAGCAAGTATTTATTGTGCATCTATTATGTGCCAGACACTTTTCCAGGCACTAGGGATTCAGTAGTGAACAAAACCCTGCCCCTGTGCGCATGGCCATGTATTCTGGAGAAGAAGCAAACACAGCCAACATGTCTTGGTCAGTCGGTGATAGTCCATGGAGGTTAAACTGTGAATGGATTAGGGAGGAGTCAGTGAAAGGGTTGCTGAGTGCAGAGCAGGCAAGGGGAAGCTTTGGGGGTAACATTTGAACAGATGCTTGAAGACTTCAAATCACAGAGACATGTGTGGGAAGAGCAATTTGGGAAGTGTGAACTTGATGAGCAAGAGGCCAGTATGCTACAGCTGGGGGTGGCAATGGTGGGAGAGGAGACCAGAGAAAGCCTGGGCTGGCAAAGGATGTAGAACTCCCTTACTTTGAAACGTGAGCTCTTTAAAGAACTGTGGTACAAAGGCATATAGTGCTGGCACTGGGATGCTTTCTAAGTTGTCACAATGTTGGCAAAAGAAAACGGTGCATCTGCTCTTAGCAAAAGCACAGTAAGATCCAAAGAGAGCATCCCGGTAGAAGGATGGAGGCTTTGCCAAGGCCCCTAGACCTCTGCTTCCTCTGAGGCTTAAGGGCAGGGCATTTTAGGGTGCCTGCTTTTGGGAAGTGACTTAAAATTAGCCAAAGCTTGGGTGAGATTCTCTGGGAGATAACATGGCCCAAGGCTGCAATATTGAGGACAGTTTCATCAGCATTTATAGTGCATCTGAGGAGAAGTCGGTCACAACAAACAAACCATCCCCAGGACAACAGGAGGAGTGGAGACAGGAAGCAAGTCCACACGGTGAGAATTAGCTTGTGGAAAAATGCTGTTCACCCAGTGCCAAGTTCTGCTCACTGCATTTGTCAGAATGAGAGTCCTGGGGCCTTGCCGGAGCTCACTGCAAAACTCAGCTGCAGTTAGAGATCCTAAGACCTCCACCTTTACCACAGACCGATAGGGAAACTGAGGCCCTGCAAGGGAGGGTAATGCACCTAGGGAATAACAGCCTGAACTGGAATTTAGCTCTGACTCCAAATTGTCATTCTAGATTGTTCTGACACCAACTTAGGAGGAGAAGAAACTTGACAGAATTCCCAAGTCTGCAGGAGTGCCATTGATTCTACCAGCTGTTCTGGTGGTACAGTAGCAGCAGCTCCTATGATTCAGCTCAGCAACTTTTTTTTTTTTTTTTTTTTTTTTTTGGCAACCTGATCATTTAACATCTGGCTCTAGGAGTGTCCTTTGGAAATGTGTGCAGTCATACTGAGAATCAGTACCAAACGAAATATCCTCAGTCAGCAAAGGTGGTCACTAGAGATGGAAGGAAAACAAGAAGCATTAAAGTCCTGTCCCATTGTCTTTAGAGCTCACTGATCAGCTCCTTCTTTCATAGATTTTTATTTGAAAGCTGACAGGGTTCTCTGGCTACGGGATTCCCAGGATCCTTTGTCAGATACTGAATCTCTAAGAGGATCAAAGGTGGTTGGTCAAGACAGTAAGCCAGTTCTCTGGGAGATGAGGAAGGGAAGCCTTGATGTGCTGTGTTTGCCAATACCTTTGGTGTAAATGCAATGGCCATGGCAACCTTCACGACCGCAGTGGTTAGCACCTGGCTCATAGAATCCCTGCCAGTGTAACAGTCTGCTCTCCTGAGCCTGCACAGGCATCTACACACACCCTGTAGTTCTCTGAGCAGAGAGGACTGCAGTGGGGCAGGAGGAGAGATGCATGACCCTTAGTTCTGTAAGGTCAAACCACACCCAGGAGGGCTATCTGGTTCTAAATCCTAGACTGTAGCAAGCGGACTGTCACCATTGACGGACTGAAGGTGGTTCACTTTGAGCAAGAAGCAATTTCAGCTGAAAAACCCACTGGAAGCAGTGTTGCTGGCTGCATGGAGAATCCAGGGGAAGGAAGGAAACGCAATGGGTCTCTTGGCCATTGTTTCAGTCTCTGTAGGGCTATGAGATGCTTTTCCTAGGTAGGAGACTCTGAACAACAAGATAGAGGAGGTGCCTAGAACAGGGAGACTGCTTTCCCCTCAATCTAAGAATTTTCTAGTAAAATTGCCCAAGGAGAGGAAGGGCTTGCCTGGCTCCACAGGAAGAAGTTGTTGGGGGCAACCACTAGGTGGGGCTGTAGCCGTGAAGACTCTTTGGGGGACCCTTCTCGTGCCTGGGGCCTGATCCAACACTGGACTCTTCCTTCTTCCTTCTCTCTCTGCTCTTCTGCTATTCAACCGATTGCTCCTTCTCACTTTTTCTTTCTGCTCTCTCCCCTGGCTCATCTTCAGAGTTGATTCTGACCACTTAACCCACTTGCTGACCTCCTTGCACTCTGAGTTCTGCAGCTTTCTGCAGCAAGAAGAGTGAGCCCTGTCCCTTGCTCCTGACTGCTTAGCCTGGGGTGGGGTGGGGGAGGGGGTGTAGCCCTTGTGGTCCAACTTTTTTTTTTTTTTCTTTCTCTTTTCCAACATTCTCAGCTTCACACTGATGACTGAGGAAGGGCAAATAAACAAATTGAAACTGAAACTGAGCATTGGCCATAAAGTGAGGACATCTGGGCCGCTTGCTGGGTTTCAGGTTACAGATTTTGTGTTGCCTGGTAACCAGCCCATAGTTCCTTTCATGCTTTCTTCTCCCCCTAGCCCCTGTTTATAGTGTAATTACCACTGTGACATCATAATCCCCCATTGAACAGCTGTCAGGGGGCCCTGGCTGCTGAGTAAACAGGGCTTTACAATCTCTCCTCCGCAGGCTGGTTTACTAAATAGATCAATATTTGGTTTGTAGGCACAGAGATTAGGAGGTGGAAGTGTCTTTTGAAAAAGCCCTTTCTCTTCCCCAGGGGGCCCCCAGTGCACCTGAGAATTCTGGAAAGGAAAGCCAGGTTCATGGACAGAGAAAAAAAAAAGGATCCTCCAAACTGCTTTCACCTGCCTGTGGTATCCCAAAGAACAGCTTGTCTGGGAGAAGTGAGACCTGTATGAGCATTGTGAATGTCTTAGGCTCTTTATTCTACTACTTAGAGAATCCTGCTTTCTGCTCTCTGCTTCCCCCTTAGCTCTCCTTTCTCTGTTCCCGGTTCCACTTTATGTAATCTTTGTAAATGGATATTATAGCCTCCAGGAGTGAGAGAATGACACATGGATAAACAAGAACTAGGCTCTGCAGCTCAGCCCCTGCCCACCCCACTCAAGGATTAGAAGCGCTGCAAAGAAAGCGGCCTCCAGGTTGCTTTGTGAAGCCAGAGACTCCTGGGTGGTACTTTGCAAAAGGATGATTTCGCTCTTGCCTCTGCTGGGTCAGGGAAGTGTGGCCGCAACGCAGGCACAGAGGACTTGGAGCACTGACCGGAGCACCACATGTGATTTCCAGTCCTGGCGCTGCCTGTGACCTGCCCCGTGACCTTCAGTGAGTCCCTTGCGGTGCAGCACAGGAACTGGGCTGCCGGGATCTCCAGGGCTCCTCCTCTGGAGGCAAACAGAGCTTGGTTCAGAAGCTAGTCCAGAGGCTGATCAACTGCCAGGTCCTCAAAGCCACTGGTGACTCCTGGGAGCTGCCTTTGCCTCGCTGTAAAAAGGGAGAATTAACCCTTTACCATGATGATTAATTGAGATAATGGATATGACAGGTCTGGCTGGGGAGTACTACTTGGTGGGCGTGTTTTTAAAGCTAACATGTAGTTCCTATAAAATCCAAAACTAGGGTAAAGAAAGGCATGAATGTAAAAATTAGAAGGAAAGGGAAGAAAATATGGTAACACCTGTGCAACTCCTTCACAGGAAACACACACTTTTTGAAAAAGTTTTGAAAAGTTCACATTTTCCATGAACTTTTTGGGGTACCCTTGACTATGCTCCCAGGTGATCTTTATGTCAATGGCACAATTGGCTCTCTCTCTAGGCCTTTGTGACGTTGCTTTTGCAAAAGGCGTAGACAACTGTAAGTGTCCAGTGAGGGCCTCGAGCACCCAGAATGGAGGGAATGGTATGCCATGGCCAATGGAGGGGAGAGATTGGTAACAGAAACCTAGTTCACTGGTTTCTTTGTGCAAGGAACAGCACAAGCGCCTGCTAACTCCACTCCTCTCCCTGGCTGGTAACTTTCTCCTGTAGGATTTCGGTTCAGTTTCATATAGATCTGTGTGTAGATCTGTACAATGATAACATTCCTTTGTGCTAAGTCTGTCCAAGAGAATGAACCTGTTTCCAAGATCTAATTTTGTACGTGAGAATCTTGCTTTGCCCTGATTTCCAGAATCATAGGCAGACTTGGCAGGCTGTGGCTGGCGGAGGCTCCATGCTTGCCCTGGTGCCCTAAGCAAGGTTATCTTTTTTTGTTTTTGGATAGGCAGATTTAGACAGCGACAGAGACAGAGAGAAAGGTCTTCTTTTTCCATTAGTTCAACCCCCAAATGGCCGCTATGGCCAGTGCGCTGCGCCGATCCGAAGCCAGGAGCCAGGTGCTTCCTCCTGGTCTCCCATGCAGGTGCAGGGCCCAAGCAGTTGGGCCATCCTCCACTGCCTTCCCAGGCCACAGCAAAGAGCTGGACTGGAAGAGTAGCAACCGGGACAGAATCCGGTGCCCCGTCCAGGGCTAGAACCCAGGGTGCCAGCACTGCAGGCGGAGGATTAGCCAAGTGAGCCATGGCACTGGCCACTAAGTAAGGTATCTACTCCTCCATGGTTAGGCAGAAGCACTGTCCTGCCATAGGAAGTGCTGATGTCTGCTGGCAGAGCTTGGTTTCCTATAGGGATAAGTGACTGAGGGTTAAAGCCTTGAAACTCATGTTTTTGTAGGATCTTCCTGTGCCGGAACACATAGTAAACAGAGTTGTTTCTCCTGCTCTCAGGAAGTTTTCTGCCTAGTTGGAGAGACAGACTCTGGACAGTTATCCAAGCAAATGTAAAGCTCCTGATGAATTCTAGAAATGGGCAGGAAGGCAACTCAGGAGAGGAATACAGCTGCTTTTGGAGCCTGTGTGATTGGGGAGGGCCTCACTGGGTCCTGGAAGCCGTGGTTGGTTTCTCTGGGAAAGTCAGGCAGCTGGAGAATGGCAGATGAGATGTTTGCTGGACAAGCAGAGAAACGGAGTAGCTCAGGCAGAGGGAGCTGTGGAAGCCAGCCAGAACCCTGGCTCCTTGAACTAGGCGCACCCCACTGCTCTGGGCTCCCCACCTCTCCTCAGCCTGTCTCTGTATCACTCCACTGGGCAGTAAGCGGGGCTGTGGGGAAGTGTAAGGGACACGCATGAGCTCACAAGTGCACACGTCCGCTTTGCCATGCGCATAACCGTGCACACACAGACAAGCACATGCACATGTAGATGTATATCCCATACGTGGATGCACACATGTGCGTGCACACTGACACACCAGCGCTCCTTTGCCCAGCTCAGAGCTGGTCTTGTTGATGAGGGCTGTGCTTGCCTAGACAGGATCCCCAGGGCCCCCCTTCTTCAGGAAGCTCAGGACACATTTTAAACTGACTCTCTGAGTCCCCTGACAAATGATGTGACTGCGTCACAGTGGTCTGTGGGAAACTGGGGAACCCAGAGAGCTGAGAGTCTGGAACAACCAAGTACACTTGCCCTCACCCAGGCTCTGTTAGGCTCTTGTCTGTCATCTGGGATAGGCCAGAGGAGTGTTGAGATGTCCAGTCACTTGGCTCCAGGAGTTTGGGTCTGCAGCTGCCACGATTCATGTCATATCAGAGGAAAACCCTCTTTGTATACATAATATATATTTAATATCAATTAGCCTAGCCTTACAGCATTGCTACAATAAGAGCCTATGGATACTAAAGGGGAAACTGTTCACCCTTGTTAAGCTAAAACACAATCTCCTAAACATTCAATGTCTGATTACCTCTATATTTTTTTGCAGTGTTTTCAGGAGAAAAAAAAGATTTAAGAAGTAAATGTAGTTAAGAGCTGTGATATTATACTCTTAAAGAAATATTATCTTAAAGAAATAATAGAAAAAACTAAGTGCTAATTTATCAAACAAGTAAGGATGGTGCACCTGCTTAAATAATTATAACAGTTACTGTTTATTGAGCACTCGTCAGGTGCCAGATAATGGATCAGATATTTTACTATTTTCTCTCAGGCAATTAACCATATCAACTCCAATTTTACAGAAGCAAATTAAGTTCAGGACAGTTAAGTGACCACCCCCAGGTCATATCACTACTAAGTGGAACTCAAGTCCACTTGATTTTGAGGTGCACCCTATTTTCCAGCATTGCAATGCCTAGGTTCTCTGCACCTTTATTTTATCATCTGTAAAGTGGCTAAAGTAGCTGCCATCCTTTTATAAGCCCTGCAGGAATAATAGACTAATAACTGTCCTTAGCAATAATGCTGAGAACTTCAGTTTGGGTAGTGCTTGGTTTCTAAGTGTGTTTCCCATTTAAGTAATGTAACAGCTTTGTGACAGAGGCATTGTCATACCTACTTTCCATATGTGGAAACTGAGGCTGAGAGCAGTGAGGTGATTTGTCCAAGGTCACAGCCCTAAACAAAGTTGATACCAAGGTCAGTGCTTGGCCTACCTCATGTCAGAGGTAGACTCAGAGTTCCCCATGGGAGGGTAGGACTTGCAGTATAATATTATGAAAGGGATTATTATCATTGTTACTATGCTTGCTTTTAATTGTCAAAAGACGATTGTGAGGTGTGTGGTCCATTTTAGCTTCAGCACATCAACATCTGTGTCCTGTTGACCAAACCTTCCCCTCCGTCCTCTCTTGGTCCTGGAGACCACAGTGCTCATGGCACCCGGGAATTGGAGCCTACCCCCTGTCAAGTGTTTGACCCTTGTTCAGGGACTTTCTTTTCCCTTGAGAGAACTGGAGGATATTGGGGTGCTCAATAATCTGATGCACACCATGGACACGTGATTGGCAGGTATGCTCATTAATCTCTCTCTGCTGTAAATGAGACAAGAGAAGCTCCTGGGAGTGCTGGATGTCCTTGACCCTTCGCGTGGCCGGGTAGGCAGATGAAGGGCTGTAGGGGAATACG
Organism: Oryctolagus cuniculus; assembly: GCF_964237555.1. Taxonomy (NCBI): domain Eukaryota; kingdom Metazoa; phylum Chordata; class Mammalia; order Lagomorpha; family Leporidae; genus Oryctolagus; species Oryctolagus cuniculus. Next base: position 211,917,586 of record NC_091432.1, on the reverse strand, counting down.
ACGCACTCACTGGGGAGAAGAAATACGTGGTTGCTGAGTACGAAAGAAGAGCTCAGAATCTCAGGGCTCACAAGTTGAGTATCAGATACAGAGCGGAGAAGGGTTTCCCACTGCTGGAAAATCTTTGTAGCTCTCACGGAGTTTATCTTAGTTACAGGAGTTATTTATGGGAATGCTTTGACTTTGGAAATATGGAATTTAGACATGATCTAGGGAAGGATTCCAGAGGGGAAAACATGAGGAGGAATCCGAGGAACTGGATGCGGCTTGGATTAGAACTGGCATAGGAAATAGGCCTTATATATTCTAAAAGACCAGAGACTTTCTCAGACAGCATCAAGGCAGCAGAACAGGAAGTACACTCTTCTCCTGCCACTTCCTGTCAGCTTTCCTGGGGGAATTTCTGCTTCCTTAAAAGTACCATTGGGCCGGCGCCGTGACTCACTAGGCTAATCTTCCACCTGCGGCGTCAACACCATGGGTTCTAGTCCCGGTTGGGGTGCCGGTTCTGTCCTGGTTCCCCCCTCTTCCAGGCCAGCTCTTTGCTGTGGCCCGGGAGGGCAGTGGAGGATGGCTCAAGTGCTTGGGCCCTGCACCCCATGGGAGACCAGGAGGAAGCACCTGGCTCCTGCCTTCGGATCGGCACAGTGCCGGCCGTAGTGGCCATTTGGGGGGTGAACCAATGGAAGGTTCTCTCACTGTCTAACTCTACCTGTCAAAAAAAAAATTAACAAAAAAAGTATCATTGGGGCAGTGGTGAAGACACCTCTGGGGATGCTGGGATCCCGTATCAGAGTGCCCAGTTTCCAGCTCCGCTCCCGAGTCTGCCTTTCTCCTGTTGTGTGCCCTGGGAGGCAGCAGGAGATGGCTCAAGAAGTTGAATTCCTGTAGCTCACATCAGAGACCTGGATTGAGTTTCTGGCTCCTGGCTTCTGCCTGGCCCAGTCCACAGTTATTGTGGGTATCTGGAGAGTAAACCAGATGATGGGAGTGCTCTCTCTTGCGCTCTCTCTCACTCTTGCTCTCTCTCTCTCTCCCCTTCACAATAAATAAATAATACATTTTAAAGGTATTGCTTCCCAGCTCTAGTGACAGTCATCTTTGTGGGAACTTTCTGTTTTGCACTGGATAAACACGATTCCTCATGCGTGGTCTCTCTGTCCTGGATTCTCTATACTCAGCAAGGGAAGTTGTGTTCTTCCAGGGAGCTGGAGGCCCTAGTTCCAACGCTCCAAGTGTGAGCCTCAAGATCCAGCACTCAGGGAGAAGGGGGAGAAGCTCGTATAGTCCTCTCATCTCACTTCAGCCAGAGCCACTGGTCCAGCCGTGGTGATGTGGTGCAGGCTCCTGTTTGACGCCAGTGTTGACTTCCTCATGGAGTCAGCGTTTAAATGGGAAATGAATTGATCAGCAGGTCCCTTCAGCAACTTCAACAAAATGGTACAAGCAGAAGTATGGTTTAGTTGTGAAGAAATTCTTCCTTTAGTGAGTAAGAGAGTCAGTTAGAAGTGGATCATGGCTGACGCCGCGGCTCACTAGGCTAATCCTCTGCCTGCAGCGCCGGCACCCCAGGTTCTAGTCCCGGTTGGGGTACCAGATTCTGTCCCGGTTGCTCCTCTTCCAGTCCAGCTCTCTGCTGTGGCCTGGGAGTGCAGTGGAGGATGGCCCAAGTGCTTGGGCTCTGCACCCGCATGGGAGACCAGGAGAAGCACCTGGCTCCTGACTTCAGATTGGTACAGTGTGCTGGCCGCAATGCGCCGGCCGTAGTGGCCACTTGGGGGGTGAACCAATGGAAGGAAGACCTTTCTCTCTCTCTCTCTCTCTCTCTCACTCTCACTGTCCACTCTGCCTGTCAAAAAAAAAAAAAAAAAGAAAAGAAAAGAAAAAAGAAATGGATCATACAGAAGAAGAAGAGAATGAAATTGAAGAACCAAAACAGAAAAGGAAGTTGAAGGAATTTCTGGAGCATTGACTAGAGGGTAGACCCTCTAAGATCTCTTAAGATTCTGTTACGCAGCAGATAATTAAACTCTGAGGAAGGGCCAGTGGAGGGATTTCTGTTTGTGTCTCGCTCCCAGGAAGGTTGTGGAGTAAGGGCTTTCCTCACGTGTCCTGAACGTGCGGCTCCAGGTTGAAGGGACCCTCAGAGCTTAGGCAACATAAAAGGCCTCTCACAGGCCTGGGAATTGCATCTATTGTCTCCAATGAGGAAGTGACAGAATCACTTGTAAAGAAACCTGTGATAGATAGAGACCGTGGATAAATAGACCCTCTGTCCCTTTCTCTGACCCCTCCCCATGCCCACAACCCCAGTCAGATTGCTGGTCCCACCCTGAGCTAATCTGCATTTGGAGAAGGAAAGAGACTTACATGTCAGGCACTTACATGGTATCCTCGCACAACTTAACCCTATGAACATCAGCTGGATCTACTCCTGGATTTCAGAAGGGAAACCGAAACTCGGTGTAAGTAAATTGCTTAGACTTAAAAAAATTTTAAGTGGCAAAAACTGGTTTCAAATACAAATCTAGCTGCTTCCAAATTCTCCTCTTCTGAAAGCCAAGAAGTGTCGGATACTTCTTCCTGCTGCTCTTTCTTTTCTCCTTACCTGGACTATTATTCCTTCATTTATTCATTCAACAAGTATTCGTAGAACACTTACTATGTGTCTGGGAATTGGGCTAGAATTGAGAAAAACAGATGGATAAGACCATGCCGCTAAATCTCCAGAAGCATAAAATCCAGAAAGAGTCAGGTGTGGACAAGTAGAAATCAGTACAGTATGGTATGTTCTATGGTTGAAAGCCAGATAACGCTCTGTAAATCATAGCTATCGAAGCAATGAACTCACCTAGAAGATGGAAAGATGGCAGAAGGACAGAGCAGGTGCTGACGAGGAAATGTTTGAGATGCAGGACAGTGCTTACCATGGTATCTAAAAAGTAGCAAACAAACAAATTTCACTTAGTAGTTTTTAAAAATTAATTCATTGAGAGGCTTCTAGATGTCAAGCATGGTGTCAGGCATTGGGGATCCGGCAAATACAGAAGTCCCTGGCATCACAAAACTTACATTTTAGTGGAAAACCAGGTGGAAAAATGAAGGAACACTCTAAAATATAATCCCAGGTTGCAATCAGTGCAATGATAGAAAATAAAGCCAGGTAGGGAGGTGGAGGGAAACAGGTGCTATTTCATGTCATCCCATGTTGGCCTTTGGGGAGGGAGGATGAGGTCATGTGCCTCTGTGGGCAGAGGGTGGCCCAGGCTAAGGATGGAACAAGGCTCTGAAGCCAGATCATGCTGCCTAATGATAAAGGCAAAATACAGCTGAACAGAGCAAGACAGGGAAAGGCTGAGAACAAATGGGGCCAGGGACCAGATCAAGTAGGACCTTGTAAACTGGGGGAATACTTGGGGAGCAACTGAATCCATTTAATTGCCATTTTCCATCAAGACATTACTTAATACAAAATTGTTCCACAAATATTTACAATACGGTTGCTTTACAAATGTAATGTAAAATAAAAGACATTTTCAACATGATTCCTGGGTCTGGCTCACTCTATCGTTAATTTAATCAAGATGTGTTCTTAATCTCTGGTTGATGTAGACTTTGGAACAACTGAAGGCAGATGTCTGTCATCTAAGGCATGGGGAAGTTATCTTTTTAAAGATTTATTTATTTATTTGAAAGTCAGAGTTAGGCAGAGAGAGGAGGAGAGGCAGAGAGAGAGAGAGAGAGAGGTCTTCCATCTGCTGGGTCACTCCCCAATTGGCTGCAAAGGAGCTGAGCTGATTTGAAGGCAGGAGTCAGGAGATTCTTATGGGTCTCCTACATGGGTGCAGGGGCCCAAAGACTTGGGCCATCTTCTACTGCTTTCCCAGGCCATAGCAGAGAGCTGGATGGGAAGTGGAGCAGCCAGGACTTGAACCAGTGCCCATATGGGATGCCAGCACTGGAGGCCGCTGCCTTACCTGCTATCCCACAGTGCCAGCCCCAGGCTATCTTTTAAGAGAGAATTTTGAACTGCAAAAATAAGCAATCCAAAATTTCAGATGAATCAGTCAGAAAATCAGCCTGACATGGGTCAATACCAGAAATTATCTTCTTCTGATGGCTTTAGTTTCCTTCCTTTTCCAGGTCTCCTTAGAAAAACAGATGGTATTTTCACTATATATCCATGCCTTAATGCTGGCTGCAGGAGCCCAGGCCTGGAGAGTCCAGGAGCCTAATGCCTTGGTGCTCTCCGAGTCCACTCTCTCTCCTGGAGTAATTGCCACATGGTTTTCCAGGTGTAAACATAGATCATAGAGGTGATTCCAGATCCACTTGGCAATGTGGAGCGGCCTAACTTAGAGCGCCCATGAATAGGGTGGGTATCTGAGCCTGCCACACACCGTGAGAACAATGTATTCTTCCCCAGCCCTGGCTCTGCTCCCTGCCAAGTCAGAGTCCTGGGCACCAAGAGTAGTTATGGAGCAGACAGGGCTCGGGGCGGGGGTGAAGGTGGCGGCGGGGAGGGGGCGGGGTTGGAGAGGGTGGTGGTGGCACAGGCTGAGTCAGTCTTTTGAGGTCTATTAAGCAAGCCCTTAGCAGAACAGAAGTTAGGAGACGGGGAATGGAGGGGGAAATCCCTACCGTCTTCCCACAGTGCCTGCACTAGGAGCTCAATGTAATGTTTATTTTCCAAAACCAGAGAATGGTGAAGAGAGATTGGCAACCATAGCCTAGCTCCCACCCAGTCTTAAATGTGTGTCTCTTCTGATTTTGAACATGGTGAGTTGGAGCTCTAGAAGTTTCCTCCATGTCAGGCTTTTCTTCTATTGCTATTCCTGAAGTTATGGAAGTAAGAGGAAGGGGGCCAACAAATAAGAGGAGTAGGTGTCCTGGCCCTTCACTGGATGTTTCTAGCATGAACACCTCCACTCCTCACATACCTGTCTAAGGGACAGCTGGGGCCTACGCCCACAGCTGCGGCAGGCCGTCCCCCCTCACCACAAACCCATCGGATTCCCTGAAAAGTCTTCAGGGTCTCAGCTCTTTCACCTTGCAGAGGGACAGCTGTCTCTGTGCGCAGGAACAGAAATTTCTGTGGTTTTCTTAGTGAATGAGTTGCTCCAGATTTCATTAACATTCAGTCCCCCAGTATCCCTTACAGCAGCACCCCGTCACCCCACTGTACCGTCAAGGAAATTGAGTCTAGACAGAGGAAATGCCTTGTGTTAGGACCTAAACCCATTGCCCTCCTCCTTTTCTGGAGTGATTGTTCTAAGGAAATTTCCAAATGGAAATCCTTCTTGTTGTTTTCCCATAACACTGTGGGGGACTGGTAAAGCTATAGCTTCCTCTAATTTGCTCATGGATAGAACACCCAAACCACGTGACTTCCCATATCTTGTAGCACCCTCCTCAAGGAACACTTCCACTCTCTCCGACTCCCTTCCCAGCCACAGTGGAGATGAGCAACTGGATTTCTAAAGGCAACTTTTGAAGTGCCCCAACTGCAAAAGTGGCTTTCAGAAATTCATTTTGCTGAGTAATCCTAATCCTGCATTTTTATTAAACTTTTTTGGTGTAATTCTGGACATATGATCTTCAGAAAAATTTAAATAGCTTCTGACTTCTTGTCTTTTCTTGTCTTTTTTTTTTTTTTTTGATAGGCAGAGTTAGACAGTGAGAGAAAGAGACAGAGAGAAAGGTCTTCCTTCCATTGGTTCACCCCCCAAATGGCCGCTGTGGCCGGCCGGCTGTGCCGATCCAAAGCCAGGAGCCGGGTGCTTCCTCCTGGTCTCCCATGTGGGTGTGCAGGTGCAGGGCCCAAGCACTTGGGCCATCCTGCACTGCCTTCCCAGGCCACAACAGAGAGCTGGACTGGAAGAGGAGCAACCAGGACAGAATCTGGTGTCCCAACTGGGACTAGAACCCGGTGTACTGGTGCCGCAGGTGGAGGATTAGCTTAGTGAGCCACAGCGCTGGCCCTGACTTATTTTCTTAATTAGACAAATATACACATGCACATGCATGCAATATGTACATGCATATAATATATGTATATGCAAACACACATACACATCCATACAGGCGCTCACATATACATCTCTTACTCAGTCCACATGGTAGATTCAATTATTTTTTCATGCATGAACTTGTAATTAAGAAGCAAACTTTCTTTGAAGAGACAATTACACCTATAGATGGCAGTTAACGGGAAGCTCAAAGGCCATTTGCATTACCACTTAAAATCTTACTGAAGTTTCAAAATAATAAAGTGGGAATGCTTATAAAAATGCCAACGACACTTCTGTGCTTGAAGCTGTAATTATTCAAAGGCTTGGTCTGTCACTGGAAGGGCACAGGCCCCCTTTCCTGCTTCTGCCTCCACATCCAATTTGCAGAGCCCTTGCCCATCTGAGGCACAGCTCAGACAGTATACCAGATCATTCCATCAGACTCCCTCACAGTACAAACAGGACAACCAGGTACCCACAGAGGAAAGTGGCTTGACCAGGGTCACCCAGGAACCAGGGATGGAGTTGGACCTGAGTCTCTTGGACTTCCGAATCTCAGCCTAGATAGTCCGATTTTTCAACTTGTACTTATCTTACTTGAGGGCAGAAGAAATTTTTCAAAAAGATGCTTTTGCAGCCCTAATTCATCTCTAGATAGGAGAATCCAAAAAAAAAAAAAAAAATGAGGCCAGCGCTGTGGTTCAATAGGCTAATCCTCCACCTTGCGGCACCGGCACACCGGGTTCTAGTCCCGGTCGGGTGCCGGATTCTGTCCCGGTTGTCCCTCTTCCAGTCCAGCTCTCTGCTGTGGCCAGGGAGTGCAGTGGAGGATGGCCCAAGTGCTTGGGCCCTGCACCCCATGGGAGACCAGGAGAAGCACCTGGCTCCTGGCTTCGGATCAGCGCAGTGCACCAGCTGCAGCACGCCGGCCGGGGCGGCCATTGGAGGGTGAACCAATGGCAAAAGGAAGACCTTTCTCTCTGTCTCTCTCTCTCTCACTGTCCACTCTGCCTGTCAAAATAAATAAATAAATAAATAATTTAAAAAATAATGAGTAGTAACAGAAAAATCTGGCCATTTCTAGAGGGAAGAATACTATAGCTGATTATGTGAGTGTACTCAAAAGTGTTTGGGGAAAATGGAATTAAAAGCTAAGTTTATATTGGTGCCCAAACAATTGAAATGCATCCATAGTTTTGTTTTTTAATAATATGCATTTTCCATGAACATTTTGAAGACCCCCTCATACAGCAGCCCTGCTGAAGTAACCAATGATTTCTGTAAATATGAGTATGCCTGTTGAAAGTAGAGCCTACTTTTTTTTTTGATAAGTGTCAGATTCAAATTAGTGCCCCTATAAAGGAACTAACATGTAATGAATTCCTATTATGCAACTGACACTGTGGACATTACAACAATCCTGCAAGATAAATTAAGTTATTTCAGTTTTACAGATTAGAAAATGGTGGCTCAAGAAAAAGCATGTCTTACAAAGTCTCTTGGCTAAGAAGCAGTGGGGGCTAAAACTCAAATGTAGGCTTTGTTCCAAAGTTTATGTTCCTCCTGTCTTACTCCAATGTGTTTCTTGAACTGGAGGCCTGGGTAGGCATGGTGGAGACAGATTTCAGCTACATTAACTCAAAGGAAGAGGTATCCAAGTTGCCTCCACATAGAATTATCTGCATTGGAGAGGGGCGAGTTCCCTGTTCCTGAGAGTATGTGCAGAGGCCGGTTGCACCTGTGACGTGTTGTTATGAGGAGGCTCTTGCTGGAGGAGACACACAGCTGGGTCTCCATGACCCACTTGGCTTCATTTGGGTGCCTTCTTTCTCATGGCTATGTTCTTTGTTAGCGTGTATGGATCTGACTATGTGTGTGCACCTGTCACATGAGCAGTGGAACTTTCTCTTGTATTCCTAGTGGTCTCCAGGAAAGTGCACTCATCCCTCTAAAGATCATTTTTAACACAGTGGCTAGGGCATAAATAGTATTTCCCTGTGTCTTCAATTGCTTCTGTTATTAAGATGGCATTTATCATTTTGTAGCCAAACTAATTTACTGATTATATTTCTTCTTATTATTTTCTTTTCTCCATCTCCTCTGCTTCCTCACCTCAACACCAGTAGAATTTCAGTGCCACTAGGAAATGGATTCTTTTACTGCTGTAACCAATTTCTCAGAATAATTATTAGAGCTATCACTTGGCACATTGTAGACATGCACTAAATATTTGTTGAATAAGTGCATAAGCACTCATTCTTTTTGAAAAAAAAAATGTTGGGGACCTCTTAAGTTTCACTTCTGAAGGGCAGGACAAGTATCTTTTTCTAAACATTTATTTATTTGAAAGGCAGAAATAGAAAGGGGGAGAGAGCAATAGCAAAAGAGTGAGAGAGAGAGAGAGAGAGAATCTTCCATCCAATGGTTCACTCACCATATGGCTGCAATGGCCAGGGCTGAGCCAGGTTAAAGCCAGGAGCCAGGAGCCAGGAGCCAGGAGCTTCTTCCAGGTCTCTCGTGAGAGTTCAGAGGCCCAAGGATTTGGGCCATCTTCCGCTGATTTCCCAGGCACATTAGCAGGGAGGTGCATCGGAAGTGGAGCAGCTGGGACACGAGCTGCCGCCTGTATCAGATGTCGACGCTGCAGCTGGAGGCTTGAACTTCTGTGCCACCTCGCTGGTCCCCAGGGCAAGTCTTAAAGAGGAGTTGACTTTTACACTGGGAAATGAGAAGGCTTTGCATGTAGTTACAATTCATCTATATTTGAACTAAACCAAGATTATGCAATGTGAACATTAATCACTCAAGAAATCTTTTGATATGAGACTATGTTGGCCTTGTTTAAAAGGAACAGCAAGGTCATTTTGATACCAACAAGCCACAACATGAGAGTGACGTTTTATGTGTTCTAAAGACATACAAGGAATATATGCAACTTCAATTTTCTACTTTTTAGCAGGAAAAAAAAAACAGCAGAAATGCAATCAAATTGAATTGAATTTCATAATTATCTTTGGAGAAAACTTGTAAAGTCCATGAACATTCAACAAGTGCTCTGCAGTGCCCTCACTTTCTTTAAACTTCAGGGAAATTAAGACAGTGTTTGCAAGAGGTGGTCTGCTGGAATCATGGCTCCACCTGACTGAGTGAGTCTCTACTGTCATTCTAACGAATGTGTCAGAGGTCAATGTGCAGTGAATTCGGCACAGTGTGTTTATGACGACTGCAGGAAGGAAGTCAGCCATAGGCTGGGGACAGGTACAAGGCACTCTTGTAGTCTGAATTCATACTCAGATTCAGAGTCCATAAAATCATGGTCCCTATTTGCACGGGTGTAGCCGTTTCTGGTTCAGCTTCCTGCCACTACACTTGTGAAGGCAGCTAAAGATGACCCTAGTCCTTGGGGCCCCTGCCACCCCAGGTGGAAGACCTGGATGGAGTTCCTGGCTTCAGCTTGGTGGTTGTAGCCATCTGGGAAGTGAACCAGTGGATGAAAGACCTCTTTGTCTCTCCTTCTCTCTCTCTCTCTGTTGCTCTGCCTTTCAATTGAGTGAGTGAATGAATGAATGAATCTTTAAAGAAAATGTACTGTACAGTAGGACTCTCACTGTGTTTCCAGGTGGGAATATTTATCCTTTGGGAAGTAGCAAGATTTCTAGATCTGCAGAGCCTAACTTTAGGGTTAGGAAGCGTGGGTCCCCGAAGTGGATCACTCAGGATCAGGATAACTGAATTCATGTCAGCTTCTACCTCTTCATTCCTGGACCAATGATCTATTCATTTCAGACATGCTTCCCAGGATCTATAGCAATTCTGCCATTCAACCTTCTCTTAGTAAGTGTAGCTAGTCCTTTCAAAAATGTTTTCTTTTTTCCATGGTGCTGTTTGGAATTTGGAGTGAATTCCCACACCAGTCAGATTTTTGCTAATGCAAGACTGAAACAAATTTGTAGCAGGAATATTTAATGTTTAGCAAGCCACTGAATCCATGTGAAATTTATTTGTAACATTTGTTAGCAGTATATTTAGCACCTCAGTTTTGCAAATAGGGAAGATATTTTATGTGTATTGGGAGTGGGAATATTCATAATGTGTACGAACACAAGAACTGCACATTTTTCTTTTTCAAAGGAACACAAAAAAGCAGAAAAAGATTTACTTGGAAGTTGTTAAATTAAGCTTCAGCACAATTTACTTGCTCCAATCCTGTTCACATGGTCATGTGATTTTGTCATATTTCAAAAGAAATATTTGCAACTTGTGATTTTCATTTCCCATTCCAAGTAAATCCTTACTTTTATAATTCATGTTGTATTTAGAACTTAGTGTTCTTTTTCTTAAAGAGTTCACATCCCCCAACTATTGTTTAAAAACTGAGTCTACCCTTGAACCAGAGAAAGCAGGAAGTTGTTCCCAGCTTAGATGTAAATATTTGAGCTCCATTGAGAGACAAGTTGGTGCTATTGATCTGAGATTGCCTAGGCTGAGATTTTTAATATTAAAATATTTCCAGGCTATGGCTTATCCTACATATATAATGGTTTGTCCTCTAAGTCAAAAGAATGTTTCTGCAGTTTGAGTATGTGAATATCTTACACATTAGATATTACGGATTAGAAAAATCAGAATTGGAAACCCTAAGTAATTTACCAGATGTCACATGGTAAGGCAATGACAAGCAGTAACTCTAAATTAGCCTTTCATTCCTCAGCCACAGGGCTGACATATTCTGACATAGTGTACTTTCAATAGAACACTTAACCAGATTACCATAACAATGTTTGCATATTTTCTCCCTTTTAAAATGGGAAAAAGAAATTTCCCCAAGACTTGCAAAGGTTTCTATATGTCTATCTCAAGGCTTAGTACTGGAATCAAGTTATGCCTAGTCTACCTGCGAGGGGAAGGTTCATCTGACACCAGATCAAGTGCATGTGGAGAGAAATAATGGACGGAGATCGAGGAGGTGGTCTTTGTAGAGTCTGATGATGACCTAGATGTGGAAGGTAGGGGAAAAATCCAAGATAACTGCAGGTTACTTGCTTAGACAAAGAAAGTAAGAACTGATGGTGAGGTAGAGAAAATAATGTTACCCCTTCCCTCTACCCTACCACAGTCAAGATGTCCATGTTCCAATCCCACATACCTGTGAAGCCTACTTTACATGCCCAGATGAACTTTGAAACTATGGTTAAGTTAAAGACCATGAGATAGGAAGCTTTTTCTGGTTTGTCTGGGTTGGCCCAACGTGATCACAAAGGACATATAAGAGGAAGAGGAAAGGGTCAGGTTAGAGGAGGACATAAGATGACAGAAGCAGAGCTTAGAGAAAGAGAGATGTGAAGAAGATACTGTTTTGGCCTTGCAGATGGAGTATGAATCAAGAAATGCAACCAGCTTCTAGAAAGTGAAAAGGCAAGAAAACATGTTCTCTTCTGGAGCTTCCAAAAGCAATGCAACCCTGTTGACAACCTGATTTTAAGAGCTCTGATTTCTAAAACTGTAAGAAAAGAAATGTGTGTTGTTTTCAGCCAGTGGTTTGTGATAATTTTTGACAGTAGCAGGAGGAAACTAATGCAGGTGATTAACATGGTTAGGATTGGGAGAGCAGGATTCGCTTTGGTAGTTATGTTGAGTCTGTGAAGCCAAGAGAATGCCCTGGTTGAAATGCCTGGTAGAAAATTGTACCTACAACTAGCAATATATATATTGCTTTCATTGTCATAGGCACACGGTTAGGTGATAACCGAAGCCATCAGAGGAAATGAGATTCAAAAGAGAGGAAAGAGAACACGTCTACTCCTTTGGGTTCTGGAGTGCACCAACCCTAAGGGATGGGGAGAGGAAGGAAAGCAGGGGAAAAGCCAGGAGGGACCTAGTCTAGGGACCTAGAATGTGAGTGAATGGCCTGAAAACCACTACTCCAGAAGCAAAGTAGTTTCTAGAAAGAATCGGTGGTTAACAGAGTCAATGCCTGTGACACGTTAAGCAAAAGTCAAGCAAAAGCAGTTGTGCCTATGTGCTTGACAGTCATTGTGTATGGAGGTCGTTGGTGCCCCGGTGAGAGCACCGTCAGATGCATGATAGGCATACATACTCAGATGCAAAGAGGGGATGAGAGATCAGTAGGTGGAGATGATGAGTGTAGGTTATTTTTTCATGAGTGCTTACTGTGAATTCAGAGACAGAGGGCTGTAGATTTGAACAGGGCACTGAGACTGGACTGTAGGAAGGGATACTTGCAAAGATGAGGGGCTCATGGGATCAGCCAGGGGTCTCAGAAAAGAAGAAAAGCTCATGCTTCACCCTCATTTTGTGCAGCTTCATTCTAATTTTTATCACATCTTTTCTCTTGCTGCATTAAAGCAAATCAACATTTCAGATCCCACTTTATTCAGAATTCTTGTCTTTGTTTTACCTACGCAACATCTCTCTCTCTCTCTCTCTCTCTCCTCTCCCTTTTAAATGAAGTAATTTACAAGAAAATAAGGAAAGCTCTGTCTTCTAAGTTCCATGAACCAGCCCCAGAATTAGAGCATGGGACTGAGGAAGTGAGACTGAAGACCCTCAAACACCTCTCTCTGTTCTTTATGACTGTCTTCTGGGAAACCTATCCTAGTAGAAGCTTCTGATCCCCTGAGTCTGGTTCTGTCCATCTGTGGTTTCCACAGCTACTGCTCTGAGCCTTCCATCTGTATCCTTGCAGCCTGGACACAGTACCTCAGATTCAAAAGAGTATTTTGTCCATATAACATTGCTTTTCCCTGATCTCTTTTTCATTCATAAGGCTTTATCAGCATGCAACTTATTTAACTCTGCTCAGAACATTTGAACAAGGTCCAAAGCTGTGAAGATAATCCTTAAGTTAAAAATGAGAGAAGATATCATTTCTGATGACCCCAATCAGTGGTAGATCTTGTTGGCTTTTTGGTCCTGCAGGGAAGCTATGCCTTCAGGGTTTAGTGATTTATGTCCACAAGAAGAGTGGCTCTCAGTCTGTGGCTTTGGGCTACTACGGCTGACTTGCTAGTCTTTCTCAAACTTAAAATGACTTCCCTGAATTGTGTGGTTTCCCATGATTAGGAGAGATATTCATCATTTCCAGTGCTCTGAGTTTTCTCTGTCTTCAGTTGTTAAGAGGAAGATAACATTTGTTGTTTGTGTTAGCTTCTCTTTCCTTGGTAGATAAAGCCATTCACAGCATCATCGTGCTGTGGATACAAATGGGCCCAGTGCTTGGGTACTGGGAATCACTGATAGAGGGGAAAGAATTCATATTGGGCAGGAGCAGAGTTTTGCATGAGATAGGCAGTCAATATATGTTCATCAATTGGATAGATCTAGTGTTTTGTTCTTGTTTTGTGTCTGCCTCTAAGTACCTTGACCTTGGACAAGTCACTCTTACTTAGGCTTCAATGTCCTCATCGGTAAACTGCATTTGATAATATCACAGATGGTGTATCCAAATATATATAGCAGCCAAATGGGTAATAGATGAGACACCACTTAAGATTGTCATCAGTGAGGTGATTTTGGAAAATATTGCCCTTAAGAATGATCTCAGCCGTATGGTCCAGCATACTCACTTTACAAATGATAAAACAGAGATCCAGAAAGGAGAAAGACTGTAATTGTTCCCTGGGTCTCCAGTCCACTTTACTCTAACCAGGTTTTCTCAAACACCTAGGAACCACAACAGTGTCCCTAGGCAATGAGAAAACAGTCCACCAGGGTCACATTCAGAAAAGGGTTGCGACAGAGTAAACCATCCCTGAGAGATCAAAGCAGGAGGTAGGGCAATGTCACAGGCCCTGAATGAAAATGGGAAGAAGAGATGCTCCTGGAAAGTCAGATTCTCAAGTAGATGCCCAATGTTTTAGACTAGAACAAGGATTGGCAAGTGTTTCCCATAAAGGGCCACGGAAGAAATGGTTTGGCCTTTGTAGGTCATACTGTCTCTGTTGCAGCTACTCTGCTGTTGTGCAAAACCAGCCACACGTAATTCATGAATGAATGCAAATTTCAAAGAATATTGCTCTTCCTTGATTTTTTTCAATCATTTAGAAAAAGGGAAAACATTGTAAGTTTATAGGCTATACAAAAATGCCAAATAGTTTGCTGACACCAGGAATAGAGGTACAGTCACCAGAAAGAGACAAAATATCTCCTAGGTTAGCAAGACAGTGAAATAGCCAAGATGTTCCCAACTCTGAAAAATTTCATACCAGTAAGAAAGGAATCAAGTCTACCAATTAAACTCCAGATGCAAAGACATAGGAGAGTCCCACAGCAATCATGACAGTGTCCATTCCTTCATGACACAGGGGAGGCAATCCTGTTCAATAGAGGTGGCATTGGAATTCAACCTTTTAAAGTTCATTTTGTAATTTAAATGATATCACAAGCCATGTTCATTTAAGATTTCTCTTTAAATTAAAAAAAATTTATATCCATGTATACATGAAATTCATTCATAGTTTTTTCATAACAAATGTTTTTCATGACCTTCTTGAAAATTTCTTATTATGAAAGAACTATGCTTAGGTTTAAATATTTTTACATCAAAATAAGCTTATCTCTCAATTCCATTTTTTTCATGAATTTTTGAACTCTGTGTGTGTGTGTGTGTGTGTGTATGTGTGTATAATTATCTGGTTACTTCTTACCTTAACTCTTTGCTAGCTCAATGACCTCAATGTACTTTTTCTAGTTCATTTGTAAAGTGGAGGTGATAAAAGTACCCATTTTAATGGATTATTTCAAGAGGTACATGAAATATCTGATACATAGAAAGTATCAAATATGTAGAAAATGGCCCATAGCAATTCTCATTATAGTTGGTGTTTGTATTATGTGAAAATATACATGAATACGTGGCTATAATATGTATATTAATCATATGATGGATGATGGGACTTCAAAAAGATTGCAGGAAAATGAAACTAAAAAATAAATTGAATTTGTGCAAAAATTTGAAATCATGCATAGTTTTTCCTAATACTCATTTGTCATAAACTTTTTTAAGGTCCTTCATATAAATAAACAGGAAATATCTATCACACGAGAGATCCTCTTATAAATGCTGTTTTGAAATTTGTTATTTTCTCATTGATACATTATGACAATATAGAGTAGAGGATAAAAAGATGGCTTCTGCCATCTGCCTATATGCATCAGAATGACAGCTCTATTTTTTTAAGATTTATTTATTTATTTGAAAGAGTCACACAGAGAGAGGGGAAGATAGAGATAGCTCTCCCATCCGCTGATTCACTTCCTGGATGGCCTCAACGGTTAGGACTGGGGCAGGCCTAAGGCAAGAGCCAAGAGCATCTGCCCACTCTCCCACGTGGATGCAGGGCCCAAGGACCTGGGTCATCTTCTGCTGCTTTTCCCAAGGCATTAGTAGGGAGCTGGATCTGAAATGAAGCAGCCAGGATGTGAACTGGGGGCCATATGGGATGCCAGCAATGTAGGCCGTGGCTTCACCAGTTATGCCAAACTTGGACCCCTGTCAGCTCCATTTTTAAGATTTTGGTTCCGTTATTTCAATTCTCTGAATCATAGGTCATCTTTTATAATAGGATGATAAAAACAGTGCCTATCACACAGAGCAGTTCTGAGGATTAATGAGAAGATGTAAAATATAAAATCTTTAACACACCTTAGATCCAAATAAATAAAAGTCATTAACATAAAGCTCAGTTTGTAGTAAGTGCTATAGCTCAGATATTAGTTTAAGGACTCTTGTCTTAGAAAGGATAGTGGTGTATTTATTTATTTGAAAGGCAGAGCATCAGAAAGACATTGGGAGACAGAGAGTGACAGAGAAAGATCTGCCTTCCACTGAATCACTTCCCAAATGTCCCGAACAGCCATGGCTGAGCCAGGCTGAAGACAAAAACCAGAAATCCCATCTGGATCTCCCACATTGGTGGCAGGGGCCCAAGCCCTTGACCCATTTTCTGATGCCTTCCCAGGTGCAGGGAGCTAGATTGGAAGTGGAGCAGCCAGGACTCAAATTGGCACTCCAGTATGGGATGCTGGCATCACAGTTGGTGCCTTATCCCACTGTGCCACACTATTGGCCTTAGTTCCATGCATGTCTTAAAGGTTTGGTGCCCAAAGTTTTATCTTAAGACTAGGAGATTAGTATGGCAACTTAACCCACTTGTGGTGTCTGAAGTGATGGGACGGGCTTTAGATTGAATCACAGAGGCTTTATCAGGAAGAACCTCATAGACAAAACAGCGAGTATGATCCCTGCCTGTCTCTTCTTCCTGGCTCATCATGTGAGCCTTCCTCCATCTGAGTTCCATTCTCCACCACTGCTACCCTCATCAGATGCCAAACTCATGGGCTCAGCCTATCCTGGACTGCAAACCCCAACACTGGAGGCCAAAATTGACCTCCTTCCTTTATAAATAACCTCCCTCAGGTAGTTGTTACAGTGACCACAGCTGACTAATATAGTAAATAACTCAATAGCATTCTAAAGTTCAACATGTATTCAAAATTAGAATGACGTAGAATATTTATTTAGCTTTTCCATAAAATTCTTAGTATGGTAGCAAGACAGAACACATGGGAAAAATATGTCTGAGGAGAAGAAGAAGAGCTATTTAAAATTGCCTCCCATGACAGGAACAATAGAATATCTCCAAAGTGAGCCTGTCACTTAGCTGTCAGCATAATGCATTGCATTAATCAGCACCAGCAACAAAGCAGTTTTCAAAAGTAGCATCTTTTCAAAGACATTACTAAGCATGAACCTGGATTGTCTCCAGATTACTGTGCTAATTAGGCTGTGGGTATGCTTTCAAAAGGCAACTTGAGACCTATTTAAACCATAAATTATTCACTTTTTAAATGATCTCACTGATGTATGGAACTTTCTTAAACAGAAGCCCTAACTTCCTTCATGATTTATGGAGTCATTCTTGACGTCTAAGATTTGGTGGGTTGATTTATTGCAGCTTTCATTTTGTACTGGGATTTAATGTGTGCATAGGGCAATCTGAGTTAATTTCAGAAAATGTGAGCGTCTGCAGGTACAACAAAAAGGAAGGTGTCAGTGTCGCCAAAAGAGCTAGTCCGAAAGTGAAAACTTAAGTCATTCATCATGTTAGTAGATGTGTTTCTGCAGCATCAGGCAGCTCCTGTGGGCAGAGTTCTGTTGAATTGATCAGCTGGTGCCGCAGAGACACTAAGTGAGATGATAGGCAGCCCCCACACAGCAGGTTACTCCACTCCTGTGTCACAGTCAGTTGTGCCACTTGCTGAGGGTTTGCCATGTGCCAGCAGCTTCCAGCATTTCTCTTGGACACTTTAAATCTACAGAACACGATGAGGAAGATGACACAATCACACTGTTGGAAGTGAGGGAATTCAAACTCAACAGTTTCAGTGGTCGCACAGCCTGAAATGCAGTGCTTGGGTTCTACTCTGCCCTTCCCCAATCACCTGCCTCCTAAATTTTAAAAAAGATTTCCCTCCCTTTCCTCCTCTTTCCCTGTCCTCCCTCCATCCTTCCCCTCTTTCCTTCCTCCCTCCCTTCTTTTCTTTCTCCCTCCTGCCTTTACCTTCCCTCCCTTTCCTTACCAAGTGAATACCCTGTTTAAGGATAAAATACAAAAACCTTGTCTTTTAATGTCTGAGTCGTCATGTGTGCCTGTGTGTGCACTTTGTGTGGAGGTGCGTGTTCTTTTTCAATGGAAACACCAACCCCATAATAAGGCTGATGAGTAAATTAATCTCTATTAAAAGTATTTTGAAACACTCATTTTCTTCAAAGAGAAACCATGAGAGAATTATGTAAACTCCACTGCATGCCATATTTTTACGTCAAAGATCATTTTAAATTATACCACTTAGGAGAGGGAATTCCATGTAAACTTGACTGGGTGCCACACTTACTGCGTCAAAGTTGCTTTCCAAATTGTAATGCTTATTAGAGTCTTCATGTTTTATAGTTACTTAGTCACCATCTGTCTCCTTGAAGGAGGAGTGAGCTCCTTAATATAAAAAATCATATCTAAATCTCTTTTATGTACCCCAGAACTAAGTCAAAGAGAAAAGGACTAAGAAAATGCGATGACCTGTAGATAATTGTTTGGGTCCCAGCTCTAATGAATACGTTATTTCTGGGTTCCTCTGTGGGTTGTACAGCCTTTGGTGCCTTGCTAAGATAGTACAGGACATAGATATGGTGAATAGTTCTTCTCATGGTTCATCCACGTTTAACACAGCAAAACAGCACACAGTTGGGGCAAAGCAAAGAATGACTCTTTAGCCTGGAGCACAAGATTTTGGTGTCAACGTGAGTGCCCAGTAGCCAATGAAATTTAAACTCTGATTAATTAGCTTTACTGATTCCTTTTATGTTATTACTGGTGAAGCAAACAAAATACAGTGTACTGAATTCCAAGGCCATGGCTGCCTCTTCAGGTATCAAAATGCAAAATCCTTTCTCTGCCTTTCTAATCACCAGGGATAAAATGCCAGAGAAAACATAGTTCCTATATTGACAGATTTCTTTAATAAGCAAATAAATATTCAACTCACAAACCCTTAAAAATGGTGAAATGAGAACAAAATACTTTATAAACACAGACATAAATGAGCCTAAATTCTCTTAGGAAGCATACTTTCAGACTAGACTCCACCCCCACATCTGAGTATATAATATCTAAAAGAGATAAACCTAATTCCAGTAATGCGGAATGATAAAACTGAATGGATAGAGAAGATATAGCAAGAAAATACAATGAAAAGGAAAGCAAGAATTGCAATACCAATATAAGATAAAGTAGAAGGAAATAAAAAATTGATTAGAAAAAATGGACTCAAGGGGAAGTGGAAAAAAGGTCAATAATCAGCAGGGTTTTTTTTTAAGATTTATTTATTTGTTTAAAAGAGTTACACAGAGAGAGGAGAGTCAGAGAGAGAGAGAGAAAGAGAGGTCTTCCATACATTGGTTCACTCCCTAAACACAACGGCCAGAGCTGGGCTGACCCGAAGCCAGGAGCCAGGAGCTTCTTCTGGGTCTCCCATGGAGGTGTTGGGGCCCAAGGACTAGGGCCATCTTCCACTGCTTTCCCATTTCATAGCAGAGAGCTGGATTGGAAGTGGAGCAGCCGGGATTCAAACCGGTACCCATATGGGATGCCAGCACTGCAGGTGGCGACTTCACTCACTACGTCACAACGCCGGACCCAGCAAACAGTTTTAAAAAGTTGTCAAATCATTAAACATAAAAAATTCTAGTCTAAGGCCAGCACTGTGGCTCAATAGGCTAATCCTCCGCCTAGTGGCACCGACACACCTGGTTCTAGTCCCGGTCGGGGCACCGGATTCAGTACCGGTTGCTCCTCTTCCTGTCCAGCTCTCTGCTGTGGCCCGGAAGTGCAGCGGAGGATGGCCCAAGTCCTTGGGCCCTGCACCCGCACGGGAGACCAGGAGAAGCACCTGGTTCCTGGCTTTGGATCAGCGCAGCGTGCCGGCAGCAGCGGCCATTGTGGGGTGAAAGGAAGACCTTTCTCTCTGTCTCTCTCTCTCTCACTGTCCACTCTGCCTGTCAAAAAAAAAAAAAAAAATCTAGTCTAAATAATTCAACTTTAAATTTTTATATACTTTTAAAAAATATATATTTATTTATTTGAAAGGCAGAGCATCGTGGGGGAGGGAGAAGGGAAGAGAGAGAGACAGAGAGATCTTTCATCCACTAGTTCATTCCCCAGCTACACACAACAGCCATGTCTGGGGCAGGCTGAAGACAGGAGGCAGGAACTCCATCTGGGACTCCCACGTGGGTGGTAACTGTCATCTGCTGCCTCCCATGATGGACATTAGCAGGAAGTTGTATCAGAAGTGGAGGGGCCAAGACTCAAACTGGCACTTCAGTACAAGATGCAGGTGTTCCAAGCAGTGTTTTAACCCACTGTGTCAACAACGTCTGGGCATAGACTATTTTTTTAAGAATAATTAATATGTGCAGTAAAACGTAACAGAAGGTACAGAAATTTCTCGTATGCCTCCAAACATGCATGGCTTCTCCTCTTTTCAGTGTCTTTCACCAGAGTAGTATGTTTGTTGTAAGGGATGAACATGCATTGACACACCATTGTCCCATATTCATGGTTTACATTAGAGTTCACTCTTGGTGGTGTACATTCTGTGGGGTTGGACGCATTCATACCAACATAAGTCCGCCATTATAGTTTCACTGCCCTAAAAATTCTCTGGGTTATACCTCTTCATCTCCCACTCCCTGCTTCCTGGAAACTTATGACCCATCAATTATGCTCCTTGGTTTTTGCCCAAAGGATTTAAAACTTTTAATAAGCAAATTCCATAGAAACACTTCAAAACTTAGAAAAAGATAACATTCAGCTTTATAAAGTAATAAAGTTTTAGCATTGAAATGTGGACAAAAATAACAGACACAAAAATTCAAGTCTATCTCATGTATATATGAAAAATTTTAAAGTTCTACATAAAACACTAGTAAAATAAATTTAGCAAAATATTAAAGGAACCATGCATCATGGTTGAGTTTTTGAGAGGAATATAATAATAATTCCATACTGGTAGAATCACTGCTATAGCACATTACATTATTCAACCAAAGGGTGAAAATGACACATGAGAATTTCCATAACTGACCTTCAGTCAGGGGATTAGATAGCATTCATTTTAATTTTTGATACTAAAAAATCATTATTCACTGAGATTGGAGAATATGGCAATAATATTGGAGATATAGGTATAAGCCATGGCTACAGTTTGATAGTGAACACAGGAGAAGTCAACTACTACTCTATGGAGTGTTTAAAAAGAATGCTGCCCAGTACCACACTTCTGCATTGGACTGTAGAAAACCATCCAGTGAATCTTCTCAGATGGAAATCTAAATGTTGGCCAAATATACAATAGGCCATTTGAACTTGATTTGTTTTCTGTCCAACACTAATCTTTGCCCAAACTTTCCATCAAATGTACTAGACATCACAGTTTTAAATTCTGGGAACCCAGAGTAATGGTACAATTCCAAAGAAAAGATCTGCTACTCAATGTTTCTGTATGACTTTATTATAACCCCATCTGTGAAGTCATCTATGTATATATCACTGTGCAAAATGTGAAAACAACTATTACTGTTTAAGTTTGGTACTATTTTTTTTTGACAGGCAAAGTTACAGAGAGAGAGAGAGAGAGAGAGAGAGAGAAAGGTCTTCCTTGCATTGATTTACCCCCCAGGTGGCCGCTAAGGCCTGCGGGCTGCGCCGATCCAAAGCCAGGAGTCAGGTGCTTCCTCCTGGTCTCCTATGTGGGTGCAGGGCCCAAGCACTTGGCCCATCCTCCACTGCCTTCCCAGGCCATGGCAGAGAGCTTGACTGCAAGAGGAGCAAACGGGACAGAACCGGCGCCCCAAATAGGACTAGAACCCGGGGTTCAGGCACTGCAGGCGGAGGATTAGCCTAGTGAGCCACGGCACCAGCAGTACTATGTTTTTTATGATAGCCTGTGTTGTAGGTTGAATTGTGTCTGTAAAAGTTGATGTATTAAAACTTAACCCCAGTACCTGTGAAGGAGGTTTTAATCAGAAATAAAGTCTTTGCTATTATAATCAAGTTAGATGAAGACATATAAGATTAGGTTGGATTCTAAGCCAGTGATGTGTTTTTATGAATTAGGGAAATTGAGGATGCAGACAAATTTAGGGATGATAGCCATGTGAAGACAGTGCCAAAGACAGCCTCTGTCACAGCCAAGAAACACCTAGTGTTCCTAGAACCTGGACAACACCAGACAGGATTCTTCTTAGGGGCTTTGCAAGGACACATGTTTTGCCACCACTTTGATTTTAGACTTCTAGCCCCCAGAACTGTAGGAGAATACATTTCTCTTATTTTAGGAACCTACCATGTGGTACTTTGTTATGAAAGCTCTATGAAACATATAACCTATAATGACTAGGTCCTGTATTTGTAAGCTTTTCATTGCTTTACAATAGCTGAGAGAAGCAACATAGGAAGATATATGGTTATTTGAGCTTACAGTGTGAAGGTTCACAGTCCAGGACTGGGCAATCCCCTTAGCCTGGCATCTGGTGGAGGCTGATACTAGTAGGGCAGGTGGGGAGGAATGGCGAGCCAGGAGGCAGACAGAGGATATATGACAGACGGGGCTTAAAGAATCAGCCCCTTGGGAGAACTATCTTCCAAGGACAAGCCCCGAACCTAAGAACCTCCCACTGGGTGTAGCTCTCAGATACCATACTTAGATCAAGCCTTCACCCTAATCATTCAAATTAATCCATTACTCATTAACGTAAGAGTTTGGGGACTAACACCTCAATAGATGGCCTTTGTAGGACATCTACACTATTATAACAGTAAGTGCTGTGTACTTGACCATGATTTTTAATCCTCAATACTAGTTTTAATGAGCTGTGATTATTTTAAAATCTGTATATGGATGAAATGGTCATTTTTTCCATTAAATTATTGTTTATAGTTATCTATATTCCCACTAAACTAGGGACTTTTTGCTTTTTACTTGTTAAACTTCTTACTAGGTGAAGTATTAAGCCTTTGTACTGTAATGTAAATTTAAAATATGTTATCTCAAAAAAAAATAGGAAGGAGAGTGGAGGCAGGAGAGGGAGGGAACAATTGAATGTCACTATGTTCTTAGGATTATATCTACATCTGTTAAAAACTAATTGAAATTTTAAGTTTGAAAAATTTTGGGGCCAGTGCTGTGGTTAAGCTTCTGCTTGTAGAACCAGCATCCCATATGGGCACCAGTTTGAGTCCTGGCTGCTCCACTTTTGATCCAGCTCCCTGCTAATGGCCTGGAAAGGCATTAGAGGGTGGTCCAAGTACTTGGGCCCCTGGACTTACTTGGAAGATCCTGTAGAAACTCCTGGCTCCTGGCTTTGGATTGGTTCAGCTCTGGCGATTGTGGCCATTTGGGGAGTAAACAGGCTGATAGATCTTTCTCTCTGTTTCTCCCTCTCTCTTTCTCTCTGTCTCTTTAACTCTGCCTCTCAAATAAATCTTTAAAAAAACTTTAAAAAAAAAAACAGTGCTTATTGCAGTTATTCAAAGAAATGCTTTAACAGAAACTCAATTTCTAATTTTTAAGTAGAAAATAATGCTATCAATAATTTCCTGGTTTTGGCTGGCGCAGTGGCTCACTAGGCTAATCCTCTGCCTGTGGCGCCGGCACCCGGGGTTCTAGTCCCAGTCGGGGCGCCAGATTCTCTCCCAGTTGCTCATCTTCTAGTCCAGCTCTCTGCTGTGGCCAGGGAGTGCAGTGGAGGATGGCCCAAGTGCTTGGGCCCTGAACCCGCATGGGAGACCAGGAGAAGCACCTGGCTCCTGCCTTCGGATCAGTGCAGCGCGCCAGCCGCAGTGGCCACTGGGGGGTGAACCAACGGCAAAGGAAGACCTTTCTCTCTGTCTCTCTCTCTCACTGTCCACTCTGCCTGTCCAAAAAAAAATTTCCTGGTTTAGTCCTTTATATAAATTTTTAAAAGCTGAAAGCCATCCCGGCAGAAGGGATGCACACGCCAAAGAGTTGATGATAACAGGGACTGCTTGAGGAGCAGCAAGTGGGACAATTCATCACATGTTTGCAGCCAAAAGCTCCCATTAAAATGCTCATTCAAGGTTCTGTGGTTGTGGTGTAGCAGGCCAAGTCTATGCCTGTGGTGCTGGCATCCCATATGGGTGCTTGTTCTGCTTACGTCCTGGGAAAGCAGTGGAATATGGTGAAGATGGCCTGAGTGCTTGGGTCCCTGAAATCAAATGGGAGACCTAGAAGAAGCTCCTGGATCCTGGCTTCAGATTGGTCCAGCTCCAGTCATTGTGGCCATTGGGGAATGAACCAGCAGATGGAAGACCTTTCTCTCTGTGTGTTCCTCTCTGTATGTAACTCTACCTCTCAAACAAATAAAAATAAAATTTTAAAAAGTCTATTAAAATTAATAAAAGCTTTTGAGTTATGTAGATGAAGTTGATCAAGATCTTCATCAGTATCAGTAGTTAGTACAGTGGAGTTAAGTAGAACCTTTGCTCGTATCACTTAGAAGACCACGTCTGGGAGAAGAGTTGGGTGATGTTTGTGGAGTGGGTGGTGACGGCGTGTGTATTGGGCTGTCAAGGAAGCCTGGACCAGGGACGACTGAAGATCAGTTCCCTCGGGTCCTCACTGACTACCATGGGCACACATTTTACTGGGCCTGGTGGTGCACCACCATGTGGCACTGTGGTTCTGGAAAATGCTGTGCTGAACAAGGTTGTCAACTTTCTCTTGAACACTTACGCTCTTGGAATAGATTCTTCTCTCCTTTGAAGGGTTTAATAGTTTTCATGTCTTTTTCATGATTAGTTGATATAGTCTAGTGGAATGAGCCATCATATGGTAGAAGGAGTTGTGGGACTGGATTTCAAAGGTCTAGGCAGTGATTCTTTGTAACGTTTTACATACTTGTGCCCTGAGTGTTTTCACAATAGACTTGAAACACTTTGAAATAAAAATACCAGGTGGGACAGATGTTTGGCACAGTGGTTCAGCCACTGCTTGGGATGCCCACATCCCATATTGGACAGCCTGGATTTGATTCCAGCCTCCTGCCAATGTGCAGGCTGGGAGCCAGCAGGTAATGGGTCCCTGATACCTATGTGGGAGACCCAGATAGAGTTCTTGGTCCCCTGGCTTTAGCCTGGGCTATCCTTGGCTGTTTCATCCGTCTGAGTAGTGACCCAGTGAGTGAAAGATGTCTTTATGTCTCTTACTGTATGTATTTCATGCTCTGTCTTTCTACCCTTTCCAATCAAAAAATGAAAATAATTTTCTCAAAAGTTAAAGAGAAAAATAAATAAATCTCAGAGTAAAACTAAAACTCATTCAGACACAGATACTTTAAATAAGATTAAAGTGCAATTTTTTGAACTATTCTTTATTTTCTTCATTTATTCAAACAGCAAGAAAATTTAGTAATTACCTAAATAACATGAATAGGTAGTCTTTTTTATCTAACTTGGGGAACTAACAAGGTAAATCTTTGAAGCCAATGCTGAATAAACAAAAATATGTATTTTATTTTAAATTACAATTCTGATTCATTTATCTGTGAGTGAACTTCCCTAGTACTCTGTGTCCTAGAACAATGGGCATACTTCTTCACACTGATCAGAAAGAGTCATCTTATAGGTAAAAGTGTGACATGATCCACCTTACTTTACTATTGCCTATATCACGTAAAGACTGGGTTTTGGGAGTTGCATTTTCTTCTGAGCACTTAGGTGTCACCTGGCAAAAACTAATTTATCATAAGAGTGACCAGGCTTCATAGAGACTTTGCATGACTGAGAGAAGCAAGGATAGTGCAGGTTTTAACCAATATTGTCTTTTTTTCTTTTTCATGAGAAATCATTGAGCATCTAATAGTGTTTTCAAACTTCATTGGAAAATCTGGAGCAAAAGTTACAAACATGCAAACGTCAAGGGTCAAATCAAACTCTCTTTTCCAGCAAGTTAAGCGGCTGGTAGGTGCCTTTGACTTTGAGTTTCCTCTCTCCTGGAGAAACTCCCAACCCTGAGAACTTCTGAATGTGTGAAAACCAGAGGCGCTCAGCGCTGAGATTCTTCGTGGTAAATGATTTGTGGTTTGGCATTCAGAGTTGTTAAAAGTTGTGCCTGTGTTGCTTCACTTCCCCACAGTCTGGCTTCCTCCTGCTGGTATTCATCTCCAGTCAGTTAGCAAGTCCTGGTTGTGCCTACGTACATGAGTGAGTGATGGATGAGTCCAGGATTGAGCCTAAAAGGTATCTTCTTCTATACTATATTATTTCATTAATAAAAAGACAATTTTTTCATTTATGTTTTTTTTTCTGGCCTGCATATAGTTTAAGGGAACATGGATTTTCAATAAAAGTTATCTTTAGCAATTCAATTATTCAATAAAATTATAAAAATATATATGGTATTTCATATTTTGTTAGGTAGAGAAACTAATGGCTTCTTTACTAAGTCTTTTTTTTTTTTTTTTTTTTTTACTTGACAGGTAGAGTTATAGACAGTGAGAGAGAGAGACAGAGAGAAAGGTCTTCCTTCCATTGGTTCACTCCCCAAATGGCTGCTATGGCCGGCGCTGCGCCGATTCAAAGCCAGAAGCCAGATGCTTCTTCCTGGTCTCCCATGTGGGTGCAGGGGTCCAAGCACTCGGGCCATCTTTCGCTGCCCTCCCAGGCCATAGCAGAGAGCTAGATTGGAAGAGGAGCAGCCGGGACTAGAACCCTGCGCCTATATGGGATGCTGGCACCACAGGTGGAGGATTAACCTAGTGAGCCAGGGCACCGGCCCTTTACTAAGTCTTAGGGTTGAATAAATGACTGAAAGACCATGCTTTGTATTAAAGGTATGATCTTTCTTTGTCTTTTTCTTTTCCAACCTAAGTTGTCAAATACATGTGTGACCAAAATCCCAGTTGTCGCTCCCCCTCTTCGTGGAGGAACGACACAGGACCCTGCGCTGTTCTTTCGTCTGCTCGGCCCTCCCCGGGTTTGCTGCTGGTTCTTCCCGGGTTGGCTACTATCCCTTCCACCTCCGTGGAAGGGCAGTTCCCCCTGGCCGCATTCCCCACTTCCGCAGGGGAGCGGCACACCGCCGGCCGGCTTTCTCGGGGGCTGCACGGGTTCCCTTAGATGTTCCCCATAGATGTTCCTGGTGCATGCCGTCTCTCTCCTCCTTTATAGTCCTCTTCCGCCAATCCTAACTCGGCTGCCCACACGCCGAGTACGCTGCTCTCCAATCAGGAGCAAGTCCTACAGTTAATTGGTTGAACTGGAGGCAGCTGTGCGGAAGCTGTTTACTTCTCTCCCAGCGCCATATTGTGGGAGAGCAGATGCATAGAATAAGTCTTAATTCCAGTAACAGTCTAGTCCGGTCTGCTCCCCACAGATCCCCCTTTCTTTTTATTTTTGGCGTTGATACGCGCCTGTCTTCGGTGTCCCGCGGCACACACTCTGCTCTACTTGCTAGAGTTGCCACAGGCTCTTACAAGTCCTATCAGGCAAACCGAATCCGGGTCCTCTCTTCGCCATGTTGTGAGGAGGTTTTTAGGCGCTGATGCGTGCCTGTGTTCGGTGCCCTGCAGCGCATGCTCTGCTCTGCCTGCAGGTGTTTACAAAACCTATCAGGCAAACCGAATCCAAGCCTTCTCATTGCCTTTTTGTGGGGAGGCCTTACTGATGTTAATTCGTGCCTGTCTTCGGTGACCTGCGGCTCATACTCTGGTCGAGCTTTGCTGGCGCTTACCGCCTTAAATCAGGCAGACCGAATCCAAACCTCCTAATTGTTGCATTGTGGGGAAGCTTTACTGATGTTAATTCGTGCCTGTCTTCGGTGACCTGCGGCGCATAAGCTGCTAGCTGCCCGCAGGTGCTCATCGCCTCACTTGATTAGGCAGACCGAATCCAAGCTCTCACATTGCAGTGTTGTAGGGAGGCCTTTTTATTTCTCTATTTCTCTATCTCCGGGCATTCCTATTTCTCCCATTTTACTTCTATCTTCCAGCATTCCTATTTTTCTCACTTTACTTCTAAAACTTCTGTTTCTCTTATCCCTGCGGCTTTCTGGCACCTCGCCCCGCCGGCGGGTTCCCGGCTCTGCGCCGCTTCAGCCCGCGCGCCTCTCTCATCTGCGCAGCTTCCCGGCTTTGCGCGGCTCGGCTTCGCGCGCTCCGCGGTCTCCACGCTTAACCCTTTCGCGTCTGAACCACAGCCTCGCGCCAGCCCCGTTCCCTATCTATTCACGCCCCGTGCTCTCTGCACGCGGCGGCTTCCGCGAGTAACACAGCGTAGCTCACGTGTCCGCCACTAGCATTCAATCTAAGTTCCCCGGGCTAGCCTGGCGAATTCAACCCAGCGTACGTCTCCGCCCCACGGTTTGGCTTCCCGTCCTTTGCTCCCCGGGCTAATCAGACGGATCCCAACCTGGCTCACGTTTCAGCTTCTGGTTTCAACTTTTCGCCCCCTATTCCCGGGCTAACTTGAGAATCCCAAAGTGGCTTTCGTGTCTGCCTCGGCCTGCCCCCCGCGGCTTCAATTTCCCTAACACTTTTCTCTACCCGGTATGTTTCCCTAAGCTTTCCTCCAACAATACTCCTCCCTCATTTCTCCTGGCCTCTCCCCACAGTCCGCATCCGAGCCTGTTTGTTCTAGCTTTCACTTTCGCTTTCGACCTTAGAGATTTCTCCCAGCTTCCCCCCGTAGTCCGTATCTGAGTCTATGCCTAGGCTTTCAATAGCTTCTTCCGGCACCCTTTTTCGTCCGGCTTTTCCCTAGGCTGTTTGCTAGTCTCTCTCTCCGGTAATTTCCCACTTCTTCCCGTTTCTTCCCTCTTAAGTTTGCTATCCGTCCTAGGTTTCCTATCCGAGCTAGGTTTCCTATCCGAGTCAAGTTTCCTATTCGAGTCACGGCACCATTATGTCGCTCCCCCTCTTCGTGGAGGAACGACACTAAGCCCTGCCTAGGCTTCATATCCGAGTCACGGCACCATTATGTCGCTCCCCCTCTTCGTGGAGGAACGACACAGGACCCTGCGCTGTTCTTTCGTCTGCTCGGCCCTCCCCGGGTTTGCTGCTGGTTCTTCCCGGGTTGGCTACTATCCCTTCCACCTCCGTGGAAGGGCAGTTCCCCCTGGCCGCATTCCCCACTTCCGCAGGGGAGCGGCACACCGCCGGCCGGCTTTCTCGGGGGCTGCACGGGTTCCCTTAGATGTTCCCCATAGATGTTCCTGGTGCATGCCGTCTCTCTCCTCCTTTATAGTCCTCTTCCGCCAATCCTAACTCGGCTGCCCACACGCCGAGTACGCTGCTCTCCAATCAGGAGCAAGTCCTACAGTTAATTGGTTGAACTGGAGGCAGCTGTGCGGAAGCTGTTTACTTCTCTCCCAGCGCCATATTGTGGGAGAGCAGATGCATAGAATAAGTCTTAATTCCAGTAACAGTCTAGTCCGGTCTGCTCCCCACACCAGTGTTATGACTACCCACGTGACTATGACCATGAGAAGTTACAAATACCTCCTGGTATTCTTTCTTCCTTGAGCCTGCATCTGCTCTCAAATATTTCTCAGTAAGAAGTTCCAGAAAGGCAAAACAATTGATCAAGATTAAGCGCAATTTGAAAAGGTTTCCATTGTTGTTTTAAATATGATCAACATTTGAAGTTAGTTCTCTAGTTTTTATAAGTGTTTATTTTAGTGGTTTCTTCCTGCTTTGGGTATGATCCACTGGGCCCTTCATGAACTACATCCAAGGGCTTTAGTTGTTTTTCTGTGCTTTTGCTCATTTTAATGTTTCCCTTGAAAATCTTTTAGAATTTTTTAAATAAAACCAGATTTGGTGGCACCTACCAGTTCAATCAGGATAGATGGGCTTAAATTCCATGGTGTGAAATTTTGCTAATTTATCAAATGATTATCACATAAATTACATCAGCTTACTCTTTGAACAGAATGCAAAAGACAGTGTTCCTGACTTCAAACACCCTGGGGAGCTATTTATTCTGTCTTCAGGAGAACTGTTTGGGCTGTCAAGTCTTTCACATTTTTTTTTTTTTTTTTTTGGATAAGCAACAGTCTCAGATACAAATTCTGTGTGAAGCATTCTTCTGAAGCAATCCAGCCAGTTGGCAGTGTCTGTGATCAACACCAACTGCTCCAAAGCTTTGGAGAAAGGCATGAGCGTGTGTGTGCTGTGCATGATACAGGAATGCCACTGAAATCCCTCTTAATCCATTAACTCATAAAACAGAGTCAATGTTTGTTCAGCGCTTGGCAATACATTTTCTCCAATTTCAAAACTCATTTGGAATCCCACCCACATTTGAACGTATTTTTCCCCTCCTAAAATTCTTCAAAGTAGTCTGCAGAATAGGAACACCAAACAGATTATGTAATAAGAATTGAAATTCCTATCGACACCTGACAACTTAGCACATTGAAAATAGTGTGGTCTTTGATGTCAGAAAGACCTTCCTGTCTCTTTTATGTGAGCCTTGGCCAGACAAGTGACATCTCCAAGCCTTGTTTCTTCATCTCTTGAGTAGGGATAATGATATCTACCTGC
The DNA here is from genome assembly GCF_964237555.1 of Oryctolagus cuniculus. Classification (NCBI taxonomy): domain Eukaryota; kingdom Metazoa; phylum Chordata; class Mammalia; order Lagomorpha; family Leporidae; genus Oryctolagus; species Oryctolagus cuniculus. The sequence continues at coordinate 211,887,433 of NC_091432.1, read as the reverse complement.
CAGGACCATTATAAGGATTAAAGGGATAACACATATTAAAGTCTTGGCATACCCGAAGTATCTCGTAACAATTAGCTGTTATCATTCTGCTTCGTATCAGTAGTAATATTGTTAAAAGAGCTAACGTAAACTTGTGTTTATCACTCATGGATTCACGCAATGAGTGTTTACTGCAGTGTCTGCTCTGTACACAGGATCCTATGCTGGGTGTCATAAGGGTGTGGGTGGGAGTGGTTTAAATGCATGCATTGTATCTTCAATGGTCTTATTCCCTGGTTGGGAAACAAATATGTACATACATAATTAGAACAGAAAGTGCCAAAAAGAGACAGACTGAACTGCTAAAGGGCTTAGGAAGAAGGAAGAGTCTAATTTTATTACCAGTGGAGGTGAAGGAGGAAGTACAGTAAAGCTTCTTGGAGAAAAAGCGACTCTATTCTCCCTCCCCATTGGGTACTTTGGTCTTTCCACATCAGCCCACACCAAAACTACCCCATTCTCTCCTCTGACAATCTTCCTTTACCTGCTGTGTTTCCAATGGCTGTTAGCTGCCTCTGCTTCCAGTGAACTCTCATATGACCCAATAGAAGTGAAAGAAACAGGAAATTATTATGTTCTTCCTTCCCCTGAAAGTTCCCAGATATCAAAAACTGTTTTGGATGGCACTGTGGCTCAATAGGATAATCCTCCGCCTGCGGCGCCAACACCCAGGGTTCTAGTCCCGACTGGGGTGCTGTATTCTGTCCCAGTTGCTCCTCTTCCAGTCCAGCTCTCTGCTGTGGTCCGGGAGGGCAGTGGAGGATGGCCCAACTGCTTGGGCCCTGCACCCGCATGGAAGACCAGGAGGAAGCACCTGGCTCCTGGCTTTGGATCAGCGCAGTGTGCCGGCCTTAGCGGCCATTTGGGGGGTGAACCAGTGGAGGGAAGACCTTTCTCTCTGTCTCTCTCTCTCTCACTGTCCACTCTGCCTGTCAAAAAAAAAGTTTTAAAAAGCAACTTCTGGCTTCCTTTGTGAGGTATCAAGCAACTCCCAGAAGAGCTCAAAAGTTCCTGGAAAATCCTCATTATTTTTCAATTCCCTTTTTCCATGAATTTTTGTATGACTCTCATATACCTATTTCTTACCTGTCTATGGACGTATTTGTTTTGGTTTCACATTATGAGACCCTTAGGCAATGGGACTTGAGGTTTTCCACACAATGACTTGATATTTTCAACTTCATGGCAATCATTTTGCACTCCTTATGCACTTTGCATTTCATCATTTGTTTTGAAACGTATTCTGAAGTTGTTTTTACAATAAGACTAAACTTGAGATTAATGAGGATGTGTCTTTACAGAATCAAAGTGAGATTTGTCCTTCCCTGTTTTAGCCATTATGTGCAATGTAATCAAAGTCATTCTGCTATTTTTGCTTGAAAATTCCTGCCAATGCAAAACTCCTCTGCAAGAAATACTTCCTCTAAGTGCCACCATAGATATCGAAAAGATATTTAATAACTTTTACCCATCATTTCTTATTAAGATTCTAGGAGGAATAGAATCACGGTGTTATTTCCTTCATATAGTAAGCACACACATGTAATACACATTCACACACACATACCGTACCAGTGCACATTCACACACAGCACAATGTCATTTGTGTTATGGACACAAGTCAAGCATACAAGTTATCACTGCTATTATTTCATGTTGTTTTGGAAAAGCTAGTTATTAAGAAAATAAAGTAAGTGATACCAATACAGAAAAAAGCCAAATTTGTAATTTCATAAAAATCCAATAAACTATCTAAAACCTCTTAGATATAAAAAGATAAACCAATAAAGGAGCCAGTTAAAAAATTAATGTGCTAGAACTCAAAAAGTTCTTTTCTAATAAAGAGATTATTTAGGAAATACAATGGTAAACATTATAATACAAAATACAAGCTAAAATGTAAAACATATTTAGGATTGAACTGAAAAAGGAAAGATTAAGGCTATGCATAAAAAACCATTAAACTCCACCAAAGGTCATAAAAAGGAGAAAATAAATTAAGAATCACACTTTGTTCCTCACAGAATACTCACTCTTCACAGGCAAATCTATATGTCTAACAGAACCTCGACAATATCTTAATTAAATCAAATCACTCAAGGCTCATCCAAAAATAAATATTAGCATAATATAAATATTCTGAACTGGAGCAATAATTGGAAAGAGCACTGAACTGCCAGATATTTAAATGCAATAAATGCTAGTTGGCCAGTAAGCATTTTTAAAGATGCTGTACTACAATAGTAATCTAAGAAACACAAATGAAAATAAGAACAGTTCCTTTTCTGTTTTTTACAAATAGAAAAAAAGGATATCTACTGTTAGTGACTGAGAATCAAGTGTGCATATATTGCTAAGGTATAAATGAGTCTAATTCCTTTGAGAGAAATTTGACAAATATATTTCAAATATCTAAATGTTGCATGCCCCTAGGGTTATGTCCCCAAGTATGGAGCTAAGAATCAACTATTTTGTCCTGGAATTTTTCCTATATAAATAATTGGATGAATGACTCAAGATATAGGAACAAGGATATTCATTGCAGCTTTCATTATATGCAAAATAAATGCAAATTACTAAAAAGAAAGTAACAGACCAAAGCTTCACTAATGATGTGTTCACCCAATCATTTATATAATGTCTCCTGCTGCAAGTGTCATTCTTTAATACTAAAGGATGTAGATCTTACATACAGAGGAGGGGAGATAGAGAGGAGAGACAAGTAGACAGGAAAAGGGAATAGTAGTAGAGAGATCATAGCTTGGTAAGCTATATACCAAATGTTAATAATTTAATAACCAGGTGGAGTGATTATTAGTAGTACTCATTTATTTATTTTTTTCTTGGATTTGCTGTCTGAATACTTAAAAATAAGCACTTAACGAATTTTAGGTGTCTGGCTTTTGCCCTACCAATTATTCTTCAGCCTCCTTCCTGTGAGTTCTGAGCGAATGTCGTTGCTTCCTCAGCACAACAGACAGCTTCCTTCTGGCTCATACTAGTAGAGGTCCAGATTCCTGATCTTTCCTACTGACCATGAAGCCGCTGCAAGGTGTTAATTTCCCACCACAGAGATATGAATCCTCTTTAAGGATGCTGACTACTGGGTTGTATTCTAGACTTCCCAAAGCTGTCATGCCAGTGGGGTGTATTCCCTGGAATCTGTTGGTTGATCACTAACCTGTTTTTAATATTTTTAGATTTTTTTACTCACTTTTATTTGAAAGGCAGGGAGGGAGGGAGGGAGGGAGGGAGGGAGGAAGAGAGAGAGAGAGAGAGAGAGAGAGAGAGAGAGAGAGAGAGAGAGAGAAAGTGCTCCCAGCTAGTGATTTACTCCCCAAATACTCACAACAGCTGGGACTGGCCAGGAACTGGAATTCAATCTGAGAGTTTCCCATTGGGTAGAAGGGACCCAAGTACTTGAACCATCCATCACCTGCTTCCTGCCATGATGTGATCTGCATTTGAAGGAAGCTAATTTGAAGTGGAGCTGAGACTTAAACTCAGGCACTCTGAAACGAGATGATGGTGTCCCAAGCATTGTCTTAAATGCTATGTCAAATGCCCATGCCAAAAACTGTCCTACATGAAGAAACTTGGTGTGTGAGACCCAGTGGAAAGAAGTGGTCATCAAAGAAGGATGTGCTTTTCTCTGAAGAGAGGAGAGAACTTCCACCTTGCTTATGGCCTCAACATACATAAGAGTGTTGATTGTTAAATTAACAACAAGAATTACTGTGCACTAACTTCCCATGCGGGACCTCTGTCCTCAAAGAGTTGTGTTATAATTATGTCTAAATGCTCCCAAAAGATATATCATTCTTGATTGCTTCTTTAAAATTAATTAAGTTTCTAAAAAAAAAAGTGAAATTAACTTCAAGATACAAATAACATTGAACAGCCCTTGTCTTGACTGTTGAGGAACAGTTTTGTTTTGTTTTGTTTTGGTGCAAATTTCTGAACTCTACTTAGTATAGAGTTGGTCCTCTGTGTATAAAGTTAATCGAAAATGGATCTTAGAGGAGAATGGGACTGGGAATGGGAGAGGGAGAAGGAGAGGTGGGAGTGGAATGGGAGGGCAGGTATGGTCAGAAAAATTACTATATTCCTAAAGTTGTACTTATAAAATGCACAAGTTTGTATACCTTAAATAAAAGGTTTCTTTGGGGGAGAAAAAAATTAAATTAAAATAATAAATATATATAAAAATAAAAATTAAATTTAAAAAAGCAGGGAAAAAAAATGCCCATGCCGCTAAGCCGTTTCTATCCTTCATAAACACCAAGCAAGACTACATTTCCCAGACACCCTCATGGGATCCATGGTCATGTGATCCATGTGAAACCAGCAAATGAGAGACATCACCTCCAGGCTTGGCCCACTGAACCTCCTGTGTGTGACTCTGCTCTTCTACTCTTTAGCTTAGAAGTCCATTCGTGGGGAAATGCTGGAACCTGTGTGTCAAAGGCAACAGAGCCTGAATCTCTGAATGGTGTGTGAACAGAGCTGCCCTGCCAACCTAGCATGGCTTTGGGCTATTTCTGAGCACAGCTCTGTGCGTGAGTGTGTGTGTGTTTGTGTGCACAAAGACCAATAAACAAAACCTAAAGAAAACAACCAACATCAACACTTCCATGCTTGACCCATTATGTTTTCTTTCTTGTCTGATATTGCAGATAACTGATCTTGACTTCAAAACCACATCATTGTCCATGAAGAGTTGGTGCAGTGCCTTTCTCCCGATCTGGTTTACGTTTTGTGCCTTGGCTGGCACAGGTTATCCCTTGTGTGTCAGAGTCCTTTATGAAAAGAGCTGGTTTCAGCTGGTGCCGTAGAGCTCACGTAAGGAAGTCTGGCTCTAGGCATGGAACATTCTCAGCTACCTTCACTGAAGTATTCTCCCTTCCTCTTCTACTTTCTTACTAGGTACATATATGCTTAACTTTCTTTGCATTCCTTCTCTCTCTCTCGCTCTCTCTCCCTTTGTCTCTCTTTCTTTCTTTTTACCTCCATGGCATGTGAGCATTAGAGATAATTTATCCTGCACCTTCTGCCTGGTTGATTAGCTCTGTTAGGAAGCTTGCAGCTAAGCTGAGATGCCAGTTACACTCGCGGAAAGTCATCTTATTTCATAGAATGTTTCTAAATTACCAAGTTTAAATCAAATAAATCAGGAGCACCATGAGTGACTAAGCACGGTTAGTGGAGCATACTCCAGAGGGAACTCGGTCTGAATCTTACATCCTCTCTGCAAACTGTGCTGAAGTTTCTGTCTCGATTTCCTCAGTGACAAAATAGAGCAAAGCTAATTCCTGCATGTTGTGCACATTCTGAAATATAAATGAGGTGATCTTTTCAGTTGCTTAGAGTTAAATGATCACATCATTGACAGATACATGATAAGAGAAAGGATAGGAAAATGATGGAACAAATCCACTGGGTTAAAATTTTACAAGAGAGAGGGAAAGATATAAAGAGAGATACTTAGACACTCAAAGAGAAAAACACTAACCCTGTTCAAATTAAACTGCAATTGGTGACATTTTAATATTACATATGACCCACAGTTATAAAATACAGCTTCATAAGACAAAATATCAAAATTCTTAATAAAACATAAATAAATAACAGTAAGAATCATAAAAAAATACAGCTTCAAACCTAGAATGATATTCATATCAATTGGATCTTCCCCAAATTTACATTGCTCTCCACTGCAGTATTTTATGTGAATGTGGATATTTTCCACGGGTTATTATGCCCCATTGAGTTATTAGCACCTCCTAGAGTACTTCATGATGTCAGCTCCTTCGTATGCATTCCCATGGAAACAGAATATAGTATAACACAACTGAGAAGGGGCCCACATGCCTTTCCTGTGTATATCTTCAGGAATAGAATTAACTAGGGGAATGAATATGTGGTGATTGTGGGGTTTCACAGTGAATCTCTCTGCATCTCTCAAAGACTTCTGTTTTTAATAAACTTTACTAGAAATGTAACATTACCAAAAAGTATAATCAAGTACATTGTATATGTATGAATCATAACAAAAGGGGATTAGATAATGTTTTTGTTTATATAAATGGGCTGTTTCACAGCTGATATTTATTTTTTAGTGGAAAAATTTGTTTGGGTGAAGCAAAGGAGTCTGGGTGAAAGGCTTTAGAAGGAGATGACTTACAGTCAAGTAAAGTTTGTGAATCTACATGCAGTTGACCACAGTGTTCTCTCGAACAACTTCAGGTTAACTTTACCCCTTGTGCGGGCTGAGTTGGTAAACTCCATGGGCTGAAAACTTGTCCGAATCCTCAGAAGGAACTGTCCTAATGATGATTCCTAACTTTCGGGTCTTGAACAATTAACTTGGCTCAGACTTCATTTTCTACCTTGTGAAACACAGCTATTGAAAGTCTAACACATTGGGCCGGCGCCGTGGCTCACTAGGCTAATCCTCCACCTGCAGCGCCGGTACTCCGGGTTCTAGTCCCAGTTGGGGTACCAGTTCTGTCCCAGTTGCTCCTCTTCCAGCCCAGTTCTCTGCTGTGGCTGGGGCGGGGTGGGGGAAGTGGAGGATGGCCCAAGTGCTTGTGCCCCTGCACTCACATGGGAGACCAGGAGGAAGCACATGGCTCCTGGATTCAGATCAGTGTGCACCAGCCAAAGCGGCCATTTTGGGGGGTGAGCCAACGGAAAAGGAAGACCTTTCTCTCTGTCTCTCTCTCTCACTGTCTAACTCTGCCTATCAAAAAGAAAAAAAGTCTAACACGTTGAACATGTGTGCTATGATCATTTTGAACACTCTCCTAATGCAAGGTGTCCGGCGTGTAACAAATCTTCCCAGGCAGATGAATCAATTAATTCACAGGCTTTTATTGGGGTTCCGCTCCCGAGCGAGGTTCCCCGGTCCCAACAGAGTGGGGAAAGTCACGTGTCAGAGATTGGGAGGGCTCCTTTTATAGATTCAGGGCATGGGGGTTAAAGGTTGAGGCGGGTCTGATCCTCACTGGTTGACCTTTAGGCATCCGCGGGGACCTTGACAAGGACTTTTCTTCCCCGGAAGTACAGGTAGGGACTCTCCATTCCTGGAAGTGTAGGCCTTCCCTCCTTGCAGATCCCAAAGCTACCACCTAAGTCATGAAATGATCTGTAATCATCATGCGAAGACTGAGAAATAAGAGGGGTAAGAAAAATCAAGGTACACTTTGAACATATATGTAATTACACCAGCAAAAAATTGTATTACAAAAAAGGGAAATTTAAAGAATTAACCCTATGTTAATACTTTTATTAAGATTTATTTTATTTATTTGAAAGACAGAGTGGGCCAGCGCCGCGGCTCACTAGGCTAATCCTCCGCCTAGCGGCGCCGGCACACCGGGTTCTAGTCCCGGTCGGGGCACCGGATTCTGTCCCGGTTGCCCCTCTTCCAGGCCAGCTCTCTGCTGTGGCCAGGGAGTGCAGTGGAGGATGGCCCAGGTGCTTGGGCCCTGCACCCCATGGGAGACCAGGATAAGCGCCTGGCTCCTGGCTCCTGCCATCGGATCAGCGCGGTGCGCCGGCCGCAGTGCGCCGGCCGCAGCGCGCCAGCCGCGGCGGCCATTGGAGGGTGAACCAATGGCAAAGGAAGACCTTTCTCTCTGTCTCTCTCTCACTGTCCACTCTGCCTGTCAAAAAAAAAAAAAAAAAAAAAAAAAAAAGACAGAGTTACAGAGAGAGGCAGAAACAGAGAGAAAGGTCTTCCATCCTCTGGTTCACTCCACAGATGGCCGCAATGACCGGAGCTGCACCAATCCGAAGCCAGGAGCCAGGAGCCGGGAGCTTTTTTCGGGTCTCCCACGTGGGTGCAGGGGCCCAAAGATTTGGGCCATCTTCCACTGCTTTCCCAGGCCATAGCAGAGAGCTGGATTGGAAGAGGAGCAGTCTGGACTAGAACTGGTGTCCAAAGGGGATGCTGGTGCTTCAGGCCAGGACTTTAATCCGCTACGCCACAGCACTGGCTCCTACGTTAATACATTTTTAAAAAGATTAATTGTTTTATTTTACAAGTCAGCATTACAGAGAGAGACAGAGAAGAAGAGATCTTCCATCTACTCTTTTACTCCCTAGATGGCTGCAATGGCCAGGACTGGGCCAGGCTGAAGTCAGAAGCCATAGGCTTCTTCCAGGTCTCCCACATGGGTGGCAGGGTCCCAGCCACTTGGGACATCTTCTGTTGCTTTTCCCAGGCCATTAGCAGAGAGCTGGATCAAAAGTGGAGCAGCTGGGACAGAAACCAGTGTCCATATGGGATGTTGGCATCATAGGTGGCAGCTTTATCCACTATGCCACAACAGTAACCCTATTAATGTATTATTTAAGAAGGGAAATATCCTTACATGTTCATGATAACATTATGGTTCTGGTTTTTGACAAATCTGCAGATTTGTTGATGACTGTTAAAATTGGTCTTCTTTGTCATTTATATTCCACAGACAGCATAGCTAGACTTGTCCATCTATTTTCCCTCATAATTGATCAAAAATTTGGGATTTATTAATTTTAATATCAAAAATTATTTCACAAGAACTAACAGATACACTACAATAAAGGTGTAAATAAAGATTCATTCAGCAGATTTATAAAAGCTCCATTGCATAAATAAACTCAAATTGCTATACTGGCCATGTCTTTATTTGAAGGATCAATTCCAATATCTGACATTTAAAAAGTTACTAAAATACCTTTACAAGGAAGCTTATCAAAAATATCTATGACATTTTATGAAATCTTTAAAAATCATAAGAAATAGCTTTATGATAACTAACAATATCTGACCAATTGCTGTTGAACAAATGTCCAGTTCTTTGTGAAAATAATTGCATCAGCCAAATATTCTCTTATCCTTTTGATTTCTTCTAGAAATGTGAGATCAGCATCTTTTATTGTTTCTCCTGACATCTTTCTTTGAAATTTCAGTCTATGGCCATACCACCCTTAAAGCGCCCGATCTCATCTGATCTCGTAAATTTCAATCTTTTTCCTATGCAAAAGGTCCATTCGAAATCCTTACTTTTTTTTTAAAGATTTATTTATTTTTATTGATAGGCAGAGTTATATAGAGGTCTTCATTTACTGGTTCACTCCCCAAAGGGCCACAATAGCCAGAGCTGGGCCTATCCGAAGCCAGGAACCAGCAGCTTCTTTCAGGTCTCCCATGTGGGTTCAGGGGTCCAAGCACTTGGGCCATCTTCCACTGCTTTCCCAGGCCATTAGCAAAGAACTAGATGGGAAGTGGAGCAACCAGAACTCAAAGCAGCACCCATACTGGATGCCTGGGCTGCCACAGCACTGGCCCAAAATCCTTAATCTTATTGTTGGATAGCTAATGGGCTTCTCCACAGTTTCTGTGTGCTGAACTTCACAGTTTCATTTTCAAGTGTGATGTTTTACTGTGCATGATCAGACTGGTTCTATTTGTAAGCAGTGTTTTGGTGTCCAATTAGCAATATCCAAAACTTCAAACCAGAAAAATTCAAATCCAGAGTACTGCATTTATGAACTAAAATTTATGCTTATTTTCCAAGAACATAATATTCTCTACCTTAATTTTGTTTCACTGTTTTAATTTTTAAGTATAAATTAATCCTTTGGGGCTGATGTTGTGGCATAGCAGGTAAAGCTGCTGATCCTTAGTGGTGTTGAGCACTTTTTTACATTAACCATTGGAAAAATGTCTGCTCAGCCCTGTTGCTAATTTTTAAATTGGGTTATTTTTTCATTTACTACTTAGTTACAGGAATTTCTCTTATATTTTTGATACCAACTGCTTACTGGGTAAGTGCTTTACAATTATTTTGTCTCATTCTGTCAATTGCCTTTTAATGTTGTCGATTGTGTCTTTTGTTATGCAGGATCTTTTTACTTTGATGTAGTCTCACTTGTTTATTTTTGCTTTTCTTGCCTAAGCTTTTGTTGTTACATATAAAAAATCATTTCCAAGACCAATATCATGTAACTTTCCCCCTATGTTTCTTCTATAATTTTTATGGTTTCAAATCTAAGGCTAAGTCTTTAAGCCATTTGGGTTGATTTTTGTGTACGGTATCAGATAAGGATCTGATTTAATTTTTGTATGTGTGGATATCCAGCTTTCCCAATGCTGTTTATTGATGTAACTATCATTTCTCCATGGACTATTCCCAGTACCCTTTATCAAAGATTGTCTAGCCATATATGCATGGATTAATTTCTGGATTATTTATTTTGTTCCATTGGTCTGTGTGTGTTTTTATGCCAGACTTTACTGTTTTGATAACTGTAATATAATTCGAAATCAGGAAACATGATGCCTCCAGCTTTGCTCTTCTTGCTCAAGATCGTTGTATCCATTTGAAGTCTTTTGTAGTTAAAATTCAATTTAAGGATTTTTTTTCTATTTCTGAAAAAAAAAAGTCATTGGAATTCTGATAGGGATTGTCTTGAATCTGTAGATCACTTGAAGCAGTTGGACACTTTAACAATATTGATTCTTCAGACCCATGAAAATGATAAGTAACAAATTCTATCTGTTCCTTTATACAATGAGAGAAGACCTTCTTCAGACCTTAGTCACGTTCAACTTTAGAATGAGAAGTTGAGGGGTGGATGAACTTCCAGGCTCCTTCATGTTCAGGTACTAGTTCACCTGTACCCAGTGTTTATCAATGCTAGCAGCCTCTGCTTTTCTGTGCCTTTGTCACCATTAAGATAAGATGCTCTTAAGGCCCTACTACATGCTTCTGTCAACAGAGGCATCCAGGCGAGTGCTTCAGCCATTTAGAAACTAATTGAGAACCTCCCTGATCCATGATGTCTCAGTTAGTGAAACAAAAATATGGCTTACCTCTGACTTATTTCAGTCCATTCACTATCAAAATAGCAAAACCACAGCAGTTCTCCCCTGAGGTGCTCTGGCCATATTATATTCAATCCAGCCATACAAACCTCCTTGACGAATGGACAGGACAAATATTCCCATAGAGCTGAGCCCATTTTATCGGGATAGAAATTGTGTTGGATATCATTGTCTTAGATTTTTAAAGGACACACCAAGACAGCCATTTACCTAGCTAAAAGACACTTTAAGGTGCTTCAAATATGTGCCTCCCTTAGAAGATACGAGTGATTCTTAGCATTGATTTGTCTCCCAAGTCTCCTTAGAGTTCCCCTGTATAATAATAATAATAATAATAATAATAAATATATATATTTCAGAATCAAACATTACTGGTTTGAGTGATTCCTTTCATAATTTATTTTTGATGTGATCATAGGTAAGTTATTGAACTGTATGCATGTTTCTACAGTGCAATCTGTGAGGAGGAAGTGTTATAGATGGCAGACCAGACCAGATCTCACCACAAAAAGAAAGCTTGGCATCAAAAGGCAAGACAATGTCCTGGAGAAGACTCACTTTGTCCCAGTCAGTGTGGTCTCAGTGAAGTTCCTTCCACTTCTTGGGTTTAATGCCCCGTGTTATGTGCAGTGAAGAGCTGTACCCAGATCAGATGATCTGGAACTCAAAGCAGCAGTTTTTATATAAACAACTCATAGAAGAATGCCATATATCAAAGGAAAAAGAAATCAGAGAGGGCCTGGGACCAAGCTCTCCTAAGCCATTTGTAGAGACTCTAGGGAATAACAATAAAGTAACTTTAAGACAACTTTTGGACAGCTTCAGGGCTGTCTGGAACATGGAATATTCTGTCTTTGGTTCTTGAAGATTTATCCTTAATCACTATGAAATAGATCCGAAAGTCAATCAATAGTCTCACTGTGATTACAACATGGCAAAAACTTTGGAAGTCATTTTCCTTATCTTCACTATTCTGTTTGTCACATTTTCTTAGTAAAAGTAGGAAGACCAGGAGATTTTGTGTATTAAGGGCTTGTTTTAAGTTACTACCTCAAAATACTGAGGTTGAATTCTTAGCTCCATCATAGTTCAACAACTTAATTAAAATAGGTGACAAATATATTTGAATTTCGTTAAGAGAATAGATTTTAAGTGTTCTCACCACAAAAAATATATGATGCAATACATGTATTAAGTAGCTTGATTAAACCATGCTATCGGTGTAGTCCTGTATCAAAGCATCATTTCTACACCAGAATACTGTATGATATAAAATTTGTATTTATCCACAAAGGATAAATAAATTATATATGCCACATTGTGTATATGTTTTTATGCCAGTGTCATGCTGCCTCAGTTACAGTAGCTGTGTTAAATGTTTTGTGATACCTTTATCTTTATTCTTTTTTGTTCAATATTGCTTTGGCTATTTGGGGTCTTTTGCACTTCCAATATGAATTTTAGGATTTTTTTCTAATTCTGTGAAGAATGTCATTGGTATTTTGATGGGAATTTCATTGAATTTGTAAATCACTTAGAGTAGTATGGATGTTTACATACTATTAATTCCAATCCATGAATATGGGAAGTTTTTCCTTTTTTTTTGGTCTTTGTGTGTGTCCTCATTTTCCTTCCTCAGAATTTTATAATTTTCATGGTAGAATTCCTTGGTTAAAATTATGCCAAGGTATTTCTTTTTGGAATTGTTATGAATGAGATTATTCTTACCATTTCTTTCTTAGTTCATTAATTGGAATATAAAATACACACTTTTGTGTGCTTTTTTAACCTAGGACTTTACTGAAATTGTTTACTATGACCTTGTCTAAACAAGATAAGAGTCGGAGAACTCAGAGGGCTTCCATAGCCTTGGAAACTCATGACTGGAGCATAGGGAGATTACTGATGCCATAGACAGGAGTGTCAATTGGTAAAGTCAACAACAGGAGTCACTGTGCACTTACTCCTCATGTAGGATCTCTGTCCTTAATGTGCTGTGCATTGAGATTTAATGCTATAACGAGTACCCAAACAATATATTTCACTTTGTGTTTCTATGGGGGTGCAAACTATTGAAATCTTTACTTAATGTATACTAAACTGATCTTCTGTAAAAAAAAAAAAAAAAGAAATTATCAATTCCTAACTTGACTCTCACTGGGATTAAACATGACAATAGGTCTGATCTGATTTCATCATCATTAAAAAAAATCATCTATTATTTTTCACTTTATGTTTCTGTGTGGGAGCAAACTGTTGAAATCCTTACTTAATGTATACTAAGCTGATCTTCTGTATATTAAGATAATCGAAAATGAATCTTGATGTGAATGGAAGGGGAGAGGGAGTGGGAAAGGGGAGGGTTGTGGGTGGGAGGGACGGTATTGGGGGGAAGCCATTGTAATCCATAAGCTGTACTTTGGAAATTTATATTCATTAAATAAAAGTTAAAAAAATGCAAAAAAAAATTCTAAAGGTCTCTTGGCAGAGTCTTTAGGTTTCTGCCATTATGAAATCTTATCATTTTCAACCAGCTATAACTTGACTTCTTTTCCTATTGGTATAGTTTTGATGTCTTTTTCTTGCTTAATAACTCACTAAATTTCCAGTCCCATATTTAATAAGAACAGTAATAGTGGATATCCTTATTGGTTTCTAGATCTTAGAGGAATGCCTTCAGCTTTTCCATTTAACATGATGGTGGCTGTGGACTTGTCATATGTAGCCCTTATTATATTGAGGTATATTCCTTCTATACCTAATGTGCTCAAAGTTCTGATGATGAATGGATATTGAATTCTGTTGAATGCTTTTTCTGTATCGATTGAGATGATCATGTGTTTTTTATCCCTCATTCTTTAATGTGATATATTACATTTATTGGCTTGTGTATGTTGAGCTATCCCTGCACACTTGGAATTAATCCCATTGAACCATGATGAATGATCTTTTTGATGTTTGGTTGGATCAAAGTTGGTAGTGTTTTCTTGAGAATTTTTGTATTTATGTACAGCAGGGACATTGTGCCATAGGTTTCCTTTTTTGTTGTATTGTAGTCTGGTTTTTGAATTAAGGTAATACTACCTTATAGAATGAATTTGCAAGGGTTCCTTCTGTTTTAATTTTTGGGAATAGTTTGAGCAGAACTGGTGTTGGTTCTTCCTTAATAGTTTGTTATACTTGGCTGGCGCCGCAGCTCACTAGGCTAATCCTCCGCCTTGCAGCGGTGGCACACCAGGTTCTAGTCCTGGTCAGGGCACCGGATTCTGTCCCAGTTGCCCCTCTTCCAGGCCAGCTCTCTGCTGTGGCCTGGGAGTGCAGTGGAGGATGGTCCAAGTGCTTGGGCCCTGCACCCCATAGGAGACCAGGAGAAGTACCTGGCTCCTGCCATCGGATCAGCGCGGTGCGCCGGCCGCAGCACGCTGGCCGCGGCGGCCATTGGAGAGTGAACCAACGGCAAAGGAAGACCTTTCTCTCTGTCTCTCTCTCTCACTGTCCACTCTACATGTCAAAAAAAAAAGTTTGTTATACTTCAACAGTGAAACTGATCTTGGACTTCTCTTTGTTGGGAGACTTTTGATTACTGATTCAATTTCATTACTCATTATTGATCTGTTCAGGATTTCTGTATCTTCATGGTTCAATTTTTGAAAGTTATATTGTATCCAGAAATTTACCTACTCCTTTTAGGTTTTCAAATTTTTTGAATTTAGTTTCTTTTATAATTGTCCCTACCAATCCTTTGTATTTCTGTGGTAGCAGTAGTAAGATCTCTTTTTTCATATCTGATTTTTATTCATTTGAGTCTTTTTTCTTTTATTATACTTGCTTTAGCTAAAGTGTTATTGATTTTGTTTCCTTTCAAAAAAGTCAACTCATTTTAATCTTTAAATTGTATTTATTAATTTAACTATTTGAAAAGCGGAGCAATAGAGAGACAGAAAGACATATACAGAGAGTTCGCCCATCGCACTGGCTCACTCCTCAAATGCCTGCAACAGCCAGGTTAATGCCAAAAAGCTGACAATCTGGATCTCCCATGTGCTTGGCAGTGACCAAATGATTGCAACCATCACCTGCTGCACACCCCACTAAGTGCAAATTACCAGGAAGCTGGAATTGGGAGCAGAGCTAGGACTTGGCCTCAGGCACTCTTTTTTTTTGTTGTTGTTCACCCTCCAATGGCCGCCACGGCCAGCATGCTGCGGCCAGCGCACCAAGCTGATCTGAAGCCAGGAGCCAGGTGCTTCTCCTGGTCTCCCATGCAGGTGCAGGGCCCAAGGACTTGGACCATCCTCCACTGCACTCCTGGGCCATAGCAGAGAGCTGGCCTGGAAGAGGGGCAACAGGGACAGAATCCAGTGCCCTGACCAGGACTAGAACACTGTGTGCTGGCGCTGCTAGGCGGAGGATTAGCCTATTGAGCCGCGGCGCCGGCCCTCAGGCACTCTTGACATGAGATGTGAATATCCCAAGCAGCCTCTGAATCTCTATACCAAATGCCCACCCTTGATCTTTTTTATTTATTTATTTATTTTTTCAGTTTCTATCTAGTTTATTTTGGGGGTAATCTGTATTATTTCTTTTTTTGTACTGACTTTGTGTTTTAATTATTCTTATTTTTCTATGTTTTTGAGAAGCACTGTCAATTTTTTTATTTGATGACTATCTATGTTTTTGATGCAGGCATGTATTGCTATAAAAGTTCCTCTTTAGTGTATCTCCTAAGCTTGAGTATGTTGTGTTTTCATTTTCATCAGTTTCAAGAGAATTTTGTTTTGGCTTATTTTTTACTTGGGGGGGGGGAGGGAGGGAATAGGAGGGAGGGAGGAAGGAGCGGGGAGAGAGAGAGAGAGAGAGAGAGAGCACATCTATTTGCTGGTTCATCCCTCCTCAAATGTGCAGGAGCCAGAAACTCAATCTGGGTCTCCTACAAGGGACCGGACCATTTGTACTACCACCTGCTACCTCCTAGGTTCTCACTGTCTGGAAGGAGAACTCTGGAGTGGAGCCAGAACTTGAACCCAGGCACTCCAATATGGGACATAGATGTTTTAAGCTGATCTTACTCTGTTTACACTTCTAGAAATTTTAAAATTTACCTTTTGATTTCTTGAGCAGACCATTGTTCATTCAGAAATGTGTTCAGTCTCCATGTATTTGTATAATTCCTACAGTTTCTTCTGCTGTGGATTTCTAGTTTTATTCCATTGTGGTAAAAAAATTACAATATGAATTCAGTTGTTTTGCATTTGTCAAGACTCATTTTGCAGCCATATATGTGGTATATCCTAGAGAATGTTTTGTAAGCTAATGAGAAAAATGTGAATCCTTCCACTGCTGGTTGGAATGTTCTATAAATGTTAGGCCCATTTGGTCTATAATGTATTCTAACTCTGATATTTCTTTGTTTCATAGCTTTTGGGGAGATGATCTGCCCATAGATGAAAGTGCAGTATTGAAGTCCCTCACAATTGGTATATTGGAACTTCTCTCTCCTGTTAAGTCTAATAATGTTTGTTTTATAAAATTTGGTGCTCTGTTGCCAAATAGTTTTTAAGGAGTGACTTTTAGCATTAACATGCACCAGAAGTGCACACAAATTTAGACTATTGGAGTGCAATCATTGTGACTTATAAGGAATATTTCATTTCAAAGACAGTTTTATAAAAGTATATCATTAGAATGGTTCTTGCAAACTGATGGATAAAATTGAACATTGCTTTTTGCTTTTGAAGCAACTCCAAGAAGCAGAATTTCTTCATTTTTCATATGAAACAAAGTATGGGTCTGGTTTCTGTGATGCCATCTAGCATCTTGGAAGGACACACTGGGGGAATACGCTCAGTAGTTGGCAAGCAGGCTTTGTGTCTTAGGGAGGAAATCGATTACCATTTCAGGACTTCCATGCAGCTGCTGTCCAAACCACAGCAAGCATGAGAAACCATAAGTTAAGCTGACCTCCTGCTGATTTGCCTGGGACACCATCAGGATCCATTTCCAAATATCATGGAAGAGCCCCATGTGGAATCCTCTGACTTCTAGAGCATCCGATTGAATGAGGAACCTGTTTTTTATTATGATTGGGAATGAAAAAAAAAAATAATAATATTTAACTATTCCATGACTTTAATGGAACACAGACTCGGTGTGTCTTGGAAAGGACTGTTCAGCATTATAATTACAGTGTGCTCGCAGCATCAGTGAAGGCACACAGCGGACTTGCTTTCCAAACCACAGAGGCAGAGAAGAAAGAGGACAGGCACTGAGATACATGTGTGTGTGTACACACGTACACACACTCACACATACACATCACCCACTGGTTCATTTGCAATTCATGACACTTTGGAACTGAGAGAATTTTTTTTTTCAAAAGGTAACATTCGTTCCCTGACAAACTCATAAATCATTTTATTTCTATCTTATAAAGAGAAAAATCGTGTTTTTGAAAGCAGTGCAATCTCTGAATCTCTGTCCATTTGGCAAATGCATCTCATGCTGAAATAAACCTGCTGTCAGGTTTGACAAGGAGTCCACATTCCCTGGACGCGTGTGCTTTGCAGTGTTCACCCCGGGGCCTGCCATTTTGGATAATGCCTTCATGGAGCTTCTTTCGCCAGCGCTCTACACTCAACATTGATGCTCATCCCTTGGGCCTCTGCCAAGATAACCCTTTCACCACTTTTGAGGCTTTAACGTTTCACACAAGACTCAAATGTGATAGTAAAGTCTGGAAAGAATCCAAATGGGGCAAGAGAAATGAAGCAGATATCCGATAATGAGGTTTTGCTAAGCACCACGTGTTAACTCTGGGACTTTCACTATTTTCCTCTTAGAAGCTATAGTCCTAGGCTCAGTGAACATTACAGCAGGCGTGGGGCTGTTGACTGTGAATTATTCAGTGTTCCATGTTTTACCAGCTGGGCCTTAGTATTCTCTCTTCCTGAAAAGTGCATCCTCCAAGGCTTTGCATGACTGACTCGTCACCCGTTAGGTCTTAGCTGATTTATTTCTGATAAAATCCATTCAGTTAAGTGTTATTAATATTATGCTTTTTAAAAACATTTATTTATTTGAAAGGCAGTGTTACAGAAAGACAGAGACAAAGAGAGACATCTTAACATCTGCTAGTTCACTTTCTAGATAGCCTCAACGGCCAGTGTTGGGCCAAGTTGAGACCAGGAGCCTGGAACTCCATCCTGGTACATGACAGGGGCCCATGCACTTGGGCCATCTTCTACTGCCCTCCCAGGCACATTAGCAGAGAGCTGGATTGGAAGCACAGCAGTCAGGACTCGAACCTGCACTTATATGGGAGGTTGGTGTCATAGGTGGCAGCTTAACCTGCTGTGTCACAATGCTGGCCCCATATTATTTCCTTTTAAAAGATAAAGAAGCTGGGGCCGGTGTTATGAACAAGCAGATTAACATGCCGTCTGCAATGCTGGTATCGCAAATGAGCGCCAATTTGTGTCCTGGCTGCCCTGCTTCCCATTCAGCTCCCTGCAAATGCATCTGGGAAAGCAGCAGAGGTGGCACAAGTACTTGGCCCCTTCCACCCATATGGGAGACCCTGATGGAGTTCCAGGCTCCTGGCTTTGGCATGGCTCAGCCCTAGCCATTGTGGCCATTTGGGGAATGAACCAGTGGATGGAAGATCTCTCTATTCTCTCTCATCAACTCTCTCACGTGTGTGTGTGTGTGTGTGTGTGTGTGTGTTTTCTCCTCCCTCTCTTTCTATATAACTCTGCCTTTCAAATAAATGCATCTTTTTAAAAAAAAGAGAAATTGGGACTCAAAGAGTCTAAATAATTTGTCTACTGGCTGGTAGAGACAGGATTCAAACCCCATGCACATGAATCAGAGCCCATATTCTTTTTTTTTTATTTTTAACTTTTATTTAATGAATATAAATTTCCAAAGTACAGCTTATGGATTACAATGGCTTCCCCCCCATAACTTCCCTCCCACCGGCAACCCTCCCCTTTCCTTCTCCCTCCCCCTTTCCATTCACATCAAGATTCATTTTCAATTCTCTTTATATACAGAAGATCAGTTTAGCATATATTAAATAAAGATTTCATCAGTTTGCACCCACATAGAAACACAAAGTGAAAAATACTGTTTGAGTACTATTTATAGCATTAAATCACAATGTACAGCACACTAAGGACAGAGATCCTACATGAGGAGTAAGTGCACAGTGACTCCTGTTGTTGACTTAACAGATTGACACTCTTGTTTATGGCATCAGTAATCACCCTAGGCTCTTGTCATGAGTTGCCAAGGCTATGGAAGCCTTTTGAGTTCACCGACTCTGATCATATTTACACAAGGTCGTAGTCAAAGTGGAAGTTCTCTCCTCCCTTCAGAGAAAGGTACCTCCTTCTTTGATGACCAAAGGGGAAACTTGTTGAAGTGAAATGGACACTATGAGAAACAGTGACTTGATCAGCTCTCGTCCTGACAGTTGATGTACAGTGTAATACTTTATCCATTTTAGTTTTTTGTTGTTGTTGTTCTAGTACTATTGGTTGAACTCTGTAATTAACACACAATTGTTCTTAGGTGTTTAAATTTTAGCTGAAAAGTGATCCCTGTTAGGAATTTGAAAACATTATCTGAGTGAAATAAGCCAGTCCCAAAGGGACAAATATCATATGTTCTCCCTGATCGGTGACAACTAACTGAGCACCAAAAAGGAAACCTGTTAAAGTGAAATGAACGGCATGGAAAGCCAAAACACTCTGGCAAAAAAAAAAAAAAAAAAAAAAAAAAAAAAAAAAAAAAAAAAAAACAAAACAAACAAAAAACACCTAAATGAAAGATCTCCGCGAGTGAGATCCCAGTGGAAAGAACAGAGCCCGTATTCTTAAAGATCGCATTATGCTACCTAACTCTGTTCCAGAAAGGAGCTCAGACTAACATGCAAGGAGAGTTTGTTCTTACTAACTAGTGCCAGCCTCGAGGCGCACATGTGATATTACAGGATTCTACATGGGGGAAAGAGTGTGCACTAAAGGATTCCTGAAGAAAGCAAATCCTGAGATGAGTCTTGGTGGAGTACCAGAATAGGAAAATATATTCCATGCAAAGTAATAGAACATCAGGGAAAATGGCACATGTTTGTGGAATAGCAGGATGGCACAGAAAATTTCTCCACATGGTTTAGTATTACTCAAACATTATTGTAATGAGGAAAGTACTAGAAGCTAAGGCTGAATAATCTGGTTGGAAAAAGAGAGATGTAAGATGCTGAGTTACATTGCTTCCGACAGAGGAGGCAGTGCAGAGTGTGGGCAGCAGGGGGAATGGCTGGCACTGACTTTCAGGAATAGCATTATGGCTGCCATGTGGGTTAGAGGAAGGCAATCCTCTCAAGCATGCATGTCAGCAGGGCAGGTAGAAGCTACTGGAGACTGAAACAGGACAGTGACTGAGGTCAGGCAACGATGGATCTGACTCGGGAAGATGTGGACGACAAGGTCCGTGAGGCGGATATTTAAGAGTTAGAAAAGGGTGAGTTTAAATCTACTCTCAGGTTGTAGCACATGTTCCCTGGGGGAATGATAGTGTTGTTTTTGGAGAGAGGAAATCAGATCAAGTGAAGACAGACAAATTACCTCGGTTTAGTACATGATAGGGCACAGCAAGGGGAGGGCAGTGGAAGGGGACATGTGTCCATCATGCCCTTGAACATGCAGTGCCGGAGAGATAACAAAACTGGGACAGTGATTTGGAATTCATATGCCTGTAAGAGTCTGTTAGAATTGCTTCGGCTGGCGCCACAGCTCAATAGGCTAATCCTCTGCCAGTGGCGCCAGCACACCGGGTTCTAGTCCTGGTCGGGGTGCCGGATTCTGTCCCGGTTGCCCCTCTTCCAGGCCAGCTCTCTGCTGTGGCCTGGGAGTGCAGTGGAGGATGGACCAAGTCCTTGGGCCCTGCACCCCATGGGAGACCAGGATAAGTACCTGGCTCCTGCCATCGGATCAGCGCGGTGCTCCGGCTGCAGTGCGCTGGCCGCGGTGGCCATTGGAGGGTGAACCAATGGCAAAAGGAAGACCTTTCTCTCTGTCTCTCTCTCTCTCACTGTCCACTCTGCCTGTCAAAAAATTAAAAAAAAAAAAAAAAACATTGCTTCAAGGAAAGTATGTAGAGAGAAGAGCAACATCTTCAGCAGACCCCTGGGAACAACAATGTTAAGGGGTTGTCACAGAAGGAGGAACTTAGAACCAAATTGAGGCAGGAAACCAAGAAGCACTAGGTCACCTCCGTAGCCTGCAGCTTCCCTGTTTTCTATAAAACATGGATCAACTCCTCCTCTGGGTGAAAAACTCCAGTCTGCAGCATCTGTGAACGTTCTTGTATACCCATCATTTCTCCCAGTGTCCATTTCTCTCGTTAGAACCTCTACTGAGTCCAACAATGGAAGACATAAAAATTCTGAAAAGTTGGAACTGCTTTTAAAGGAGTGGAAATGTCTAATATGTTTTCTTAGCAACAGCCACAGGATTGGAGTTTAACTTAAATGACTTGAACATTTTGAATGCAATAGCTGTTTATTTTATTGTCTTTTTATAAATCCAGCTCTATGTTTCTATGGCAGTAACTTTCACAAAGTTCTGGCCGGTGATGGTGACACTACATCTGATGTGAAGTAGAAAATGGAGCAGGGAGGAAGAAGATTTTTATTTTCAGCATTAACCATTCAAAGACTTGGTGTATGGAATCATTTCCTAATTAGACTTCATTTGCAGCCAGCCAACACAATTCCCACTGAGATTTAACCAGTGTTTAATGCATGCCTGCTAACTGCCTGGAACTATGCTAGGCGCCTCAATGGGCAGTGTTTTTTCTTTAAGCCTCCAATATAGGCAAAATGAGTTCATAATACTGTTGTCCATTTTACAGGTAAAGAAATTAAGGCTCTAAACTGCCAAGTGATATGTTGAAATTTTACTCAGCCGTTTATATAAGAGGGCAAGAATTTGAACATATGTGTGCACTCACACACAAACCCATTTTAAACTCCAAATCTAGTGGCTTTTTTTTTCTTTTACTACAACTGCTCTGTTTCTAAATGTAAAATGTAGCTCACATCTTGCTGATTTTTGTAACTGAACAAATCTTTTCTCCATGCCTTAACTCCTGAACACCCCAACCTCACTGAAAAAAATGCATAGAAAAGAGGAATAAGTGAAATTGTGATCTTTGTAAAATAATTCTTAGTAGATCACCTGTGTAGATGGCTGTAGTCAACATATTTAAGTCACACACCGGATAGCTTTGCTTGCTAATGCAAAGGAAGTCAATGAGTGGTGTGTAAAATTCGGCATTGATGATTTTTCTCATCGACCTCCTTTAAATGTGTCCTAATTATTTTTTGGAGTTTAAAAACAGGTCAGGTAGGTACAAGTTCATGTCAGGGATAGTCCTCAGTGGCTGTAGAAATGAGTCTTGGCTAACACAGGCCTGAGTGGCTTCAGCATCTAAGTAGATCCCCATGTTTAACTGGGCAGAGTACATGTAATTGTTTATTTTTTGTCTTCTATTTTATTTCCTAGGAAACTGAGTGGGCACTAAGTCTGTATATGAGGAGAAAGTTCTTGTGCTTTTAAATCAGATTTCCTCAGAGCAGATATTAAGAGAAAAAAAGTGAAATTGCCATGTGTATTCAAGTACACTAACAAATTCTAGATACTAAAACTTTTGATAAACAGTTTTGTTTTTTTTTTAGCAAATCAAACAGTTATTTTCTAAGGAGGGTGAACAAACACAGTGTTGTTTAGTTCTCTCATTGATGTGGCAGATCTTGATTGATCACCCACTCTAAAC
Source organism: Oryctolagus cuniculus (assembly GCF_964237555.1). Taxonomy (NCBI): domain Eukaryota; kingdom Metazoa; phylum Chordata; class Mammalia; order Lagomorpha; family Leporidae; genus Oryctolagus; species Oryctolagus cuniculus. Next base: position 211,864,680 of record NC_091432.1, on the reverse strand, counting down.
TAGGCCCTCTAGTCCACGTTGCAGGCATGAAACTGGACAAGAGAGAGAGAGAGAGATTCGGTGTCTGCAGTTACTCTTGCATATATTAAGACTGTCACTTTGAGTGCCTGCTAAGTGTCACATATTGTCTAAATAGAGACATAGATATTATCTGTAGGAATTGATGTTGTGGCACCGTAGCTTGTGATGTCCACATCCCATATTGGAGTTTTGTTTGGAAACCTGACTACTGTGCTTCTGATCCAGCCCCTTACTAATGCACTTGGGAAGCAGTGGATGACAGTTCAAGTATGTGGGTTCCTGCCACCCGTGTGGGAGACCTGGGTGGAGTTCCTGGCTTCTAGTTTCACCCTGGCCCAGTTCTGGCTGCTGTAGTCATTGGGGAATGAACCAGTGGATGGAAGATTTGTCTCTCTATTGTTCTGCCTTTCATCTAAATAAATAAATATTTTTAAAAAAAAAAAAAGATGTTAGCTCAATTCCCCAGAAGAGTGCCTGAATTAGGAAATCAAGTACATAAATTAGATGGAGGCTTTCCCTTTTTAAGTGATTCTTTCAAGATGTGAAGACTGCTACAAAAGCCCTGTTGTAAGATGTGATAGGTAGAGAAGGGAAAAGAGATGGAGATGGAGGAGCAAAGGATGGGTGCTAGGACATAACTGATGCACTCATGGAGTAGAAAGGAAGTGCAAAAGATGGTAGTTATTGATAAGGCAGAAATGATAATCCAGAAGTTCTACACTCACCTTCATCAGGTCAATTATTAGTAATATATATATATATGTATATATACACACACACACACACAGACACACAAACTAAAAATGTTATAAGAATGGCTAGAACCTATTGAGTATATTATATGTAGGTCCTTGAAGCAATTATTTTACAAACATGATCTCATTTAATTAATCTTTAGGACTTTCCTGTGAGATGCACATTATTATCACTACACCAATGAGAGATGGGATGTGAAACATGTAGACCCCAGTTACGTAACTGCTGTGTTTCCCAAATTGTTGCATTGCATTGTCACATTTGCTGTATTCTGTTCACTACTAGTTGCAAGTCTCTAGGTCCAGCCCACACACAAAGGGAAGAGATGCCATAAAGGTGTGAATAGAATATGGCTCCCTTTTCTGTGTGAGATACATTCCAGTGGATGCCTGAAAATTCAGATAGTACTGAACCCTGTAAATACTATATACCCTGTAAATACTTTATACCCTGCATGCATACTTAGGATAGACTTTAGTTCTTAAATGAGGTGCAGTAAGACATTAATAACAATAATTTACTGTAAATTTTTTCGACACCAGCATAGGATTTTTTTTCTTTTCTTATTAATAACTTTCTCCTTTTCACTTACTAGAAGCATTTTATAGCTTCTCTTGGCACACTGAAATGGCTGATAACATATTGGTAAGTAAAATAAGAAGTATTTGAATGCAAACACTGAGATACCATGATAGTTGATCAGGTAACCAAAATATCTACTAAATAACTAATGTGCAAGTAGCATATCTAGCATGGGTATGCTAGATAAAGGATGATTTCATGACCTGGTTAGGACAGAGCAGAGCAGTCTGAAATTTCAACATAGTACTCAAAAACTTACTAATTTTGACTTCTGGAATTTTCCGTGTAATCTTTTTGGACCACAATTGACCACAGATAACTTAAACTGAGGAAAGAGAAATTGAGGATGGAGAAGAAGGGTAAAGAGGGATTAATATACCAGGAAGCAGGAATCATCAGAAGTCACTTTCGAGGCTGAGTATCACACTACCTATCTGGGCTAAGTATGTTTAGCCTCTTTTAACCTTGGTTTCCCCAAATTTGAAGTAGGAATAATATCCACATTGCACTTTTGTTGGTAAAATTAAGCAAAAGAAATTCTACAGAATTCCAGGTCTCTAGTAGCTGTTCATAAAATTATAAGTACAACTGTTGTTGCTGATACTGTAAAGAGGAGAGCCAGAATCTGAACTCAGTTATGCAGAACTTTAATCCACGCTATCTCCTCATCACATCCCACACAGTGTGGTTTCAGGTCTGAGGTAATCCATTCTAAGATAAGCCTTCATTTCTAAGATAATTTGCTTAAAATAGTCCAAGAGGAGTTGTCTATCCTTGTGCCATGTGCAAAGGGAGAAGCAAGGTGGTTATATATTTTTTGCATTAACAGCTATAAATTTGAGAAAACCTTGATATGAGAGATTTTCTTTGCTCAAGTTTTTAGCTAGCCTCATAAGACATTTTAATGTTAATGGGGCTCCCAGAGGGATAATATAATTGATACAATACTCTTCCAAAGCTATTCTAAACATTGCAGCCACCCGAATACAGTGATATATCTCCCCAGTGTCAGAAAGTACAGAGCAGTTACCGAACTCTGACCGGCTTGACTCTTGGATGGTTGTTTTGAAGAAGGATCATAATGTGGAGGCAGACTTGGAGCCATGGGAGAGAAGTTGATGAACATATTGGAAGTGTTGCAGTGGCCTTTAACATGCCTGGGTGCCGCTGGGGGAAATAAAAATGCTATGGAGAATTAAGATGATAAGCAAGTACTCTCATTGAGCCATCTGATAATCATGAACATTGGATTTTAGCAAAACCACATAGTGTGGTGGGAAGACTGTAGGCTTCACCGTCAGCCAGATAAAACTGAGTTGGAGTCCAAGTTCTGCCTCTTTCTAGCTGCATGAGATCTTGAGCAAATAGTTTACCTTCTCTAAGACGCTCAGCTACTTTCTCTGCGAAAACAGAATACTAACTGTACCCTGAACTTCTTCAGTGTCAGGTATCACACCAAAGGCGTTTAACGAATTTGAAATCTCATCTGCCTCGTAGAGTATGCTGCCGATCCAGCGGTGAGAGATGTGTGATTGGTTCCCCAAAGGGTAAGAGGGAAGTCTCTGCTGATAATCTTTGCCTATTTTCGTGTTAGACAAACTTCCACCATGTGGATTTCAAGTTACCAGCCTGAAGTCATTGAACATGAAATGGGAAGACGTGTGCTCAGTCAACTCGTAGGAAGTCGACTCTCTCTGTCTCTGTCTCTATCATCTACCTTTGATAGGCTTTCTGTCTCTTTTAAAGTGATTTATGCTTTCTATCAGACCTATAACTCATTTTTGCAAAATAAATAAATACATACATACATACATAAAAAATAAAATAGGGTGCTTTCTTTCTTGCCCCCCCAGCCACTGAGTGGACCACACTTACTCAGAATAAGGCTTGGTTAGCAGGTGGCATCTTTGTCCCACCCCCAAAAATGCAATCTCTTTCCCCTTCCCCTGGGAGAATGTGATCCTAAGTGGGAACATATGGCTTGGCAAGAGGACCATGGGCTGGATTTCAGGATCTTCTTACCTCTTTGGCTCAGCACCCTTTTGTAGCACACAGCCTTTCAACTGAATCTGATGGTCTTGGCTTTTGTGATTTCTCTGTCCAATGTACAAGGCTACCACATCTCCTTCTTGGACAAAGTAACTGCTCATTAATAGACTATTTAAGATAAGCAAATTCCTCTGAACTTCCATTTTTGATGTTTCTCTGAACAAGTAAGGAAGTAAGTTTGTCATGGTTTTCCCTAAACATTTGGTTCCAGGCAGAGATGCGTATCAAACATGTGAGCATGTGTAGGACTTGTAAGGTTGAAAAGGTCAGAAAGGATGTGTGAAATTTTCCCGATAAAATACTTGCCTGGATCAGCTGCTCATCTAATCAGTGAGATCACTTTCCGTTTACAGCAAGTGCTCACATCTGTGCCACATGGGAAAGATTACAAACCACTTCCAGAAATGTTGTGTCGTTGGAACACACCTCATGAGATCAGTAGTACAATTATCAGATTTAATAGATGAGGAGACGTAGGCTCAGAAAAGTTAATGTTATAGAATGAGGAAACTAGACTTCAAACCAGGTCTCTGACCATGGGTTCATGGCTTTTGGATTGCACTTTGTTCCCTGTACTAGCTCAGCCTTCCAAATAGTCTTCTCTGAATGAGACTCCTCATCTGAACCACAGCACATGGAAAATAATTTGAATTGCCAGTTCTCCCAGGAATTTATCTAATGTACTATAGATTCATTAGGGAAAAATTTGTTCACAGGAACAATGGCTGCCTTGGGCAGTTGGGCTTAATTCTCTTGCCTAAACTTGGTTGAGAAAAGCTCTATAATTCATGATCTGAAACTTCACCATCCCTACTAACAAAACTCAGAGAGACCTATTCAGGGCTATGCTCTGAGACCTTTTGCTTCTGACTCCTCCCATGTTAAATCTCAATCCTTTTTTTTTTTCTTTTTAAAGATTTATTTACTTGAAAGAGTTATACAGAGAGAGAAGGAGAGACAGAGAGAGAGGTCTTCCATCTGCTAGTTCACTCCCCAGTTGGCTGCAATGGCTGGAGCTGCGCGGATCTGAAGCCAGGAGCCAGGTGCTTCCTCCTGGTCTCCCATGTGGGTGTAAGGCCCAAGGACTTGGGCCATCCTCCACTGCCTTCCTGGGCCACAGCATAGAGCTGGACTGGAAGAGGAGCAACCGGGACAGAATCCGGTGCCCCAACCAGACTAAAACCCGGGGTACTGGCTCTGCAGGTGGAGGATTAGCCTAGTGAGCCACAGCGCTGGCCTGGAGTGATACTTACTGAAAGGAAGTTGAGTGGATGGATAGAAGGGAACATAAAATATAAATTATTTGAGAGAGAGGTTAAGCAAGTAAAATAAGAGGGATGAGAGATGTACTGTGCCTTGTTTTTCACTTTAATAGAAATGTCAACAGTGTTTCCATATTAAGGATGCCAATAATCTTTAGTTCTTTTGCTGTAGTTTTATATATTTATTCTTATTTGTAATCCAGTTGTTTATTCATAAATACCGATGACGTATCACTGACCTCTGTCCTCTGAGAGGGTACCATTTCCCTCATTCTTCTCTTCTCCATTTTTTTCTTCTGCAATGCTGAAGGATTTTCTTCCCTCTACATTCTACATTACTGAAATTTATACAACATCAATTTTGTCCTTAATGCTTCTAAAGCAGATTTCAAATTTGCTGCTGCATTTTAACTTCTTTACAGGATTTTCTTTTTTTAATCCAGCTCCCATTCATTTTACTTAATATTTTACTCCCATTTATTTTTATACAATAAGTGTATTTATTTTTATAAAATAGAATTTTATTTTTATAAAATTATAAATTATTTTACTCCCATTTATCTTACTCAAAACCCACATTTGAGAAATAAATTAAATGGGGGAGATCCCTGTAGGTGACTAATTTTTCCAAATCTGGAATAGTATTTTTTTAAAAAAGATTTATTTATTTATTTATTTATTTGAAAATCAGAGAGAGAGAGAGAGAGGGAGAGATCTTCCATCTGCTGGTTCACTACCCAAATGGCCACAACGGCCAGTTCTGGGCCAGGCCAAAGCCAGCAGACAGGAGCTTTGTTTGGGTCTCCCTCATGGGTGGCAGGGACTCAAACACTGTGGCCGTCTTCCGCTGCTTTTCCCAGGGCATTAGCAGGGAGCTGGATCAGAAGTGAAGCAGCCGGGACATGAATCAGCATCCACATGAGATATCTATATTGCAGGCAGCGAACTTTACCTGTTAAGCCACAATGCCTGCCCCTGGAATAGTATTTTGATTATTATGTAATATTTTTAAAAAAGAGTTATTTATTATTTATTCAAAAGGCAAGGTGAAAAAAGGGAGAGAAGGAGGAAGAGAGGTATGGAGAGACAGAGAGAGAGAGAGAGAGAGAGAGAGAGAGAGAGACAGATCTTCTATCCATTGGTTCACTCCCAAATGGCCGCAACAGCCTGATCTGGGTCAGGCTGAAGCCAGGAGTCATGAATTCCATCCTGGTCTCCTATATTGGTGGCAGAGACCCACGTACTTGAGTCATCATCCATTTATTTCCTGGTTCATTAGTAGGAAGTTGGACTGGAAGTAGAGCTGCTGGGACTTGAGCCAACACTGATATGGGATGCAAGGAGTACAAACTGCAGCTAAACTCTTTGCACCACAGCACCAGCCCCTATCTCATCTTTTATTTCCTGTCTCCTAGTCTCAATTTTCCCAGAATTTGTTGAGTGTACAGAGTAGATATGGTTCCTTTTTTTTTTCTCAAATGTTTTCTTCAAATATATCTTCTTGTATTGACTCTATAGTGCTGTATTGTTCATTGTTATCACAATAAGTTTTATCTTACTAGAAATATTTTTAATTTCTATGACTCAACCTTGAATATTGGTGAAGGCAGGCCTGATCTGCACTTCCCATTCATCCTTGAACCCAGGTGAGCAGACCATCCTGTTCTCTCTCAGTGTTCACTTGGCTCCTTGTGTTATGTGCAGGAGACAGGCTGACAGCGGTGTTTATTTTCAGTCGATTGATAAAGCCACCAAAAGGAAAAGGAAGAGAGATGAAACCATGATCCATTTCAGCCTTATTTGTCCTCTGTGTTTGTTTATACCATTGTTTCAAGGATATCCTTTTTGCATCTGGCTTCCCATTTGATCTTGTTTCTTACACAAGTACAAAGTGTGGCTGTAACTAGGTACCAAAGCCTATTCCTTGGATAACTTTCTGGTAAAGCTGCTTCGTCAAAGCCACGATGCTCACCATAAAAATGTGTGAAAACAAAGTTCTTGTGCATCTTGTGTCCCCTTCTTGCCTTTCTCAATTTGGAAATTTTGAGATCCAACATGAGTCCCCTCTCCCTATTTGCTTTCTCACATATAGGATTGAGAGGTTAGTTGCTTCCAACTTCTTTTTTTAAAAGATTTATTTTATTTATTTGAAAGAGAGAGAGGGAGGGAGGGAGGGATGGAGGGAGGGAGACCTTCTATCTGTGAGTTCAACTCTCCAAAAGGCTACAATGGCCAGGGCTGGGTCAGACTGAAGCCAGGAGCCTAGAACTCCGTCCAGGTCTCTCACATGGGTGGCAGGGGCCCAAGCACTTGGTTCATTATGTGTTGTTTTCCCAGGCACTTTAGCAAGGAGCTGAATCAAAATAGCAGTGGCCAGGACTTAAATTAGTGCAGCTACATTGGATGCCTATGTCATAGGTAATGGCTTAACCCGCTGCACCTCCATGTCACCAGCTCTTCAATTTTTGGTGTCATCTAGCAGAGATCTGTGACATAAAGAGGGGATTGTTTTCTGGAATGAGGCAGGGGCTGGCACTGTGGCACAGCAGGTTAATGCTCTGGCCTGAAGTGCTGGCATCCCATATGGGCACTGGTTTGAGACCCGGCTGCTCCACTTCCCATCCAGCTCTCTGCCTGGGAAAGCAGTAGAAGATGGCCCAAGTACTTGGGCCCCTGCACCCACGTGGGAGACCCGTAAGAATCTCCTGGCTTTGGATCGGTGCAGCTCCGGCCATTGCAGCCAATTGGAAATGAACCATTGGATGGAAGGCCTCTCTCTCTCTCTCTCTCTCTCTCTGCCTCTCCTTTCTCTGTGTAACTCTGACTTTCATATAAATAAATAAATCTTTTTTTAAAAAAAGAATGAGGCACAAATGCAACCCTCTCCTACTTTTCTAAGAAATGATCTTGTGGTAATTGTAATGGAGATGTAGGAAGGGAGAACAGGTATCCTCTTCACAAGTCATCTTATTTGGTTATCTTTGGAAAATGTTTGTATTTTAACAGCATATTTTAAAGGCTGTAAAGAAATAAAGGTGACCAGGAAAGACTTTAGAACTTTTTATATTCTTCTGTCTGGGTGCCTGTCAAGTAGATTTGTCCCTAAGATTAACCCAGTAATAAATGAAGGCTCCCATCTAGAGTTAGCTCTGCCTTAGCTAAGTTGTTGTAATTCTACTAGACTGAGAAAAAGCAAAAAGCAGTCAGCAGATCATTGTTGTTTTAAGAAGCTCTTGCATTTGTCTCATAGTATTTAGTTGGAAACAAGCCTTGTTCCTTTTCTTGTGCTGTAGCCGTTGCAGCAAGAGGGAGAGGAAGCTCTCCCGGATAGGCTGGAAAGGTATGTGGTGCTGTCCACCCCACAGGCTCAGTAGACATCCTTCTGGACCTGGGAAACCATCTCCATGTAATAAAGATGATATAGGCAGAGTCATGAAGCCACAGCAACTTCATGTGGACATATCCTAGGATAAAATGGTGTTAAATAGAAAATATCTTCATAAGCTACTATGACTGTACCATTGGGTTTTGAGAAAAAAAATGATTCTCCTTCTGGACACAGGTGATTGGAATGGTCATTGGACTGGAGGGAGTTCAGCTACTTCTGAGTGCCTTGTTGGGAACTATTGAATGCAAACAAACTTGGTCTACACCATGGCCTGTAATTGAATGATAATTGTGGCCAAAAAGCCTCTTTATATATATTCACCAGCTTGATATATTAACAAATTGTAGCTTAACCTAAGAATATACCCTGTAACCAAATAACTGAGTCTTAGCCAATCACAGGCTGATTACTGATCAGATCACATCCATACAAAGCTAGTGCCAACTGCAGCCAACCTACATTTTTCTATGTCACTTCCTTTTCTATGGTTATATATTTATTTTTATTAGGAAAGCAGAGATAGAGTGAAAGAGAGAGCTCCCATCTGCTGGTTCACTCCCCAAATGCCTACATGTCCAGGGGTTGGGCCAGGCTAAAACTAGAAGCCTGGAGCTCAATCCAGTCCTCCCTCAGGGGTGCCAGGGACTGAAGTACTCTTTGCTCCCCTCCAGGACATGCATTAGTAAAAATTTGGAAACAGAGACTTGAACCCAGGATGCCAGCATTCCAGGCACATTTTAGTATTCCAATGCCTTCCCTCTCCTCTGGTTATGAATATAACATGCCCATTTGGTGGGGTGGGGCATTCTGAATCATTTTTGGTCTGGAATACTACTCAGTTCTAGAACCCTTTTTCTTATTAAAGTAAATTTTGTTAAATTTTACTGATCTCAGATTGTCTTCTAAAAGAACTTTGACTAATGGACACATTTCATATTGAGTGGCAGCAAATGGAGCTGGTTGAATGCTGTGTGTGGGGAAAGTTAAAAATGTTAGATTAAATAGAGAAAGGCCAGTCTTCGCAGCTCAGGCTGCTGCTCCCACAAAATTGAGGAAAACCTGCAGCTTCCATGAATCTCATTGTTCGCCCCAGGTTAAGAAGTACTGAAACTCAGGCTTCTCGTTACGTGGCTCACATCACAGCTCCAGTATATCTCATGTCCTGTGCCACAGTCATGTGGAACATAACCATTAAGTAAGTCAAATATTTTAGCAGTGAAACAAAGAAGTCTTCACATGCCATCCAAATTGGTCTTAATTTGGTAGCCAGGGCAAATCCTTTGTTCGTTTTGGAAAGGAAGCCATCATGAGGGGCCACTCCACCCACACCATCCCTTGAACTCTATGTGCTCTTGTCATGGTAGAAATACAGATTAGGATCTAAGAGTATAAAATCTAGGCAAATGTGCCCTTTGACTTCTTTTATAGGATTACCCCTCATGGTATCCTAAGCACTGGCCCTGGTTCAGATGAAGACAATTTAGAAAGTTGGATGGGATTTCTGTTGACATTATGATCTTGGCACTAGATGCCTTATTACACATCCAAGCATTGGAAGATCATTTTATGATGAACATGTGGGTTAAGTCTGTGAACATTGTTTATTTTTGACATTATTCCTCCCAACCCCCAAAAGAGGCTATAATAGCAACATTTTTCCCCTGTCATTTTGGCCTGTACCAAGGGAAGGGAGGTTGGTGGAACAAGAAGGCCATGGTGACAACATGTTGAGATGTTGCCTCTCCCCATATCCTCCAATGGTACTATTAGGGGGAAATGTTGACACAACACAGGTCTTGCCCCAGGGTGTCCAATGAGAGACAACTGATGGATCTTCACCACACAATCCCTTTATTTAAGGAATGTTATCATGTCCCATTTCAGAAAATACTTCATGCACCCTAGTTTTCACATATGCTGATAACTGTTGCTGCCAAGAAAAGCACACTTTTAAAAAAGTGAGTTGTTGAAGGCTGTGGCTGTCTCTGAATGGAATGTATGTTTCCAGACTCTTTCTGTGTTCTCTCAGTCATGGTATACAGTTTTCTCATTTCCCTCATTTCTAACTCCCACCTTAAACTGTCCAGAAAGCGGCGACTGAAAGTAATTAATTCATGATTCTTAATGTCCTAGTAATAAAGATGGAGATAATGAACTTGCTCTATTTTGAATAAAGAAGCATAGGTGCACATGTGCAAACATAAACACATACACAACACACATACACACAGAGTCAAACCCAGCAAAAACAAAAGACAATTTTTAAAGATTTGTTTATTTATTTGAAAGGCAGAGTTAGAGAGAGAGAGAGATTGATCTTCCATCCATTAGTTCAATCCCCAAGTAGTTCCAACAGCCAGTGTTAGGCCAGGTTGGAGCCAGGAGCCAGGAACTTCTTCTGGGTCTCCCACTGGGGTGTTAAGAGTCCATCCTCTGGTGCTTCTCCCAGTCCATTAGCAGGGAGTTGGATTGGAAATTGAGCAGCCTGGACTCAAACTGGTGCCTACATGGGATGCTGGCATTGCAGGTGGTGGCTTAATCTGCAATACCTCAATGTCTGCCACAAGACAATTGTTAAAGCATTAAAGAAATCATAATCGAAGAGATATTTACAACAAAATGTCACATTTCCTTTTTATCCTTAGTTTTCATTTTATATATTTCATATCAACCCTATCATTTTTAACTACCCTCCAATTCACACAGAAGAAACTGAGCTAGTTTGGCAAAGTCATGATTATCAATTTTTATGTCTACAAAATAACTGATGGAAAGGATATTCTATATTTTACCTACGTTCCCCCATTTTTACATAACTAGGTTGCTTCTAATATAGTAATACATTACAATAACCACTTTTATCCCTTGGCTTTTCCCATTCTCTCCCTCTCTCCCTCCCTCCCTCCCTCTCTCCCTCCCTCTCCTTCTTTCCCTTCCACCTCCCTCTCCCTCTCTCTGTCCCTTTCTCTCTCCTCTCTCTCTCTCTCTCTCCCACTTACAGAGAGTAGAGATTTATTTATCTCATGAATCTGCTTGATATCTGCTGATATCCATCTTGCTGCATTATAGCATGGCAGAGGGATCATATGGTAATACAGTAAGTGTGCTAAACAGAGCTCCCTTTAATAATAAAGTCATTGCCACAGTAAACCCATTAATGCATTAATATATGAATGAACTGGTCCATTCATAAGGGTACAGCCCTCATGAGCCAATCACCTTCCTCCCAAAGATCTACCTCTTAATACTTCTACATTGGGGATGATGTTTCCAACACATATGTTTTAGGGGACACATTGGAACCATGGTACCACCCGCATACCAACAGCTCTCAGATTTTTCTTTAAATTTCTGCTTCATTTATAATACTTCTTTACCTCTATTGGCACAGTGCAGGGTTTGAATACTTGCATGAAGAATAAACTGACAAATCAGGCAATCAGCATCTCTCCTTTCTGATCTTAATTACATCACTGCCTTAGGAAGAAAAACTTAAGAATCTTAAATATTGATTGTTAATGTTTTAATCACTTTTATCAGATAAATTTCCAAAAGAGCTTTGTCATGAGATACCAGGAGCACTATTATCTATATCCTTAATCTCAAATAGCAGCTCATCTGTATGTTGCCAGTAGAGTTTCCATAAAATTCTCACAGAAAAATGAGCAGATATGGAGATTGAGGCAGTCAGTGGTGGAAAAGGGAAATAAGCCACCAGTCAGTCTGAGGCTTGGCCAATGAGTGGCACGTAAGAAATTCAGTGACTAATTTTCTTCTCTTCACATTGTTTGCTAAGAGTAAAACCTGCAGCCATCTTTATCAGAGTACAGAAATCCATGGGTTGATCTGAAGTCTGTCTTCATTTAGTTTTTCTGCTTTTGCTTTCCTTTAACCTCAATTTATTCTCTTGTGCATATTTTTTAGCCCATCTTTCTCCAATGAGCACATCAGACCATCTTTTGAACTAGATTAGAATACTTTTTAGAAGGAATTTTATTAGGAAAATAGTATGATGCAGTATATGCTCATTGAATGATAGCTGAATAAATAAATGAGTTAATACTCTGCTTGGAAGGCTGCTGAATGTGAAAAGAGCATTTGTTTTTATTCATATTCATTTTTGTCAGATAAATCTGGGCAATGTAAATCCTGGCCTACTAATTTAGGCTCCAATTTATTTGAATTTTTATTGTCATGCCACTTTAGAGTTTAGAAAGTGATTTCACTTCTATTACCTTATTTGACCCTTGCAACAATCCCATGAGTTTGAAAAGACCTGCATGACTTTCTCCAGTTCACAAGAGAGTGAATAAAGGCCAAGAAAGGAAAGAAAAGCTCTCAGACCCTACAGAGATTGTGTCTCAATCCAGCACTTTTACCTTGATAATTTGGGGGCAGGTTTTCCTATTCTGATTTTATCAAAAGGGAACAAAATTGCAGAGGTATTAAGTAGCTTGCATAAGGTGCAGGAGAGAACCCAGGCCATCTGGGTTCCTCTATCAAGCTCTGCTTTTTACATGACTTGACCCATTGATCACTTGGCAGAGTTAGGACTACTGCCCTCCTACAGATGAGGAAACTGAGGCTCAGGAAGAGCTGCGACTTTCTTCAACACACACAGCTTGTAACTGAAGCAACCAGAAGGTAGATAGATCAGTCTTTGTCAAAGAAGTCTTTGCTTTGCCCATACTTCAGTGCAAATACAGAATATAAGCATTTTTGCTTTCCAGGTAGCCAGGTATAGCAACAATAATGAACAAAACAACTAACATATTGACTACCTGTGTATCAGGCATCATGTTGATCATTACATGTGGACACATGTGTGTATACACACACAATTATCATAACAAACCTATGAGGAAAATACTATTGATAATCTCTTCTCATTCTATAGATGATAAAACTGAGGCCTAGAGATGTTAATTGCCTACAGGCACAAAGTTAGGAAGGGTAGAGCAAACTTTGTACCCTGTGTGTGAGTCTCCTTGCACAGTTTGTAGAAACTTCTCTGAGCTCCTGTGTATCTAGGGGCAGGGCATCACCATCTGATGAGGCAGGCTGTATTGCCTGTTGAAAAATTTGTGTTTCATCTGCCTCCCTGAGACCCCTTTTGTGTGTCAAGAAGAATACATGACACATAATAAACACTATGCCATGTTTGCTAGGTAAACACATATATTTCTTTTAAAGTCTTACTGTGTTGGTCTATTTGCTCTTTGCTGCCAATGCTTGTCAGAGATTGAAGTGCTAAGATCTTGCTTCTCTCAGTCACCTCTTCTCTACAACACATGTCTTCATCTCTGTTTTTGCCAAGTATTTCCCACCTGTCTGTTTTCAATGCCTTCATTAATTTTTCCAGAACCTTCGACATAGGATGAGTACTAGAAGGTTAACACAATCTACTAAATTACAAAAAATCATCCCAACTCTGGAAAACACATATTCTCAGAAAAGTAACAAGCATAGGTACACATCCCATTACTTAGTGGAAATATGCCCTGATTTTTATTCCTATTCTACCCAGAATGGTACCAGTTAAGAGAATCATCGCAGTGCAGGACCTCCATTGAGTCCATGACTGAATAGGCAGAGGAGTACTGTGGCTTCTTTACATTTGAAATGAATCCCCAAATAAAATTTGGGTCATCTGTCCATTAAAAGTCTGCTATTTGACTTCCATTAAAGTAAAATGAGTTGTGTTGTTAATGATACCGTAATATTATATACTCATGTTATACTAATGCATTTCCTTTACCTATCAAAGTTGAAACTATGCATAAACATTTGCCCAGAAACCGAGTTCCCAAGTCTATACCATAGAGAAGTATGTATACCTATGTACTAAGAGGTTACATGACAAATGTTTATATTACCATTGATCTAAATGATTAAAAATTGGCAACAGTGTGAATGTTCATCAACATTAGAATGGATCAATCCATCATAGAATATTTATACAATGGGATATCATGTGGCAATAAAATCAAATCCACTACAGATACATACAATAATACAAAAGAATCTTAAAAGCATAGTATTGGGCAGAAGGATCTAGACTCAAAAGAATACATAACCACTTGCTTCCATTTATATAAAGTCTCTAAGTTGACAGAAAGTATGTTGTTTCAGGATGTATATAAAAGGGGGGGGGCGGACAATGAAGATAAGCAAAATTATTACCATAAGGATTCAGTGAATTGTTACTTTTTGGGGATAATAATGTCCAATGACTATCTTTTGACCTAAGTTGGTTATTCATTCAACAAGACTTTAAAAGTTCTATGTCTAGGGCCTGGCACCATGGCATAGAAGGTTAAGCCTCTGCCTACAGCACCAATATCCTATAAAGGCACTAGTTCATGTCCTAGGTGCTCCACTTCCAATCCAGCTCTCTGCTAATGTGCCTGGGAAGGCAGTGGAAGATGACCCAAATACTTGGCTGCTGTACCCATGTGGGAGACCCAGAAGAAGCTCCTGGCTTCAGCATGGCCATTTGGGGAGTGAACCAGAGGATGGAAGATCTCTTTCTCTCTCTCTCTCTCTCTGTCTTTCTCTTTCTCTCTCTGTATTTTTGCCTTTCACATATATAAATAAAATATTTTTTAAAAGTTCTATGTCCATAGATTTAAATTCTTCTACTCATTTGTAATAAAAGCAGGTTTTTAAAAATTATATTTATATAATGCAAGTTTCATATATTTTATATATACAGATTTAGGAACATAGTGGGACTTCCTCCCCAACCTCCCTTCAGCCCATGTGCCAACCCTTCCTCCTCTTCCCTCCCAGATTCCCATTCTTAATTTTTACAATGATCTATTTTCAATATACTTAATGATTGTTTAGTTAACCCTACTCCAAGTAAAGGAGTTCAACAAATAGTATGAAAAGAAACAAAACAAAACACTGTTCCTCAATGGAAGACACAAGGGCTATAAACAATTATCCTATTCTCATAATGTATATTATATAACATTTCAGGTATTCTATTAGTGATGTTGGATCAGGAAAAACACATTATATCTGTCTTTTTAGTACTGGCTTGTTTCAATAAGTATAATAGTTTCCATTTGCAACCATCTTTTTGCAAAAGACAAGATTTTTTTTATAGCTAAGTAGTACTCCATAGTGTATGTATGCCGTAATTTCTTTATCCAGTAAAGAGTTGATGGACATCTGGGTTGATTCTATAGCTTAGCTATTGTGATTTGTGCTGCAATGAATGTGGGGGTACAGATAACTCATATGCTGATTTCTTTTGGTTTGGGTAAATTCCCAGGAGTGAGATTGGCTGGATCACATGGTAGGTCTCTATTCTGATTTCTGAGGTATTGCCATACTGTCTTCCAATTTTAAAAAAAATATGGTTAGGAAAAAAAGTAAAGCACCATGTACAAACTGTTCAGTCCACTGTTGAAAACATCTCAGTTCATTTCCTTGCAATGAAGGGAACATATTTCTAGCCCCTCATCTGCTTCACTCATGGCTTCTGTAAAATACAATGGAACGAGTGAGGGAGAGAATAGAGAAGATGGCTTTTGTTTGGTTGCCTTTCACCATTGCTTTCCCTGTATTTGAATGAGGCACATTGAATAAACAATGAGCTGATGAAGCAGTATGTGTCTAATTAAGCTATGGCTTCCCTGATGCATTTCAGGTCACTAACATTTACCAAGTTAAAGCCAGGCAATGTTAGATTTTCCATGTCCTCCTCTTCTCTGGTGACCCCTCATTGTGTGAGGTGGTAAACAAACCAAGGCTATGGACTTTATTAAGGGCAATGGGCAGTGGCAGGAACACTGAGCAGTGCCAGAGGGATCCCTGCTCACGCCTGTCAGCCTTGTACGCCTGTGTAGGAAGGCAAGGGCCTCATTTCCACTGTGTTATATAAGCCGAGAAACTGGATCATGAAGCATGGATGGACTGCACACAGCTCTCAGCTGCCAAAGCTTCCAAAATTTCTCACTGCTCCCTTGAATGACTCCCCAGATGGGCATCTGGTCTACTCTATAGGCTCCTGCGCTGACCCCTGCATACATCACAAAACATTTTCGTTTTATTTGGATTGCAACATTGCCTAAATATGTGTCCTTATTTTTCTAAGATGCATGGAAACTGGATCAGGCTGAATATGAAGCAAACCAGGCCTGTCTAATTCATGCAGGCCACTCATTAACATCCTTGCATTCTCTCTGATCTGGGGCTCATTTTGGGGGGGCTTTCCCTGGTAACAGAGACCAGGGCTAAAAACATCTACAGCTGCCAAGTCACACATTTCTACAAGGTCCTTTACTGATGCAGGGAATCTGCCTGCACTTGGAGGTGCTGAACAACTTGGCATGGTGTGCCTGTCTTCAGACTCTCTGGTTTGCTCTTCGGAATTAGGCGACTTCAACGGAACAACTGCAGTTGTGTCTGATTCAGTTTATTCAGGAACACACTAAGCACCCACTCTGTGCCAGGCTCGGGAACATGTGCCAAAGCTCAGAGGGGAGTTAACTTTCACACCTGACATGGAAGCAAACGTATCTCAGTCAAGTGACAGAAATGTACTGTCGGGTGTGTTCATAGGGCATTGAGGAAGAAATTGTTAGTGATTAATACAGAGAAAGGCAAGGTCAAGGAAAATCTCACAAGAGACCAATGCATCCAAGGAGGAAGGAAGATTGATTATGGCACTGACAGAGCATTTCAGAAGAAGCAAAACTCAACCATTCCCAGGCAACACAAGGCATCTAAGCCTGAAATTGTGAAAAGGGACAAAGAGCACTCCTAGGTAAGACATAAGGAAGAATAAGGCAATTCAAAACAAAACAAAATAAAAAAAAGCCTCTGCTATTCTTTAAAATGGAAATAACACATCATAAACATTCCACCATGAACTATTCATATTTTTTTAAATTATTTATTTGAGCTGTAGAATTACAGACAGACAGGAGAGAGAGAGAGAGAGAGAGAGGTCTTCCAGCTAGGAGCTTCTTCTAGGTCTCCCACGAGGGTGTTTGGGCCCAAGCACTTGGACCATCTTCCTCTGCTTTCCCAGGTCATAAGCAGAGAGCAGGATCAGAGCAGGAACAGCCGGGACATGAACCGGTGCCCATATGGGATGCTGGCACTGCAACTGGATCCTTAACCTACTACACCATAGCCCTTCCCCACCTATTCATCTTTGTATTCTGAACACCCAGTAGTTCTCACTAAATGCATACTGTTGGAATGAATGAAGAATGATTCATGATATGACCTGAATGTACACAAATACACCTATGTAGACAGTGTGTGGGGGCAGGTGCCATGTGTATAGTATGTAGAAATGAATACACTTGCAGAGAGGGCAAGCTCTGATCAAACCAGCAGTTGGAGGCACAGTCTTAATAGCTTGGTTTTGGCACTGATTTTTGTGTCACCTGGGAGCCCACTCAGCCTGCCCCAGTCACTCGCAGTAAGCTTTCTTGTATCATTTTTTGGAAAGGAGATCAGGTAAGAGAAAAGGGACACTTGAACAGGCTATTGTTCTGGTTTTTTCCACATTGTCTGCTGAGTTAAGAATAGTCCCAAGAAGGCCTTCCAGAGGGAAATCCTCAGGGTGCAAATTGAAGCTCTGTCTTCCTTTGGCCATGCCTCTCCCCACAGTCCTTCTACGTGTGGTCTGGATGGTTTGGTGACCTCCTTGGAGGTGACTCTAAGAGCTTCACCTCTTCTGTTTTGTATAGCACAGCTCTTCCTTCTTGTTGCAGCACTTGAGCATGGGTCTTGAGACTAGCCTCCCATGGCCGCCACACACATTAGCTCTCACCTACTGTCTTGGATAGCCTCCCCAACTAGGCTACGCTTCTCACAGCTGGGCTGGACACCTCCACTCTCCCTTTTTGACATCCCAAATCCTTCCATGTGCATCCTCAGCCACACAGCACAAGCAACACCTCATGGTGCGTGTGGAACCCTGAGATTCACAAGCACTTCATCAAGGCAGTGTGGTACAGAGTAGTGAGTTGTGCTCCTAAGGACACAGTGTATGAAAAAAATGTTAATTTTAGACACAGAAGTGGGAAGAGAAAAACAGAGTTTCAAAGAGCTCCTCTCCACTTGTTCACTACCCAAAGGCTAACAATGGCTACAGTAGGGCCAGAACCAGGAATGCAATCCAGATCTTCCACTAGGGTGGCAGGAACCTGTGGGGAGCAACTGGGAGCAACTCGGACTAGACTAAGTTACTGGAATTAAGACTTATTCTATGCATCTGCTCTCCCACAATATGGCGCTGGGAGAGGAGGTAACAGCTTCTACACAGCTGCCTCCAGTTCAACCAATAAACTGTAGGACCTGCTCCTGATTGGAGGAGAGCAGCGTACTCGGCGTGTGGGTAGCAGAGTTGGGATTGGCGGAAGAGGACTATAAAGGAGGAGAGAGACAACATGCACCAGGAACATCTAAGGGGAACACCTGAGGAACACCTGTGCAGCCCCCGAGAGAGCCGGCCGGCGGTGTGCCGCTCCCCCGCGGAAGTGGGGAATGTGGCAGGGGGAACCGCCCTTCCACGGAGGTGGAAGGGTCGGCAGCCAACCTGGGAAGAACCAGCAGCAAACCCGGGGAGGGCCGAGCAGACAAAAGAACAGCGCAGGGTCCTGTGTCGTTCCTCCATGAAGAGGGGGAGCGACAGGAACCTGAGATATCTATACTGCCTCCCAGGGCCTGTATTAGAGGGAAGCTGGAGTTAGGAGATAGAGCCAGTAATCAAACCTAGGTACTCCAACATGGGATGTAGTTGTCTTAACCGGTATGCTAAGTGCTCATCCCCATATCTTCTTTTGATGGCAGAATATGTAAATGCACTGAGATTTACCCAAGTATCCCCTCTAAGGCACCACTGTTGGTCCCAGGAGGGCGCTGTGGATCTGGGAGGGGTGGACTCCTGGTTGAGAAAATGCTGTTTAGAAGAAGGCTACAATTATGCTGGAAAGAATCGCCAGGAAGCAAGGTCATGTGAGGGGCTAGGTAGGGCTGCAAGATGTGCAGAAGAAAGGGGAGATTAGAAGCAAAGAAAACCCTTTATGCTTTCCTTTAGAAAAAAAAAATCCAGGCACAAATCTGGTGACATTCTGCAATATCTTTTCTTCAATAAAATGCAAATATTTTTGCAACAAGCCCTCTGAATGAGAGACTTTCCCATCTCAATGTTCCAACTTCTGCACAGCATGTCCTTTAAAAGATTTGATGTTTTCAAATTATTGCTTCCCTACCCCCTTTCTAAACTAAAAATTGAAAACATAAATGTCAGAAATCACATGCATAAAACACAGAACACTTCATTCTTTTTGACTGTCTGGGAAAGGCATTTTTCTCACAGTTTGCAGTTATGTTAAGGCACAATGCAAAGCCGGCGCCATGGCTCAATAGGCTAATCCTCCGCCTTGCGGCGCCAGCACACCGGGTTCTAGTCCCGGTCAGGGTGCCAGATTCTGTCCCGGTTGCCCCTCTTCCAGGCCAGCTCTCTGCTATGGCCCGGGAGTGCAGTGGAGGATGGCCCAGGTCCTTGGGCCCTGCACCCACATGGGAGACCAGGATAAGCACCTGGCTCCTGCCTTCGGATCAGCACGGTGAGCTGGCCACAGTGGCCATTGGAGGGTGAACCAACGGCAAAGGAAGACCTTTCTCTCTGTCTCTCTCTCTCTCACTGTCCACTCTGCCTGTCAAATATAAAAAAAAAAGGCACAATGCATTGACTCCTGTGTCTTGCACTCTTAACTCTCTGCAGACAGCTGCCAAATCTTATCTCTCTTGCCATCACCTATTTTTGGAACCCCATTTCCACCTGTTTATCTCTCTTAGCTATTCCACAAATTCACAGGAAACGTTCAATCCCTTAGTCCCACCCACTTCCTCAGCCTTCAGATTTCATAATCTGTTAATAATTATTTATTTTATTGGGAAGAAGTTTTATGTTAGGAAAACTCTCTTTGATTTTCATTTTAAAGTATCCCCACTTCCAGACAAAACAGCTGAGGCTCAGAGTATCTGTTTAAATGTCATATTGCTAAGAAGATGCATATGACGCTTCCAAAACATCACAACTTTTAGCTGCTCTCATTTTGTTGAAAACCTTTTGTTGTCTTCCCATGACCTAGAAAACAAAGTTTAGTCTCTCTAGCCTACCATTCAAGGACCCCATCAAATTTAAAATACCCTTCCAATCCTGTCTTCCCATAAACTTAATCTTCTGTTGTCAGATGCCTGCAGACTAACCAGTGACAACTCCTCATCCTGGGGCTGATTTCTCCCTGCATCTTATGTTCCTTGGGGTTTTGAGTCTAGAACCTGGTTTGAATACAACAAAGATGACAGAATTTATATACTGTATATTATAAAATAATATACAAAGTACAAGGTAGCTCTTGCAATTACATGACCTAATGTTTTGCATCAAAACACACACTAGTGGAATAAATAAAGGTGTTAAATAGGTCAAGTGGGATTTTGACATCTAATGAGTGAAGAAAAGACTTTGAATTTTCAAAGATTTTGTTTCTGAAATTGTTCATCAATGACTACATACGTGCATTGCTTGTTTCTGGAAGCTGCCTCAGTTTGTCCTCCTCTCTTCCCAGGGCCCCTCCTTCTTTGCCCCTGAGAACTTTATTCTATGTATTCATTAATTCAGTTACCATATTGTTAATAGTTATTGTGTATTTTGTTAGGTGCTAAGGATACTGTAATAAATTTGCAATTGGGTGCTGAAAGCAGAGGCATAACAAAAGGCAAAAATAGATAAGCAGGATGAGTACAACTTTGGAGCTAGAGATGAGCTCCAGGATCTACAGAAGCAAAATGAGACAGAAGCCCAGCCTTGGGTGGAAGGTGAAGCAAGCACATAGTAAAGACTCTAGAGGTGAAGTCAGTTGGGCTGAGCCTGGAACAAGGAATAAGGGTTAGCTGGGCTAAGCAATGCAGATAGAATTGAAGGTAGAGAGAAAAAAATGTCAGAGGAAACAGAGGAAAGGTGAGCTGGAATGATTAACATCTGCTGGGGTCTGGGCCTTAGAGGCCTGAAGGGTATGTATGGGAAGAGGATAAGAAATGAATCTATAGAGTTTGGTTGGAACCAGACTACGCCAAACCTTGTAAGTGTGCTAATTAGTTCTTATTCTGTCCTCCAAGGTCATGAGTATAGAATGGAGCTCTCACTGCCCTGGGGAGAATGAACTGGAAGGAGACAGGGCTGAGTCAGGGAGGCCCATCTGAGGGATCTCACAAGAATCAAGGAAGGAGAGGGGGATATATAGGAGGAGAAGATTCTGGGGCTCTTTTACTCCCATTACAGCACTGTCCCAGATTGCCTTGTTTCTCATTTAATTTTGCAAATGAATGATGTTTAGTTAGGGATCTTAATTTATGCATTCAATAAACTTACTGCACATTTATGTTTAACCTAGGACCAGACTATGCCCTAGGGATAGTGCAATGAACAATCCAAGCCAGATCTTTCTTTGCATGGGAATACTTAGGGGAGTGGAGAGGGAGGCAAACAATAAAACAACTAGCAAAGAAGCAAGCTAATGTCACACAGCAAGAGATGGGCATTCCGAAGACAATACCACAGGGGTTTGTACAGAGAGAGAGTGTGGAGGGAAAGGAGATGCTGTCAGAGCGAAGGATTCTTGGTGGGGGAAGGGGTGTCAATGAGGCCAAGCCAGCCATGCAAGGACCCAGGGAAAGAGTATTCTAGGAAGAGAGATCCAAACTGAAAAGTTCCTGGGGTGAGAATTGGCTTGGGTGAGGAAGGCAGAAAGGAATGCCTAGTTCATTTGGAACAGAGAGAGCCTCGGGGGTAGTGGCAGGTCCGAAGTGGGACAGGCAGGCAGCACCTGGGTGTTTTCTTGCCCATGGTAAGGAGTTTGGACTTTATTCTAGGTGTCTTGGGAAGTCCTTGGGAGGTAGTAGGCAAGTGAGCATCCTGATATGGTTTGGTTTTTTATCAAGTTCTTTGTGTGTTGGGTAGAAAATGGATTGAAAGAGGACAAAAATGAAATCAGGAGACATGAAAGTCTGCTGCAAAGAGCCATGTCAGGGGTAATTGGAGCCATAAGAGATGGAGGGAAAGTAAAAGAGCATGACTCTATTTCAGACTTGCTTTTGGAATGTGTGTGTATGTGTGAAAAAGAAAGATTAATGCCAGAAATCGGGGGATTGTGGCCACTTCAAGGCTTTGCCTGTAAGTAGCTCTAAACAAGTGCTTGATACATTGAAAGCACATGTTTCTCTTTAAAAATTATCATCCCTGTAATAACGACTTAATAACCACACAGCCTATGCATCATGTGCACTTAATGAAAGTGTTCTGAGAGATTTTTCAACCCAACTGCATTTAGAAGTAAATATTTACTGGAGTACAAGTCATTTGTGAAATTAAGTCATCTTTGTGAGAGATACTCAATTTTTTGTAACTAGCAAGCAGTATAACATCTATGGAATTATGCCATGTGAAGCCTTTCTAACTAATTGCCTTAGAAAACATAAACAGAATTTCAAAAAGAATTGTTAAAGGCAACACACATTTCTTAGCACCTCGACAGTATCTAGACATAAGTGAAAAGCTAAAAGCTGTGACATATTTAGGGTCCTTTCTGGTGACAAAGCAAAGTCAAGAGATCCTTAAGTAAAATGCACTTGAACAATCCCTTGAGTTTGCAGATAGCAAACCCACTGGGTTTGGAATGAATAGTGCTTTGTGTCCTCGAGGAGCTCCTGGGTTAGTAGAGGGAGATACACACACACAGACAGATCACTGATAATTTGGTAAAGTACTAAAAATAGACACAAGCTCAGGGTGCAGCTATGGCCCAGAGGGGAAGCCCACTCACAGAGGGTGGGTTAAGGTACCAGGAAGGGCTCTGTAGGAACAAGAAGCATGATCAGAACTTGGAATGATGAGCTGGAGTATTCATATGAAGAGAGAAGAAATCAGAGAGGGAGAGAGATGAGAAAGAACCTAATAGAGAATTGAGAATCCTTCTGTGTGGCTGGAGCATCAGGTGTGATGTAGGTGAGGGGATTTATAGCAACAGGTAAGGTGAGAACCCCAGAAATAATGGGAGGAGTCCAGTCTTAGAGGGTCTCGTCAGCCACATACTAATGGCTTTATTATAGGCTGCTTCTAATGGGAGTAAGCAAAGCAATAGACATGAGCAGGTTTATCTTTGACAAAGATTTTTTCAGTTGTCAGCATGGAGGGTGCATTGAAAGCCACAGTCTGGAGGCAGGAAGAAAGGACAGGAGGCTGTGGGAATCCCAAATAGGCCAACTGAGGCTCTAGGGGAAAGGGAAGGGTAGGGTGGGTTGGAAGACAGAATCAAGAAGCTAAATATAAACCAGTGAAATGTGCAAAGAAGAGGAAGGAGGAGGAGAAAACAGACCCAGCTTGAATTTAGGCTGAACAAGGATGACTCAATATTTTAACAAGCAAGCCAGCCAGCCAGCCAGCAGGCCATCAGAACAAATGCTTTCAATCTTAAGTAACTACAAAAGACAACAGAAATTATGCCAGCAAGTGAAGATATTTCTTAATGTGCTATTGGTGTTGCCTCCTTTTGCCTCATGAAGGCATTGAACAGGAGGCCTAAGACCTGAGTTCATCATCTGGGGCAGGTGGTATGGGGAAGGAGCTTGGGACTTGAAGGAAGCAGCAAGCACAGAGGAGAGGCTCAAAGCTTCGAAGGAGGTAGATGGACCACTTTTTCCTGGGGGTGAGCATGGGGGAGGGGCTTGCTTTGCTCATCTGTAAAATAGGATGGTAAAAATTCGTCTTGAGACCCTTTGAGTTACACAGTGGTAATCAGTGACAATCAGGCTTGGTTCCCTGGCCTCAGTCTCTCAACACAGACCCCAAGGCCTAGCACAGAAGGTGCTCCATGAACACCAGGATCAAGAAGAACAGTGACTAGCACAATAGCAATTAACTGTGCCATTTACCAGTCAGTGGGTAAAGTTGTCCCTTAGTATTTGGAGAGGATTCATTACAGGACTCTCCATGGTTACCAAAATCTGTGGTTGCTCAAATCCCTTATATGAAATGGTGTAGTATTTGCATGTAACCTACTACACATAGCCTCTCTCATGTGCTTGAAGTAATCTCTAGATTTCTTACATTACCTAATACAAGTTAAATGCTGCATATGTCGTTGTACTGTATTGTTTAGGAAATAATGACAGGAAAAAAGAATTCTATATGTGTTTGGTGGACTCACAATGTTTTTCTTCACTTTGATGTGCTCTTGGTTAAATCTGTCAATGTAGAAACTGGAAACAGAGGGCTGACTATACTGGAAAAATCGCTGATCTCCTTGAACCCCATGTGAAACAAGGAAATGCATCACTGTCTTGTCTACCTCAGAGTCGCTTGAGATCCATACAAGGTGATAGAGGGGAGCAGGATGTTTGCCACGAGGCCTTCCATAAATTCTAGTAAAATGGCTGATGTGTGTCATGACCATAAGCTCAAGCCATCGATAAATAGGGTATATTCTTTCTACAGATGGGGAAAATAATTCGGAGGGCTCAAATCACTTGCCCTCATCCCCAGTGGTGCCAATCTGTAAGCAGAGAGTAACCAGAGAACAGCCTGTCTCTTCTCCCTTCTGCTTTCCTTTCCCCCTTGCCTCCCTCATGGCTCCTCGTTGTCTAGACCCCCACCTCTGTCTCTCTACATAATTACTTTTTAACACCAATAATCCCTTCTTGACCTCATACTCAAAATGGCTATGCACCAAGGGACCATTTCCTGCAACCTCCTGCTCTAGGAAATTATTTAACAGTGCCCAGTGTGCTGCCGAGAGCCAAGGCAGCTCCCCCAGATGACAGTGGAAACCTAGCACCAGGGGACTCTGGTCTTTTCACAGCCTCAAATCATTCAATGATTTTCCTCTTCAGCGAGAAGAACCAGGGATGATAAAGTAACAGAAAACTTGATTCTGAAATGGAATTTGTTTTTGATGAGAGGGAGAAGAAATATGAAGATAGTTTTCATTCAGAATGACACTGTGCATTGGCTGCAGGAAGAGCCAGCATTGATAACAGCATTTTATAAAGCTGTATCCTCATTTTCTTATCTGATTTGAAGACCTCTGTGAATCCCATGTTATAAATGGAAAAAAAAATAACTTAGAAATGCTCTGTAAATGTGTCCAGGTCACATAGCTGGAAAGTGCTGCTAATGGAACTTGAAATTCTGAAGCCAAATTGTGGTCTTTTCTTGTTTCCATCATAGCAAGCTTCCAGCCACTGAGAAGGCTGGCTGGGGGGCATCAAACAATGCAGGAGGCTTCAGGAGCGGTTCCTCCTCCCAGGGATGCCTCTGGCCACTGCTGTCCCCTCCTCCTGGGAACCTCCACTTCTTTGAGGAACTCCCCTTCCTTAGAGATCTTCTGGTGACAGCCCTCTTCTCTAGGCGGCCCTCTGCCCAAGCCCAGTACCTACCTGCCCCCTCGGGCTGTGTCCTTTGGGCTTCTGTCACTCTCATGCCCCTTCTCTTCTCTCTTCCAGGAATGATTCTGGTGTAACTGTAGCCCTCTTGACTCACTGGAGTCTATGGACTCATACTGTGCACAATCTGTGTCTCCCCCCTTGCTCTGATTCCTTAGACCATGTCTCAGAATGTCACATAATCGGCTGGAAATCAGCCCAAGGGTGGATGGTGCTCACCTTCAACTCAGGCCCACCTAGCTCAAGCCCTTCCCGAAGCCCTGGCTGCCCAAGGATCCTTCTCACTAAGAGTTACCTAATACAACAGAAGACACCTTACTAAATTTGAACTTCCTACATATCAGGAATAAACTCTGGTATGTTGTGTGTTCCAAAAACTTCTCGAGATTATTTGTTGTCTATCTGAAATTCAAATTAAACCGGGTCCTGTGTTTTGGTTTATGTTAAATCTGGCAATCCACATCCCAACTTGTTGCTTTCTCAGGACCCAGACCGTGGGGAGGAGCAGTAGGAAAGAGTTGTGTAAACTGGGCAGAAGACTAGACTCTAGTCCTACCTAGCTCTTCTACAAAGGCCTTTGTTCCCCTTAGTGACTCAGTTTCCCTATTGATTCAGGGAGAAGATACATCGGGTAGCCTCCAAGGATCCCACTGACTCTCATTAGCTGACATAGGAGAGAGGTCCTTTGTTTTCCCTTCTCCCACCACCTTGCTCAGCCTGCAGGAAGGTAAAGCTACTTAATTATGAAACATACTCCCACTGGATTGAACCCTCTGAGAGCAAGGATTGCTCTTGTTCACAGGCAATGGGATATTATGGGGAGTAGGGGTAGTGGGGAGAGAGGCAACAATAAGACTTTGACATTCCAAGTTGAAGCCTTGACAACACCATTTACATGTTACTTAAGCTGTGTAAGCCTTGGTTTCTGTATCTTATTACAAATGAAAGCTGATGTAAGCTCCCTTTCTAGCAATTAATAAGCAGTAGCTATCATCATGGAGTTTGGATTTCTAGAGACTGGCTAGATTTCTGACCCAGGATTGGCACTCTTAAGTATTAGGTGGAAGATCAGGGCCCATTAGGGAGCTAAACTTCAAAGATTAGTTGTTCATCAGCACGGAAGGAAGCCTGGAGCCTTCTTCCTTGTACAGAGGATTGCACTAGGCCTGTAGCTCTTTGGCCTCATGAGAAGGCTGTTGCCTTAGTGTGTGTAAGTTTGGAGCCAGCTTCTGTGGATGAGTATGGCCTGGGGCCCTCATCTAGTGCCATCCAATCAACTGAGAGTAATGGATCCTCCAGTCGGATCTTGCAGCTGGCAGAGCCTGGCAGAGCCACTGCACAAGGATGCTTGGCTACCTCCCAGGCAGTTGGATGTGCCCAGTGCATTCTTAGCCACAGTATATCATATGCAGATGAGGAAGTGGGAAGAATAATTTATTCTTTGGGCAAACTAGGGGCTGAATGTGTATGTTGACTTCACTTTCTGATTAGAGGGCCAACTGTAAAACGCAGATTGAGTTTTAAATCTGGGAGAGCCAAGAGTAAGAGAATATCCAGGGAGAAGGGTGGGGAAAAAGTTGACAAGAATGGGGAGGATGGTGCCCAGGAGGGCCAGGGCCCAGGGATGCTGGGGTGTTTGTGCTGCCAGAAGGAACAGCAAAGAGGCAAGCTACAGGTGTGGGATCTCTCATCTTTTTGTGGAATTACTGTCTATTCAAAACAGAATTCAGGGCCTGGGGAAGCACCATTTCAGTATTAATAACAATGAGAATAACTAGTACTTATTGAGCACTTACTGTATGCCAAGCACTATGCTTAGCACGCCACAATTATGGAATCTACTCATGAGAACTGCTCTCTGAGACATTTTCCTAATACCAGGGCTTATATTTAGTTGGTATGCTGGGGTGTTAAAATATGGAGACAGTTCAAACCCAGTTAGTAAACAGCTACTCCCCCAATTTCCCTGAGTTCCCTCCACCCTTGCTACGTGGCAGAAAGTAGTGAATCATTCTGAGGGTCTGCGCCATGCTACCCTGGCTGATCCAGATTGGTCACATTATGATGGCAGACTGAGGAACGGTCCTCAAAGACAGCCAGCTCCTAACTCCTGGAATATGGGAATGGTAGCTTCTGTAACAAAAGAGACCTCAAAGACGTGATTAAATTAGGGATTTTGAGATGGGGAAACTGTCCTGTATTAACCAAGTGTCTTTATGAGAAAGAGAGACAAAGAGACACTGCCTTAGGGGGCTGCGGATGAGGTGCTGATGGAAGCAGAGTGCTCTGCAGGTGCTGTGCTCTGCCCCTGGATTTGAAGATGAGTGAGGTGGTCCCAATCCAAGAAACGCAGCCCTAGAAGCTGAAAATGTCCCAGAAAGAGATTCTCCCTTAGAGCCTCTGGGGAAAGCTCAGCCATGCTGATAGCCTGGTTCCAGCCCAAAGTGAAACTGACTTCAGACTTCTGGCCTTCAGAGCTATATGTAAAACAAACAAACAAACAACTGTGTTGTTTAAGCCACCACGTTTGTGATCGTTTGTGAGTGCAGCTATAGGAACTGAGTACAATTATCCCAACATGTAGTGCCCAGCTTGGTGGGTTACACGACTTGCTCCAGGCTGGTAGTCTGAGTTTGAATTTAGATTACCTGGCTCCAGGATGCTTCTTCTTAACCAATAATCTGCCTTCCAATAACGCTATGAGGACCTTGCCATTGAACTCATTTTCAAACTGACATCACAGAGGTTTAGAGATTTATGTGACTTTGTGGCCATCACAGCCTTGCCTAAAGGATGAAGCAGGGATTGGGAATGCAGGTGTATCTTTCTGATGCAGTCTGTGTAAGCAAGTCCTCCTGCCCTCTGGCCTGGGCTGAAATAATGCCTGCAATGTAGAAGCTTTGTGAGTATCCAGAATTCAGCTCAGGCCAGCTGGTGCTGACCTCTGAAGGGCAATAAGACTCAAACACCATCCAGTGCCGGAGCCAAGGCTGCAGGTATTCCTCTTGGCCAAGCAGCAAGGCTGGGGGATGGAGGTGGAGAAACAGCCTGGGCTGCCACTTGGGCTGCTGCTAGGAGCCATGAATACCTGGGTGGGGAGAGGAATGGGGCCTGACTCAGCCAAACCACACAGCACTCTGACAGCTGCTTTCTGGATTCCACAGTACATGGAGGAATCAGTGGGTAGACACTCCTCGCCTGGCGGGCTGGCAGATGTACACACTTCAGAGGGGCCTGTGGGGCACTGGTGAGGGTTTGGCTGGCCAACCATGTGTATTTGTGCCAGTGCCTCCACTCAGTCCTGGATTCTGAGAAAAGTGTTGTAGGGCCAAGTCACTGTGTAGCATCAGGCCAAAGAATGAATAGAGAAACTTTGGAGGCTGTGGCAAGCTATGCAAAGCATGAAGTGGTACCAATGAGCCCAACTTAACATTTTTTTTTCTCCTTGCACAACCTACGCTTGGTCAGTTTCTCCAAATTACCCCATGCATGAAGCAGAATAAGATACAAGCAAATATGGAGACTGATTCTTGGGAGAGCAGAGGAAAGATGGTGCTGGCTGACTGGCAGATCAGAAAGCATTCCCAAAGCATGTTAGACTAGCCTTGAAAATGAACAAGATCAATTATAGGTTGAATGACAACCTGAAGTTTGAAACCCAGGGACCTGCAAATACCACCATATTTGGAAATAGGGTCTTTACATGTATCATCAAGTTGAAATGAGGTCATGAAGAGGGGTCCTTAACCCAACACAAATGCTGACTTTATCCAAATAAGAGAATGTCATATGAAGACACAAAGTCACACAGATGTATCAAGAAGAATGCCACGAGACTCAGAGGCAGACTGGAGGGAGGCCTAGGGGCACCATGTGTTGCTGGCCACCAGGAGAAGCTAGGAAAAGGCACAGAAATATTATACCCAGAGCTCCAGATGGCACGTGACCCTGCTGCCTCCTTGACCTTGGACTTCTGGCCTTCAAAATGACAGAAGAATAAATTTCAGTTGGTTGGAACCACTCAGTTTGTGTCACTTTCTTCCAACTCCAGGGAACTGATATCAGATCACAGAGTTTGTGCTTTGAGTAGCCTCTTCTTCGTGTCTCCTTCGGCCCTGGTTCAATCCTGTTGCATAGGGGCTCAGTCGAAGCCTGAAAGTGGAAACGTGGGAAGATCCATGGGAGCAAAGGCTTGATGGCTGCAAGGTCTGGATCATATCTGAGGGAAACATGAATTTGATTGCAGGATGATGAGCTTGCTAGGCAGGCTGGGGCCAGGTTACACCGGGCCTTGTGCCCACCCAAACAGAACGTTCCCAGGTTTGGATGTCTTTTTTTTTTTTCAGAGGGACGTGATGAGGGAGTCTCACATAAATTCTCTTGAAGACAACATCAGAGCCAACTCCCTCCTCTCTACTTCTCATGCAGGTACAATGCATGTTTTGTTTTGGAAATTTCTGCTTCCCTGTTTGTTCTGAAGAGTGGATAACCTCCCCAATCTCCACCTACACTAGGAATAAATGGAAAAGCAGACCCAGGAGTCGGCAGGATGGTATCATAGGATGACTTTCACCATGATACAGCCTGGCTGGAGCGCATGGTTCAGTGAGACCCAAGTGCATCTCACCTTGTAAAACTTAACACCAAGGAAGGTTAGGTTTGCACAAGAGACTTGATAAGGCATAATTGCATAATCACTGTCTTGACCCAGTTTGGGGTCAAAGCAGAGAAGTGTGCAGATCTCTGGGCTTGGGATTTTTGATGAAGATACACATAGGGACCTGTAGGACAAAAACTGTCCCTGCCAACCACTGCTCTGCTGAAGGGAGGACCCAGGGCAGGGCTGGAGGCCAGAGTGCTCCAGGAAATTCAGAGATGTGGAGAATAAGCTTCCTAGCCCTGGAAGCCTTAATAGTACCCTCCAACATGTGTCTTCTTGGCACCATCCTGGGTGAGTGAGGGCTTACAGGCAAGAGAGGGAAAGCAGAGAGCCACGGCTTTGACAGACCACATCAAGGCAGTGAAGGATTCAGGGGAGAAGTGAGCACCAGAATTAGGATAGGAAGAATGGGATAGTTGCCATAAGCATATTGAACTTCTTGCGAGTTTTTTTTTTTTGTTGGGCACTGGACAACAAAAAACGTATGTGAATCATAAGTATCATATGATATACATGAAGTAGATTTATATAATATATGACTCATACCTGTATTTATAATATTCATGTATATTCATTAATATATAAAATAGATCTCATAAATATGATTCCTGTAACTCCAGAACTTAGGTGATGATTTTGGGGAGAGGGACCCAGTTGAAATATCTCTGGAAGGAAAGGTTTAGAGAGTTCCTTAACTGTACATTGATAGAGCAACAGTCGCAGATATGAATTTGCCTGGATGGAAAGAGAGAAAATGGAGCTATCAGAGGAGGCTTCCAGCATCTTTCACCCTGCTGTTTGGCATCACTGTGATGTGACCTGAGAGCAAGGCTTTGGTGATAACATGGAAAAGGACTGAACTCTCAGATGCGGCCAGCTGAATGGGAAATGATGGTGTTCCTAGGGCTAGGAGCCATACGGGAGCTCTTCACAGCTCCATGGCATGCCCTGTCTTTGTGGGAGATGGGGGGAGGAGGAAGCAGGACCTCAGGCTCCAGGCCAAGGTGGAGGGCAACCTTCCCACAAGACCCCGGGGTCCTTGGACTTCTGTCTGTCCCTTACTGAGCTCTAGAGATTCTTAGAGTCACATTCTCAGTCCACAGCTCCACTCTTTGAAAATCCTTTCTTCTACTACTGTACCTCCCAACTACTCCAGGCTGAGGACTCCTAGGGGCTATGTCTCCCAGCTCCTCCAGGCTTGGTTATCCTACTGCCTGAAGAACATCTCTACCTGGGTGTTCCAAGGATCCCCAAACTCAACATGTTGAAAACAAAGTACAACTTATTTCTCTCTCCCTATGCCTGCTTTTCTTTCTCAGCAAATGAGATTATGCCTGTGTGGTCATCCAAGAGAGACACAGAGTCATTCTGAACACCCTTCCCCCTCTTCCCACCAAGCACCAAGTCTGGGGATTCTATGTCCTTGATACCTTCTCCCTCCCCTTTCTCTGTACTCTGTACATAGTGCCCTTCTTTGTCTCTGTTAACAATTTTTGTGTTAAAGACTATTTTGTCTGATATTAGGATAGCCACATCAGTTCTTTTTTGCTTTCTGTTAAAATGGAATATCTTTTTCCATCCTTTCACTTTCAGTCTGCATGTATCTTTATTGGTGAGATGTGTTTCTTGTAGACATCAAATAGATTTTTTTTAAATCCATTCAGGATCTGTATCATTTAACTACAGAGTTGAAGTCATTTATGTTCAAGGTGACTTGATAAGTAATGAGTTGGCCCTGCTGTTTTTCTGTAAGTGTTCCTATTGTTTACTTTGGATTTCCTTTATACTTCTAATTGGAGATTTTCTGCCTTCACCTTCTTTAATAGTGGTTACCATATTTATGTGTTTCTGTGTGTAGCACATCCTTAAACATCTTTTTTAAGGCTGAACAAGTGGTGACAAATTCTCTCAATTTCTGTTTATTATGGAAGGTCTTTATTTCACCTTCATTCATAAATGAGAGCTTTGCAGGGTGCAATATTCTGGGTTGACAACTTTTTTCTCCTAAGACTTGGAATATATCTGGTTATTCTTCCCTAGCCTGTGGGGTTCCTTATGAGATGTCAGCTGTGAGTCTAGTTGGAGATCCTCTGAAAGTAATCTGGCATTTCTCTCATGCATGTTTTAGAATCTTTTCTCTATGTTTTACTGTGAACAAATTTTTTTTTTTTTGGCCAGGCAGAGTTAGACATTGAGAGAGAGAGAGTTATAGACAGTGAGAGAGAGACAGAGAGAAAGGTCTTCCTTGCATTGGTTCACTCCCCAAATGGCCGCTATGGCTGGTGCGCTGTGCCCATCCAAAGCCAGGAGCCAGGTGCTTCTCCTGGTCTTCCATGTGGGTGCAGGGCCCAAGGACTTGGGCCATCCTCCACTGCCTTCCCGGGCCACAGCAGAGAGCTGGACTGGAACAGGAGCAACCAGGACAGAATCTGGCGCCCCGACCAGGACTAGAACCCAGGGTACCAGCGCTGCAGGCTGAGGATTAGGCTAGTGAGCTGCAGTGCCAGCCACTGTGAAGAGTTTGACTACAATGTGTCATGGTGAAGATCTTTTCTGGTCATGTCTATTAGGAGTTCTATGTGCTTCCTGTACTTGGACATTCCTTTCTTTCTCCAAATTAGGGAAGTTTTGTGTAATTATTTCACTAAAAAGGCATTCTAATCCACTCTCTTTTTCCACACCTTTAGGAACTCCTGAGACCCATATGTTGGGTCATTTGATACAATCCCATAAATCTCTGTTTTTTAGAGTTCTAATTTCTTCTTTTTGGGGGCTGACTGTAAAATTTCCAGAGATTCATCTTCTAACTCAGATATTCTTTCTTCTGCCTCATGGAGTCTGTTGTTAAGGTTTTCCACTGCATTTTTTATTTGTTCTATTGAATTCTTCATTTCCAATATTTTCTTTTGACTTCTCTTTAAAATCTTAATTTAATGGAAGAATTTTCATTTATGTCATGTATGGATTCCTTTAGTTCATGGATTTGCTTTTGATTATTTCTAAGTAATCCTACAATTAATTTTTGAGTTCTGGCATTTCTTCAATCTCTTCATCTTCACATTTTAGTATTGCAGTGTTGTTGTGTTCTCTTCATTTTAAAATTAAATTAGAAGTTTAAAATAAATGAAATGTGGACCCCTGTGGATTTTAAGGAGCTATAGGATAGTGATAGCACAAGGAGCTGAGTAGGAGGAAAGTGTTTTGAACTGCTTCTTCCTAGTTCCTGACATTTTCCCACTAAACCCATCCTGAATAGTCCTATTCCCGTTCCACACAAGCTGCTGTCCCTAAATGACTCCTAGAAAGAAATCTGGAGACACCACTGTCCAGAGCTAAACTTGATTCTTGATAGCAGGCATACAAAGGTGACTGAGAAATGCAGATTACTATTGTCCAGCACTGCCTACAATCCAATATCACAGACCTGGTTCAAGTCCCAGCTGCTCCACTTCTGATCCAGCTTCCTGCTAATATGCTTAGAAAAGAAGTGAATGATGGCCCACATACTTGGGCCTCTGCCACCCATGTGAGAGACTTCTGTTCTTGGTTTCAGGCTTTGAACTGGCTCAGACTTAGCTATTGTGGGAATTTGGGGAGTGAACCAGCAGATGAAAGATGTCTCTCTTTCTCTATCTCTCCTTCTGACTCTGTCATTCTGCCTTTTAAATAAATAAATACATCTTAAAAGAAGAAAAGGTAACTGAGGGGGACAAGGCACCCCTAGAGCCTCCACTACAATGTGAGTAATACATAAATAGACAAGAGGGCATGAGCTCTAACCATGGAGGACATTATGTCAGGTGATATGGCCTGGAGGGACAGTTTGGGGTGGGACAGGAAGATGTGACCAAACAGCTGGGTATTTCCAATTGAGTGGCCATGGGAGGATATGGGGGGTGGAGGTCCTGAGTTGTTAATTCTCTGGCTGTGTTCTCACACTCAGCTCATGTTGAAATTAGACTGTCGCCTCCTATGTATTTATTGGTTTACTCACCTGTCTGTCCCAGCTGCCTGCAGGCACCTCACCAGCAGAAGTGCTGGCTGCAACTCTGTGCATCCCTTGTGCCTGGGCCACAGCAGCCTCTTCATTGCGAGTTGCTGAATGAAGGCATCTAGTAGCACCCACAAATGTGCCTTCATTTTGACCACCATCCAACCGCAGTGAGTGCTTTGGGAAGACTGAGGCAGCGTCAGGGGCAGCCTTGATGTTCAGCTCAGGGGCAAACCCACTTCAAAGAGAGGTGGTTATGACATGTGCTTTAAATTTACCTTAGAATTAAGGACAAACATCTCCCAGACAAGCACCATTGGGGTGTCTCCAATCATCTGAACATCTGAAACACAGTGCAGAAGACATTGAACATGCACAAGATGGGACTGGGGTTAGCTGGTAGTGGTAAAGCCACTCAGGAAAAGAGCCCCTCTGTGGCCTGATCCTAAAGCGGAGACAAAGACCTTCAGTTCTGATGGGGGAAAATCAACTTTTAAATCTTAACTTTTCAGAATGTTTTCTTCTACATCTCTTTATTTGCCAGTCATCAAAGGAATACTGACTTACCACAGATCATTTGGCAATCACAGATAATTGAAGAGACTCCCATTGAATGCTTTGACATATTTCCCTCTAGTCTCTTAATACAAGTCGTTTTGATAGCAGAGTTGAGAACCAATAGAAGAGGGGGGAAATCCAGTTATTTTGCTGTTACTTTTGCTGTAGTGAGTTATCCAAGTAGCCCACTAGCCGCTAAGAAATGAACCTTGCTCTCCTGCATACACTTTTACTTTGGTTTGATTATAAAAATAATGTAGTATAATTTTGGAAATGATAAGAAAGGAATGTCTGTCAGCCATAATCCTGGCCCAAGATACAAAGACTGCTATGTCCTAACTTTTCTTCAATTTCCTATGCAAATAAATAAAGGTTATATCTTATTCAATGAGCAGTATTGCATCCTAAAAAATTATATTTATGAAAATCTCACATCAAAAACATTTCCCCCATGTGTTAAAAACTCCTTTACAAATGAATGTTAATGCAACCAAATTTTTGGGATTCATAATCATTTAATAATTTTTGAATTACTAGGCACTTCAAAAATGTTTACATTTTTTTACAATTAAGTATATATGTTGCACCCAATATCTTCAATACAACTTTTTTCTGTTAATTTCAAGGTATCTTTTTCATCAAATAAAGAGAATCTGTATCCATATCTCTATTTACATCCATGCATGTGTGAAGGATCTTCAAAATGTTCATGGAAAATGTGTATTACAAAATAAATCTATACATGGATTTCAAAATATTTTGCACCTAAATAAACTTATCTTTTCTTAAAAAATATCATTTTATTTATTTGAAAAGCAGAGTGACAGAGAGGGAGAGACAGACAGAGGAAGAGATTTTCCATTCACTGATTCATTCCCCGAATGACTGCAACAGCCAGGCCTGGACCAGGCCAAAGCCAGAATCCAAGAACTCTATCCGGGTCTATCAGGTGGGTGAAAGTGGCCTAAGCACTTAAGCCATCTTCCTTTGCTTTCCCAGATACATTAGCAGGGAACTGGGTCAGAAGTGGAACAACCAGGACTGGAACTGTCACTTCCATATAAGATGCCAGTGTCCCATGCAGTGGTTTAATGTGCTGTGCTACAATGCCAGCCCCAAATAAATGTATCTTTTTAAGAGTTTTATTTACTTATTTTGAGAGGCAGAGAGACAGAGAGTGAACGAGCTCTTATTTACTGGTTCACTTCCTAATGCCTGTAACAGCTGGTGCTGGACCAACTTAAGCCAAGAGCTGGAAAATGTCTGGGTCAGTGTCCTGAGTTCTTGACCCATTGCCTGGTGCCTCCCATGGTGTGTGTTAGCAGGAAGCTGGAAACCAGATCGGAGCCAGGACTTGGATTGAGTCACTCAAATATGAAATGTGAGTATCCCAGCCAGCATATTAACTGCTAGGCCAAATGCTTTCCCCTAAGCTTATCTTTTCATTCCATTTTTTTTCCTGTGAAATTTTTGAAATGTCTTCCTATGTTCAAGGGATCTTTAAAATCTCACTGAGTTTAAGTTGATGCAAGTTCATTGGAAAATGGTAAGGCAGTATTTGCTTCCCCTGTGACTCAGTAATCCAGATCAGAGATCTCTCCCTGTGTGTCCACAAACATGTCCAGGAATGTTCATAGCCTTTGTTCATGGTAGATTCAAATTAGAAACAACTCAACATTCATCAATAGAAAAGAGAATGAATAAATTGTAGTACAATCAGGTGAAAAACCTATGTTTTGGCTAAGGGAATGAAGTGGTCAGTTTTGTGTCTGAGGTCCTATCCCCTTCTTTTGCTCTATGCCTTAGAAATTCTGATCTTGGGCCCGTGCTGTGGCTCAATAGGCTAATCCTCATCCTGTGGCGCCAGCACATTGGGTTTTAGTCCCAGTCGGGGCGCCAGATTCTGTCCCGGTTGCCCCTCTTCCAGGCCAGCTCTCTGCTATGGCCCGGGCTTGTTTCAACCTTTTGGTTATTGTGAATAGTGCTGCTGTAAACTTGGTGTACAAGTAAGTGTCTGAGTTCCTGCTTCAGATCCTTTGAGTATATACCTAGGAGTGCAGTCGCTCATTTATTTGGCAATTCCATGTTTTGGCTTTTTGAGAAGTTACCATACTGTTTTCCATGTCAGGTATACCATTTTATATTCCCACCCTCAATTCACCAGGGTTCTAATTTCTCTACACTGTCCGTCTTTTTTTTCTAGTAGCCACCCTAATGGGTAGGAAGTGGATGGGACTGTGGTTGTGTCTTACATTTCCTTAATGGATTTCTGTTCTTCATGGAGGAGGAGACTAAGTGATGGTGAAGTAGTAACTTATTCAAGACCATAGTGCTGCTAGGTTATAGACAAATGGACACCGGATTGTCCCTGCTTTTAATTTCTCCACTGATTTGTTTTCTGCAAGAAGCCATCCCTTAAGTGGAATATTCCTCAGTTATCCAGACCTCCATCAAAGCACTTATTTAATGGACAATAGAAGATGATCCCTGCTTTCAAAGATCTCTCAAAATCTGGGGTCAGGGTTTCTCAAACTGGAAATGAAAAATGTTTTTATTTCTGTAATTCTAATCTATTATATTTGGCATTTTCATAAACCACAACAAAAATGAGTTACTAGAAAGATAAAATGAAAAAACTTGCGTATACAGACTAAATATTTTGTTAATAGGTTCATTACAGAAATTGCTCCATTAATGACTACAAATATTCACCTGTTTTCAATCTGCACTCATAACGGATCAGTAATGGTGAATACATGGTACCATCCATAAATTACATACCGAGGAGCACTATCATCAAGAAAACAAAATGTGTTTAACTATAACAAAGAAACGTGAGTTGGCATTGTTAATTTGAAATTGCTATTTCCATCTCTTTCCTTAAGGAACCAGAACCTAGAGCATGTGGCCAATTCCAAGAGCATTAAAATTTGACTGCCAAGAATTGGTGTAGTAGAGTTTAAATAGGCCTTTGAGCCAGGCAGATCTTGAATTAGATTCAAAAAGCTGTGTGTCCTAGCTGGGTGACCTTGACCAATACAATTCTTCTCTGTAAACCTTATCATCATCATCCTATAAAATGAGGCAAGAAGTCCTAAGTTACAGGGGATGCTTTTAGGAGTAAATCAGCTGTGCCGATGACCTACCAGAGTGTCCAGTCCATCACAGCCACTCAACTAGTGCAAGGCAATCCCTTCCCTTTATCTTTAGCAGGCCTCTGACAGTTGTCAAGAGCTGCCAGCACAGTACTAGACCACAGAAGCCTAAAAATCCATACTCTCTCTATTACCATTTGGTTTGGAAGGAGTCTAACTCACTCCTAGCCTCGGCAGGAGCAGGTTCTGATCAGTAGAGAGGCAACACTGAATCACTGGACGTGCCCTGGAACTCAGCCCCTTCCCAGCATGCCTGGGGCTGCTGTTGTATTGGGGTCATTCAGATTTACTAAAGCAAAAATATTGCGAGCATGTCATTGGATTTGAAAAAGCTGGGATCTGGAAGAGCCAACTAGGGATTTTTATAAAGCCAATTCAGTGTTTCCCATTACCTTGGCTTTACTTCAAAAGAATCAAGCACTCTACCAAAGACTGTAGCACTGTCTTTTGAAAATCAGTGAAACCCTGATATCCCTGATGTTAAACCTTGGGAAATAAGCCACATTCTCCAACCTCCTCCTGCACTTTTTGGTAGGAATTTTTGGGGGATAGGGTGCATGCTAGATATTTGGTTGGATATTTGGATTTAAATTCTGAATCCAAAACACCATCTAGGTGACTTTGGAGGAATCATATGTAAAATGGGTTTAATGCAGTAATTCCAGTTCTCAAAACAAATGAATAGGATTACGAATGTGACTATTATACAATCACCTCTCCCTCTCAATTTTCTTTACACAAATGGTAATGGACCAACAGGTTTGAGGAAGAATCAAATATTTTGGAGCCCATGGCTCAGTGAACAGAGCTACTCTGCTTCCCATCTAGAATAGATGAATTACCTCTGGGTAGGTGGATTATAAACTTTTACTGTTTAGAGGACATACATCAAAGTCTAGTTTGATTGCTTGTACATCTCATTGTTTTCAATCCCAAAATGTGAGCACAACTAGAGAGTTTTGTGTGGCTGAACAAGGAAATAATGTGTTCATCATTCTTTAAAGAGGCTCTGAACTTATACCAATAACAAGGAGCCTGTGTTTATCTGGAATCTTTCTCTAAAAATTTATAGCTTAGCACAGGCCTGGAAAAGAGGGATAGTGAGTGATGGGGACCACATGGCCCTTGGAATGTGACTGACTTTATGCTTTCTCCTTGTACATGTGTTGTCCCTATTACTTCAGTAGAGAGTTGGTCTGGCACTGAAATATGCCTTTTGGAGAGGCCATGTATCAGAGCATAGCTCCTAGAAGGTGGACGCCGAAGAAGAGCCTGTTCAGTAGTTCCAGCTTTGGCTGGTGCTCCATGGAGTTCAGCAAGGTGCCTTTACCATTAAGCCACTCCTCACCAGCAATGCACACCTGACATATGCTGCTTATTTTGCTAACTTCTAAGCAATTTTATCCTTGTCTTATTGCCCACATGAGCTCTTGGTCCCTTAGGAGAAACCTTGAGAACCTGGCCAAGTTATCTAAGCCAGACAGCATCTTTCCTGCTTTGCCTTTTCCTTAGCATCCTTGCCACTCACAGCCGTCCTCACAAACAGCTCTCTACCTTGTTTTACCAATGCTCAGCATAACTTATTCAGGTTGAATGCATGTGGAGACATTTGGATTGGAAATCATCATATCTCTTGAAATCCAGTCAGTGGATATGTTTAGAAGCCTGAGTGTGGTTATCAGAAGATATGTAAGGAAAAGAACAGTCCCTTCTGTTTTTGAATCAACCATAGAATGAGCAAACAAATGTCTTGAGTTCTCCTCCATTTGTGTTGTTGATTGACCTTTAATAAAACATGTTTAGTGTGAGTATTTTGATGAGGCTATTTGTTATTCAAATATAAAGACCTCAAACCTAGAATGGAGGTGAAATGTTAAGTCAGGGAAGATAAATTGCCCTACATAAAATGCAGAAGTGGGCCACCTCGGTAAGAAGAGTAATTACATGGTAAATAGTTACCCTTTGGATCCACTAGAGAGAGAGAATTTAGAAACACAGAGTTTGGAGCTTCCACTACTCTCTCTCTTTCTCTTGCTCTCACTCTTTCTCTCTCTCTGGCTCTTCCTTTCAAATCAATCAATCAATCAATCAATCTTTTAAAAAACATGGAGAAGTGTTGGGGAATTGCCCAGCACTGATGTGAAGTCATGTTGAAGCTATATCCTTCCCTCATTCCTCCCCTGCTTCTCCCACCTCCCTCCTGGGACCACAATGCCAGCTGACTCCTATCACAGCTGAGTCCCTCTTCCTGAGAGCAAGAGCGAGAGAGAAAGAGAGAAAGAGAGAAAGAGAGAAAGAGAGAAAGAGAGAAAGAGAGAGAGAGAGAGAGAGAGAGAAAGAGACTTCCACCTGCTGGTTCACTACCCAAATGGCTACAACAGCCAAGTCTGAGCCAGACTGAAACCAGGAGTCAAGAATTCCATCCTGGACTCTCATGTGGGTGACAGTAAATCAAGTACTTGGGTCATCATCTGCTGCCTCCCAGGCACATTAGCAGGAAGCTGAATCTGAAGCTGAGTAGTGGAACTTGAACAGTTGCTCTGATATGCGATGCTGGTGTCTCATGTGGTGTGGCTTAACCTGATGTACCACAATGCTGGCTCCCCTTCTGCATCTTTTTTTTTTTTTTAACAGGCAGAGTGGACAGTGAGAGAGAGAGAGAGACAGAGAGAAAGGTCTTCCTTTTGCCGTTGGTTCACCCTCCAATGGCCGCCGCGGCCACTCTTCTGCATCTTAACATTAACTTACAGTATGCTGGAAGAAGAAGGAAAAAAAGCAGGAGAAAAAAATCTTGAGCTGCTGAGGTTTAATCTTGAATTGGCCATGTTTTCATACAGAAACAATTACATTTGCCAGGAATTTAAATTTCAACAAAACAAAATAAAAATTTCACCTGTTGTTGAATCAAATGACTTTAAAATCCATATTTACACATGTGGCATCTGCCAATATTTCATCTAAACTATCTGATGTTTGGGGTGAGCATCTGGTCCAACAGTTAAGTCATCACTTGGGATGCCCACATCCCATGTTATAGTGCCTTGTTTGGGTCCTGGCTCCTCTGTTTCCAATCCAGCTTCCTGTTAATTTGCATCCTGGGAAGCAGTGGATGATGTTTTAAGTACTTGTGTCCTTGCTACCCACCTGAGAGACCCAGATGGGCCCAGTCTCCTGGCTTTGGCCTGGCCCAGTCTTGGCTGTTGCAGCCATTTGAGGAGTGAGCCAGCAAACAGAAGATCTCTCTCTGTCTGGCTCTCTCTCTCTCTCTCTCTCTTTTTCCCTCTCCCTCCTTCTCTCTCTTTCAAGTAAAATGAAAATAAATGTGCTTACAGTCTATTTATGCAAGCATGTAATAGCTTCATAAAAAGCAAAAAAAAAAAAAAATCTTGATGTCAATGGTATTTTGTTCCGGGGAGCAGATGACATTGCAATGGCTCCACGCTGTCTTACCTCCTTGTGTTTCCCCATCCTAGTCCCTTCCACACCTGTTTACTTTTCCTCTTCTTGAGCTCCATAAGAGCTGAAACTCCGGAGAACACTTTCACAGTTACATCCTAGCCCTTAGCAGACTGCTCAGTATGTAGTGGATGCTACATAAAATTATTGAACGGATGACTGAAAGAAGAAAGTTGCTAGGAGGGGAGAACCAGTCAGAGTGGGGGCAAAGGAAGGGATATGAACAGTGTGTGCTGGGCATGAAGAAGGCCATCGTCTGGGTTGCCACACAGATGTCAAGAGTGTACCTGTATGATATGAGGACGAAGTTCAAGGTGGGTCAGAGAGGGCAAAAAACAAGTTGCTACGATTCCAGGTCAAACACTCAGTGAACTGACAGGTTGCTGATTCCTTCTGATTGGCTACCAGCCTGTGAAAGTCTATGGTAAGGGAAGGGGACAGAGCAGATGGTTTTGATCCAGGTTGTCTAGAGTTCTGTAAACACTTGCTGGAGAGCAGATGTGATGCCAGCTCTAGGAATGGTGCTCTTCTCCTGGGCAGCTACGATCACTTTCTTGTCTTTCTCAGCTCTCTTTAGTGGACTCTGCCAACCCGAGAAGCCAGGAGCTCAGTGAAAACCGGAGCCCTCTGCCACAAATCCGAAAACACCACCTGGATTATGTTATTTCCTCTTCCAACACCTACTAGGTTTATTTTAAGGAGAGGGAACTTGTTTAAGGCAGACTTCTCACCCAGTAACCATCAGGAGTATTTGATGCTCTTCCAATAGAATAAACCTTCAGTACATCAGATTCTCCTTTCCTTGTAGGGTCTCTTAATTAAGAGGAATGAGAAAGGGAATACTAGACAGGAAATCCTAGGTAAATGGAGTGTAAGAGGAGAGAATCGTGGGCAGACTGAGTGCCAATGAAAGGAAATCATGACAGTGATTCTTCTCTTGACCGCAGCTGATTCTTTGCTTGACTGTAGCCTCTTCCCTTCCCTGTGTCCTTCTTCCTGCTCAGCTCCTTTGTGATTAGAGTCTCTATATTGCTACCTACCCCATTACTAGTTAATAAATATGGACATTAAGACTTAGATCACTGGCTGGCTCAAGAGTTAGACTGAATAAATGATAGCCTCTCTGCATTGTTCCATTCAATTCTTTATTTCTCATCATTCATGTTTTCCTAATTCTAATCAAGAAGTCAATATGTAGCACAATCAAGGTGAATGGATGTGGTGGGGGAGGTAGTGGTTTCTGTAAGGCTTATTGGTGAGTTTAGTCCATAGGCTTGTCTGGAGGGAAGTGGGCACAGAGTAACTGGTGGGATGAGGATCAGGTGCAAATGGCTACCTTCTACTGCAAAGCTTGGGTGAGCAAGTGGCATCATCAGAGCAGGGTGGCATTTGAGTTGGGCTTTGAAGTATGGATACTTACCTTGTAACAGAGAAGGAGATGGAGACAGTCAAAATGGGAACCGTCAAAAGTGACAGTTTCTCTGTTGGAAAACT
Organism: Oryctolagus cuniculus; assembly: GCF_964237555.1. Lineage (NCBI taxonomy): Eukaryota > Metazoa > Chordata > Mammalia > Lagomorpha > Leporidae > Oryctolagus > Oryctolagus cuniculus. The sequence continues at coordinate 211,821,830 of NC_091432.1, read as the reverse complement.
GAAGATGCAGCAAATAGAAGCAATTTTTGTGACTGTAATAAAAGAATGTGAACCAAATGGAAAACAAGAACAAAAGTATGAGTAAAAGCATGGGAGAACTTTGCCTCCCAGATTTCTGAACAAGCTTTACTCATGCCATGGGGCTTAGAGAAATCCCCCAAGAAGTCAGATGTGTGCCATGACACTAGGTGGGTGGTCTTCCTGCACAGCAGCCTGCGCCCACCCACTAGCACAAGGACAGCGCTGAGCATGGCTCCTGGGGATGTTAATAGATTATGCTGAGTCACCCGTATTTGCTCAGAAACCGCAACCCTGAACATCATGGTGGGCAGGACACCTCCCACTCCAGTGCCTATAGGACAATTCCAGGCTGTTTAACGTAGCAGATGCCTCTGCTGATCTCTCGGGCTTCAGTTCGCATCGCCTTGCATACTCTGTGCGTGCTAAACAATCCTGTGTCTCAGGGATTCTGGTGAGCACCCAGACACACCTTCCTCTTGTCCATCTCCATCACTATTACCTAGCATTCCTGCTACCTGGATTGTTCCCCGACCCCTTAGCTTCTCAAACTCCTATTCATTGTTCAGAAGAACTTTCCTTTCTGTAGCTTTCTCTGAAAAACCATAGTCCATCACCATCAACCAAAAAGTAGAATTAAGTATTTTATCCCCTGTTGGCTTCATTACATTGAAAATAGACATATGGTAACAGTAAAATAACATGTGTTTATTTATGTTCTCTTTGAGTTGTGACTTTTAAGCATATTCTCTCATTCAGTAAGTATTTGCTGAGTACCTACTTTGTGCCAGACAGTACTCAGGACAGGGACTATAAATATATATTTCTCATCAGTGTTGGTCACTGAGACCTCATTATTTCCAGAAGTTAGCACAAACATGTTCTTGGCAGTATAGGATAAAAGAACAAATGAATGGATGAATGAATGAATGAATGAATGAAATGAAGTACTTTCCATAGGCTCTTAAAGCTCCCACCCCAAACCTGATTTGTTGAGACATGAAGATTCTTGTACTAGGGGCCCTGGGAAGATACTGCCAGCCTTCTGTGGGACTCCCTGGCTGCTTATCATTGATGTAATAAGCCAGAGGGTCCATGCAGTTGTCTGGAGAGGCAGTCCCTCTGATGGTCACCCAGTCTTTTGTATTCTGAACCCATGTATTCCTGTGGTTCCGGAGATTTAAGTAACCACACAGTCGCATCAGGATCGCCATCCCCTTAGAGGGCCCCAAGTAAGCTGCTTGGCACAGTGTCACCCGTGGGAAGGCTGGCCACTGAGACCTGCCTTGCTGGCCATCTGTGCCCTGTTTGAAACCTTGACCAAGGCTGCAGCAATTCAGAGTTTTTCTAAAAGTACCCTGCACCCATTTCAAAGACAACTTTTAAAATGGGTTTGAGGAATAAATAGGCAGGCATATAATCACATCCTCTTCTTTTTCGGGAGAGACACAATAGGCTCCCATTTTGATCTGGTGATGAATAGCTTGGCCCATGTGTTTCCAGGCCTGTGGCTATAATTAGAATATTTTTATAAAGGCTGACTATGAATCAATATGACTGATTCCTTCTAACCAGCACGTTTGAGTAGAAACAATGTGGTAGTCGGCTCTCCTGAAAAGAGCACTGGATTGGGGGCCAGAATACTAAGCATCAGTTCTCAGCTCCACCATTCAAAAAAACGAGATGTTGGGCCAAGCACCCATCTCATTTGTAAAAAGGGAGATGGTGCTTATTGTGCAGGAATATGTTCAGGCAAATGAGGCAATAGGGCATAGCTAATAAATGTGAATTTATTATTTTCCTTTTTTCTAATCAAAAGATCCTAACGAGCTTTATTTTTCAATTTAGACTCAGACAACATTCCATTCCACAAAGTAGAATATTATCATTGAGAATTTCTTAGGACATAACATCTTCTTTATTATAATGCTGCCTTCGAACCCTTTCTTGAGAATGACTGTTGGAGCTGTATGTGAAGTGACTACACTCTAGATTTCATTTATCGATGATCCAGGGCACTTCTACCAATCTCTGGGATTTGCTGGGAACAACTGGTGATTCATTCTGTAGTTTGCCATCATGAGCACTCTTAGGCATGTATATTCAAGAAGTAGAGGGCATTTGTCTAGCCAGGGGCAGGGTTAAGTTCAAATGCTAATTCGATCCAGTGCAATCAAGTTCACCTTTGTCAGAGTTGTCCAAACGCCTAATGAATAACATGCCCCTCCTCCACCTGTTTTTGAACCATTTGAGAAATCCTACAAAAGTATCAGTGGCTGGAGGACCACAATAGTATTTTGGCTATTGATAAAGAGTTGGAAACATACCAGGGGATTCCAATTCAATCCCATCAAGGTGGCATGTGCCAATGCCATCTCACTACTCCAAGTGATCAATTTCAGTTCACAATTGATCATAATGAAAGGACTAAGAGTCAAAGGGAGCACATAAACAAGTCTAGTATCTGCTAACACCAACCGATAGAATAAATAAAGGGGAGAGTGATCCAACATGGGAAGTGAGATACTCAGCAGACTCATAGAATGGCGGATGTCCTAAATAGCACTCTGGCCTCAGAATCAGCCCTAAAGGCACTCGGATCTGGCTGAAAAGCCCATGAGAGTATTTCAGGCATGGAAAGCCAAGACACTCTGGCAAAAAGATCTCTGTGAGTGAGATCCCAGTGGAAAGAACAGGTCTTCAAAGAGGGAGGTGCCTTTCTCTGAAGGGAGGAGAGAACCTCCACTTTGACTATGACCGTGTCTAAACAAGATAAGAGTCGGAGAACTCAAGGGGCTTCCATAGCCTTGGAAACTCATAACTGGTGCATAGGGAGATTACTGATGCCATAAACAGGAGTGTCAATTGGTAAAGTCAACAACAGGAGTCACTGTGCACTTACTCCTCATGTAGGATCTCTGTCCTTAACGTGCTGTACACTGAGGCTTAATGCTATAACGAGTACTCAAACAGTATATTTCACTTTGTGTTTCTATGGGGGTGCAAACGACTGAAATCTTTACTTAATGTACACTAAACTGATCTTCTGTAAAAAAAAAAAAAAAAAAAGAAAAGAAAGAAATTATCAATTCCCAACTTGACTCTCACTGGGATTAAACATGACAATAGGTCTGATCTGATTTCATCATCATTTAAAAAAAAATCATCTATTATTTTTCACTTTATGTTTCTGTGTGGGAGCAAACTGTTGAAATACTTACTTAAGGTATACTAAGCTGATCTTCTGTATATTAAGATAATCGAAAATGAATCTTGATGTGAATGGAAGGGGAGAGGGAGTGGGAAAGGGGAGGGTTGTGGGTGGGAGGGACGGTATGGGGGGGGAAGCCATTGTAACACATGAGTCGTACTTTGGAAATTTATATTCATTAAATAAAAGATAAAAAAAAAAGTTTCTTTGAGATAATAGCTTAGCATGAGAGAACAAGTGGAATTTCTAACTCCTGGCCCTCAGTCTGGACTTTGCAATAACCCCGTGAGAGTCAATTTGGGTTTGCAAAGTTGATACACTTGTCCAAGCTATTGCCTCCTTCCCACTGGTCCAAATGGAGAAGGAAAAAGAAGGAGATCTAATCTGACAATTAAAGGATATTTAAGAGAATTCATTGCATTCACTCAAGATCAGTGGCTACAGTCCACCAACAAGGTAACATACTCCTGCACTGCTATGTGGAGAAAGGGCTGAGGCAAAGGGCCACAGGTGCTCTTGGTGGCTCTTTTTGGCCCACATCTAAGAGGATCTGGGTTTGTCAGCCTTGTCCCAGTCTCCCACCACTCTCAGGATCCTGTGACTGCAGCTTTCTCTTCCAGCCTGCACCCTTGTACAGAAAGGCACGGCGAGCCTCCTGAAGCAGCTCTCTCTGGCTTGTTGCTGACTTTGGGTCCTTTTTTTTTTTTTAAACCTGGCTTCCTCTTTTCCATCCAGCTTGTGTCGGCATTTGACTTTGGTTCTTAGCGGGACTTTCACATGTTTCTTCGCTTTATACGTTTGCAGATGGCTCATTTCCAGTCCATCCCTTCTTAGAGTCAAGAACGCCAGCTCCCCCACACCAGTCCAGAAGTATGCAAGGTCCAAGCTGGCTAATTTCCCACCAAGACTGTGAGGATCTAGAGCCACAGTCTAGACTTTGAGAGTTACCTGGTGTCTCACAGTGTCTGCCAGGAGCCCTGGGTCAGGAGGAGAGGGAAATCTCTTGCCAAACTGCCAAGTCCAACTTAAAATGCTCAGCTCCACTTCCTCCTGGGGAGCTGCTGTGACGGCCACTGTGGGCAGATGACTTTTGTCCTTGCTTAAAACAAAAAAGAAAGAAAAAAATCACAAGTCCTGCAGTGACTAAATGCTGAGCAAAATAATTCCTGCAGTTATTTGGAATCCTCATTTTCCAGGAAGAGGAGTCAGCAATTGGCAAGACAAAACTGACACTTTATCTAGTGATATAAAACCAGAACCCTGCACTGCATGCTAGTCAAGTGTCCACCTGCCCTTAGGTTTCTTAAATTTCCCCTGAGCTCCGACTCAAGCAAGAAGCAGGTTCTAATTTTACAGCACATGAAGGTTTTCAATGTGGCAAATACAAGTCTCTCTCGAAGATCCCAAGTTTTGGTTTTTGTTTGTTTGTTTGTTTGCTTTTTGTTTTTGCCTTATGTCAAAGGTTTAACTAAAAGCATTTAGTTAAAGTGTTATTGATGGAGACAAAGGAAACGTGAGCGGAGAGGGGTGGGGTGTCTCAGAGATGGAAAAGGGCAGTGCATCTAACCTATTAGTACAGGCTCATGGCCTTCTCCATTTGCCCTTTGGGAAAATGCCTAAGCGTGGGAGCTTAGTGTGCAGAGAAGGTAGGATTCTGAGTCCTGGAGTGACAGAGTCCCATGGAAACAGCTGGACTTCTGGGGGCTGCTGCGGTCTTAGACAATGATGATGTTCATGATACCCATGGTTGGCCAAGAATTAAAGAAGCCTCCTCTTTTGGTGGTGGTGGTGGGGGGCAATAGGAAAGGCTCCCAGACTTTGATGTGATCTTATGGGGGAGAGACTGGGCATCCTGTCACCCTGGCAGAATGACTGCTCAGAGTCGTATTTAATTTAATTTGAAGAGAAGACAGAGCTCTGCTGTTTCTTGAACACCTGGAGATATAATTTGGGATTCACACTTTCCTATCTAAATTATGTTGAGCCTTCAAAGATAGTTATTCCCCTAAGGGTCCTCAATTGTAAATTAGAATCATTTTAGCTGTGAAAAGTAAACCCTAGCCTTTCTTCAGAATTCTTATGCAACACATCACTGCACAATTCAAGTGAAAGTAGAGGTGTCTTATTTAGAGTTAATGGGACCCAGGACTCTTCTATTTGACCTTTTCCTCACACTGATTGACCCCTAAATGATGTCTTTGAGCTCCCAAAGCCCTGAGGGTTATCTTGGAGCCATGCTGCAGGTCACAGACTCAATCTGATAAGTAAGTAGATGAGATACCAAGTATCTGATAAGTTCCAGCTCACAGCAAAATTCCCTAGCCCTTTCCTTAAGGCTCTTCATGATGCAGCCCCTCCCTTGCCACTTGTATTAATTTTGCATTCTGAGACCTGGCTGCATATTATATATAAGGAAACTGGATCAGGCAGGATCCAGAGGGAATGAAGACACAAGGCATCCACCTTAGTGCCTGGTGCAGAGCGGGTGTTAAGTGAAGATCAAATAAACAACTTGCTAAGTGTTGTAGGATGAAATTTGTTTTGTAGCACACGTGATACACAGAAACTGGTTGCAATTTTTGGCATTGCAAAGAAAGAACATATTAAGCCTCCCTTCATTTGTTTCTCAGTTTGGGATAATGTCTACACAGTTCTACCCATGGTTGGAGTTCAACACATGGAAACAACTTGCATTTTTCCCTGGACATTGTCCAGTCTCACTGGACATGTGTGTACACGTAAGTTGTGTTTGAAGCCAGTAGAGAGAGAGAGAGAAATCAGAGAGATGGAGATTAAAATATGTGTTCTCTTGCTAGTCATGCCAGGTCAAGAATGCAGGCTTCTTCCTTCATCCCTGACTCTAGGCTCTGGCATGAGCTGCCTTAGCCCAGGGAACAGGCTTCCGTAGCAGCTGTGTCCATCTGCAGGAATCATGGCCTCCTCTCACCTGAAAGGCCCCAGGAAGAGCAGAGGAATGTGGGTCTCCAGGACTGCCTGTGGGCTCTGAGACTCACATCTTCCACTTGGAAGCAGGTGCAAAGCATGAAATAGACATATACAGACACTAGCACATGTGCACACACAGTAGGTCACTGCCCAAAAGACAAAAAGTTGAGACTGCCCAGAGGAGTCTTTTCTACTCCCTTGGGATGAGTGTTAGGGTGGAAGGCACAGCATCAGTGGTAGGGAGACCACCTCCTGATCTGGATGAAGAGATGATAGTTCCCAGTTTCTAGGCCAGGGTACAAAATTCAGGAAGAGGGTAAGAGTCTCCAAGGGTCAGTTTTCACTACTTTAGATCCAGCTGCATTCCTATGAGGCCCGACATAGATCTTTGTGTCAGCCAGACATTTTGAATTATAGATTCTGTGTTTGTTCAATGGCTGAATTCTTAAAAAAAAAAATTGAAACAAAACAAACCCAAAAGTTATGGGAACTATTTTACAAATACATGATATAAAGTTGTACACTACATGGTATGAAAGAATTTGCCATTAACCCTAGTATACACAATTAAACCCTAGCACACACCAAACATGGTATGTTTTAAATATAAATTAGGAACTGTAAACACATGGGCAGAAACAAACTACAGCAATGTGAGCAAAGAGACTCAGAGCCAAACAGCTTATTAGGTTTAATAAAAACGTGAATGCAGTTAAATGTCAACATATAAAATTAATCATCCAATTCTGTATCTCCCTAAGTGAGATCCTTACCGCTGACAGTGTTCAGGTGGAGGACTGAACTCTAAGACCCAGCTGGGGATTGTATATAAAGAACATAGGTTAGGCAGGATCCACAGAATGGAAGACACAAGGTGTTAGAAATGGTTCACAGGGAACAGAATGCTATGCCAGCTAGCCTTCTTCACTGCAAGCAACAGTGTCCAACTGACTTGCAGAAGAATCTTTCTGATCCTTCGAAGCATGGTGAAGTAGGTTTGGACAGTGGACAAGATTCAAAGAGCGTCTGGGAACAGAACCCCAAGGAAACAATGCTGAGCACTACTAGAGCACATGACACTAGGCTCCCAGTGTGGTTAGATGTTGCTTTGCACACACATCATCAATGCCACTACTAGACCCTGACAATCATTTCCAACTTTAATTCATGTTGGCACTTTCGCTTCTAAGTCATCTAGTGGAAATATGTCGTTGATTTAGTCTGGGTTATGTGCTGTGCTCTGATTAGCACATAGAGAAGAAAGTTTATCCTTCATCTACCTCAAAGAACACCAACAATAGAAAATGCTCCCCCTGCCTCTCCATCCCCAATCCTCAGCCATCAGGATAGTCAAAGCAGACTTTTTTTTTTTTTTTTTTTTTTTTTTTTTGCCAGGCAGAGTTAGATAGTGAAAACTGACTCTTGGCCTCTTCCTGAATTTTGTACCCTGGCCTAGAAACTGGGAACTATCATTTCTTCATCCAGATCAGGAGGTGGTCTCCCTACCATTCCATTGATGCTGTACCTTCCGCCTTTGATAGGCGAAGGATTAGCCTAGTGAGTCATAGCGCTGGCCAAAGAAAGCAGATCTTTTTTTAAAAATAATTAATTAATTAATTTGAGAGGTAGAGTTACAGACCGTAAGAGGGAAAGACAGAGAGAGAGGTCTTCCATCCGCTGATTCACTCCCCAAATGGCCGCAACGGATGGAGCTGCACCGATCTGAAGCCAGGAGCCAGGAGCTTCTTCTGGGTCTCCCACACAGGTGCAGGGGCCCAAAGACTTGGGCCATCTTGTACTGCTATCCCAGGCCATAGAGAGAGACTTATAGATAGTGAGAGAGAGAGAGGCAGAGAGATCTTGTACTGCTATCCCAGGCAATAGAGAGAGACTTATAGATAGTGAGAGAGAGAGAGACAGAGAAAAAGGTCTTCCTTCTGTTGGTTCATCCCCCAAATGGCTGCTACGGCCGGCGAAATGTGCCGATCCGAAGCCAGGAGCCAGGTGTTTCTTCCTGGTCTCCTCTCCTGGGCCATCCTCCACTGCCTTCCCAGGCCACAGCAGAGAGCTGGACTGGAAGAAGAGCAACCGGGACAGAACTGGCGCCCTGACCAGGGCTAGAACCCGGGGTGCTGGCGCCACAGGCGAAGGATTAGCCTAGTAAGCCGCGGCGCCAGCCAAAGTAGATCTTTTTTTAAAAAAAAAATAATTAATTTGAGAGGCAGAGTTACAGACCATAAGAGAGAGAGAGACAGAGAGAGAGGTCTTCCATCTGCTGGCTCACTCCCCAAATGGCTGCAATGGACGGAGCTGCACCGATCCGAAGCCAGGAGCCAGGAGCTTCTTTTGGGTCTCCCATGTGGGTGCAAGGGCCCAATGACTTGGGCCATCTTGTACTGCTATCCCAGGCCATAGCAGTGATCTATGGATGGGAAGAGGAGCAGCCAGGACTAGAACTGGCACCCATATAGGATTTGGTGCCGCAGGCGGAGGATTAACCCACTGTGCCACAGCACCGGCCCCAAAACACATAAAGTTGAATGGTGCATCAGTTAATGTGTCTTGGGGAGATTTGATTTTCAAATGTCAAAATGAAGAGAACATCTGAAGTATGAAGTCCCACAAAACTCATAAAAACATTTCTTCATGTCTCAAAGAAAGTGATATTTACTAGTTCTATGGTCATTTTTTAAATATTAGAAGCCAAATTATCTGTCTTCTTGTATAGATAAATTGTAAACTATTTAGTGCATAACTCCCCTCTTGTTATTCCTTCTCCCCTTACCCTACCTATTTCTGCTTGCAGTTTCCCATAGATGTACATTAAACAGAGATATGTTCTAGGCAATGAAAGTCACTAGGGAAAAAATCAGAATGGTGCCAGGATGCAGTTGACTTTTTTTTTTTTTTTTTGATCATCTGAATCAGACTACCTATTAACAGGTAAATCATGCTAGTTACATTTGCTAAATGAACTCTCGCGATAATAGTAATAGATAACTATTTACTGAACATTAACTATGCGTCAGATGCTTTGCCTACAATATATTGCTCCATCATCATGGTAACTTGTCTGAAATGAGGTTTATTATCAGCATTTGACAAAAGAGGAAACTAGAGCTCAAAGAACATAAGTGACTTTGGTCAAGGCTGTAAAATTGAGCAATGGGCAGAACTGAGATTTTAACCCCTGTCTAAACAACCTAGAAAGTCCTTCCAGTATGCCACACCTCCTTTGCATATTAAATCATTTGCATAGATCTGAGTCAGTGTTACTCTGATGGGTGTTGGCTTCCTGAACAGGCACATTCCTTCAAAGAGAAAAAAAACATCTCTCACAGGTTTCTTGGCAGAGAGAGTGGGAATCTCAGCTCCAAACTGAAACTGAGGATTGGCTGCAGGAAGTGGGACTTGGCAGAAAACGTCAAAAGAGGGTCTTGAATTTCAGAAGGCAAGGACTGGCTGAACAAGACCCTCCTGGGTAAGCAGTGCCCCAGGAAGACAGCTTGGCCAGCAAACTTACTTTTGGCCCATTGCCCTCTTCACAACAGATGGAAACCAGTGGCACCCCAGGATAATACAACACAACTTGCCTTTTCTTGATAGTTTTCTCTGTCTGCTTGATGTTTCCCAGGCTTCCTTTTATACCATCATTGAGTTTAGAAGTAAAAAGGAAAAAAGTTATACATTTTGTAAATTATGACGATTTTACCTTGGCTTGGATGATAAAGATACTCAAACTGCATTGCAGTTAAACTGGAAGTATAAATAAAAGCATGAAAACAAATATGTATTCTTTTCCACAATGCCAAATGCATTTAAAAAAATCTATAGGTTTGTCATAGTTTACAAGTAGTATTGATATTTCCTCCCCTAGAGAGAATACACAATACAGTACACATATTGAAGAGATTGGAAAAAAATACACACTGAATGTAATACTAGAACAGTTAGATTTTTAGATGTTTTCTACCTATGAGGATTTATTTATTTGCTATTCAATAGTATAATCATCCCAGAAATCAACAAATTAGTAAAAGAGAAAAATTACTGGGACCAACGTTGTGGCACAGCAGATTAAATGGTATTCCTTATGGGTACCAGTTCAAGTCCCAGCTGCTCCATTTTTAATCCAGATTCCTGCTAATGGCCTTGGAAAAGCAGCAGAATATGATCCAAGTGCTTGGGCCCCTGCCACCAATGTGGGAGACCCGCATGAAGCTCCTAGCTCCTGGTTTTGCCCTGGCCCAGTGCTGGCAATTGTGGCCATCTGGGGAGTGAACAAGAGAATGGAAGATATCACCCTCTCCCTCTCCTTTTCCTTCTCCTTCTCCCTCTCCTCCCCTCAACTTGACTTCAAATAAATAAATTTTTAAGAAAAATTGCTAATTATGTTTCTCTTTTAATACATTGAGTATATTAATTTCCCCTTTTTTCATACACAGACATGGTTTATTTGGCTTTTTCTCCTTAACTGTGTCATAGGCATTTTGTCATGAGTGTGTAACATTTTAAATTACATTTTTATTTGCAGCATCATATTCAATTTAGGGGATATGGCACAATTTATTTAACCTGTTTCCTATTTGTGCACTTTAAAGCTGTTTCTAATTTTTCACTGTTATGGAAGGTGACAAATTTAGTTTTACATTAAGTTTCTTCCACCTCACTTTTACCTTTTAGGGAACTTTTCCCTTAAAATAAATTTCCTGAAGTTGAGTCACATGGTTTAATGAAATGAACTATCTTGCTTTTCTTGGTAGACATTGTAAAATTGCTTTCCAAGAAATTTTTTATCAATTTACACTGTCACTAGAAGCATTTCCTAAGCCATTACTTTATTACAAAGTTAATAGCATAAGATATTTTATTTCTTTTAAATTGAAGTTCTTAAGGAAGAATTTCTCTAATTATTGTCAAGTGTGGCTAAAAACTCACTACTCAGCTAGCGTGTGAACTCCCAAAGAATATGAAATCATGGTGATAAAATTGGAGGTGTCAGGGGCTTTTTAGTTTGATCTGTCCCCCAGTGGCAGGTGTTGGATTGTTACCTACACACCAGTGCTTTGGGGACACAAATGAGTGGAGTATGTTTGTCAAACATGACAGTCCACATTCCCAGAAGACTTGGCCACAGTATGCACACAAGGCTTGGATACAAAGGCCTGGCCTTTTGCCTGCCATCTCCTGCCAGGCTTGGGAGCCCCATGAAAGGAGGGGCATCTCCTGAGTACACTACAGAGCCTTTCTGGGGTCCAGAACTTTGCTCGGACACCTGGACATCAAATTTCCCCCACTGCTCAACTGGAATAAACAAATGCACCCCAGGGCTGCCTTCTACTATTTCATTCTCTGAATGTGTCATTTATAATGTTGGAATGTATTCTGCTGGAATGACGTTGGACATTCAAGGTGCCAGGAACTTGGAAACCATCTAGTGCAACACCCTTACTTAGGGAGAAGGAAACTGAAGCCCAGGGAATGTGGAGTACTAATGCCTCAGTTTCCCCACTCCCAGCATAGTGGTGGGACCCCTTGCCTTCACTTATTATATTAGGAATGAAGTGTCCTTTAAAGAAGTCGACTCAGCATGGGCTTGCTAAGTTACCTGTGGGAACTTCCTTAATGCTAGTGATTGTTACTGGTGTGTCAGGCAGTCACTCAATGGACACACTGTGAAACTGTGGGTGTTAGCCTCACAGTTTTTGTGTAATTCAGCCATCATGAGAAGTCACATTTTTTAGTGTTCATCCTCTGCCAGATTCTGTCCCAAATCACAACCTGAGGTTTCGTTTCTCTTGTGTGTTATATGTGCGATGTAAGATAATGTTAGTTCTTTTTTTCTGGCAACTCACATTGAAAAGATTACTCTTGTTTGTGACCTTGCTGTGTCCTGGCAGGTGGAATATTGTGAAGGAAGAACGTGTCTCTTAAAGCTACATTTTAAGAAAAAACACACATTAGTTCCTATCAATTTTAGTATCCAAAAGAAATAACATGCCTACAATTAATGAAGCATGTAATGAGATTTTCCAGTAGGACAACCCTTTGAACACACTAGACAGTTGTAATCTACCACTGACAATAAGTTGATCAAGGTCCCACATCCAGTAAACTAGGAAGGCAGGACTTGAACTCAGTATGACTCCATAGCCAGCACCATGAGCTTATGTACCTCATCTTGCAAGAATCTGATGCCAGAAAACATTCTGGGAATCCAAGTTGTACCCTAGAAGCTCTTCTTTTCCCCTCTGAAAGATGCCATTGTGAAGGCTGAGCCTGTACCAGGATGTTTTAGGCCGACTATTTCATGATGTTCACGAATGCCGCTTCTATTGGCGCATTAGCATACTATTAACTTGCATGGCATGTCTGTCTGTGTGGAAGAAGAGAGCACGCCACTCACTTTATATTCCGAGGCACAAAGGTTTTGGTGAACCCTCATAGACTCTTAGAGAATGCAGTCTCAGAGGTTATCAAGGCCAGACCCCTGCCAAGGCTGGTAGAACTTCAGTTCTCTATGAAACCTTAGCAGGAGGCCATGAGGGCTCTTGTGTGTACCTTGAACACTTCCTGCTCCAGAAAGCTGTTCCCTGTATGGACAGTACAGTTGCAACCCTTGGAAGAACCTACTCGTCCACAGCTTTTGGAGACTACATATTAAAATAAATTTAATAGTTCATATATATTTATAATATAAATTATAGATATTATATAAATGTGTAATGTACAAATACATATATAGAAGTATTTTATATTATATACTTTAATAAGTACATACATACATACTTACATAAAGCATATACTTATATATGTTTATATATTATAGATAATAAATCTGCTATATATCATACTTATATTTATGTAATAGTTAAATATGCCTATAAGGATGTATATGTATTGTGTTATGCTATATATTACACATTTTATAGGCATATAATACTATATATAACAAATGTTTTATATATAAATGTTTTATGTTATATATATACCTGTGATTTTTATTTCAATGTAGGAATTATGGTCCCTCAGATATTATCTTCTCTAGCTTCAAAAGACCCAATTTCTTCCTTCTTACTAGGATATGGTTTTGTGTTCCAAAGTATCTTTGGTGCTATTTTTGAATATTTTCTGTTTTAGCTTTAATTAAAAACTGAGGTTTATATGTCATTCACTCTCTTATTTGCCCTACTGGAGTCATAACTCCCATAATAAGAATGTATTTCCAAGTTAATAAGAAGTCTTAATCTTTTCAATGGTAAATTAAATTTTTTTAGTAACTTCCAATAATATAAACCAAATTTGATGTTTAGAACTCTCAGAAACTCTGAGAGACATGGCAAGAATATCCTCAAATTCTTTAACATGTGCTCTAGAATTTACTCCAGGATAAAGAATACCTTTCTCCTTTAATGATTACGATGGTTTTGCTTTAGTGCTTAAACTTTATTTTGAACAACTGACTTGTGTTCAGATTATGTTATAAAAAAAGACCATATAGCCCATGATAACAAAAAAATATGACTGTCTCTTCTAGAAAAAGGTTGGCTGAACATTGCTCTATAGAATATAGACGTGGGGGTATGGGTAGAGATAGTGGAGGAAGATAGCTTATGTTTATTAATATTCTGAGCTTGTGGTGCCTGAAGAACAGGCCAGTGAAGATGTTCAGCATAAACCTTTAGATAGCCTGTAGATAGCCCGGAACTTGGGTGTGAAGTTGTGCCTGAACTTAGATTTAGTAGATTGTAGTTGAGGTATGGGTTTACCTGCTAAATGAAACAGCATGGTGGCTAAGAATCTAACATGACATATGGTACTTGGGAAAGTCTGGTGTAGGAGGTGAGCCAGTGGTATTGGTTTCTATTTTGTGTGAGCACGTGAGAAGGACAGAGGTGTGGGAGCTGCCTTAGCTTCTTCTCTTCTGATGTGGAACAGGGGATGCACTAAGCTTGAGGCCCAAGCAGAACTCACCAAACACTGCCACCCATTGGCTTCAGCATGACTGACCCTGCTCCCACTCCTCACAGTAGATCCCACATCAGACTTTTTCAAACTCCAATCAGAAGTGCCCCCTTGAAGCTTTGATATGCAGTTTTGCCCATCCAACCATGGAACATCTCATATTGGTTGGTTAAGGGGAGGAAAAACTAAATGTTGGTTACAGTTCTAAAGCAGTAACATCCTAGAGATGTCCAACTTTTCTTTAACTATCAGAGTTACGCCTAGCAAGTCAGTCAATGCACTCTCCCAGATGATAACTCAACGTGTCTATACCATACATGGTACAAACTGTCCAGCCCAATCAGTGCAAAGAGAGTGTATTCAAAAGTTTCTATTATTTGTTTATTTGAGAGGCAGAGAGAGAAAGAAACAGACAGACATAGACAGAGATAGAGAGCACTCTGATGTTCTGATTCACTCCCCAAATGCCTGCAACAGCTGGGCCTGGACTAGAACCAAAGCTGAGAGCTGAGGACCAAATCCAGGAGTCCTACAAAAGTGGCAGGAATCCAATTACTTGATCTATCACTGCTGCCTCCCAGGGTCTGCATTAACAGGATGCTGGAGTCAGGAGCCAGAGCCCAGATATTGAACCCCGGCACTCCAGTATAGGAGTCAGGCATCTGAATGTGTAGATCAAATGCTCACACATGTTCCAACATGTTTAGGCTAATTCTGACATGTTTTTGAATCCTCTTACTTCCAGAATAACTCACTTTCATTTTCCTCTTTTCCCAACGAGGAGCCATATGAATCCCTTCTTGTTATCCTCGGAGAATGGTACAAGGACAGACACTTTGAGGGAGGTGGAGACTATGCAGCCACGTGGAAGATAAGATCCTGAAGGGAAGACAGTGCAGCTTCTACAATGCTGAACACACAGAAGGTAGACACAGATACCGAACAAGTGGGCCCTTCAGGAATAATTCATTTTATTTTTTTTTCCCTCTCATCCCATTTATTAAAGAAACAGTAAGAAAAGATACAATGCAGGAAAAACACCAACCATCCTTTCACATCAGGCTGAGCTAAGCACTGTGATTTCTCCCCTTCATCCCCTTCCCCACCCAACCCCATTAACATCAGTTTAAATTTGAGAGGTTCATTGATTCGATGTACCAGTGGCGAGGGAGCTGGATGAGCAGAGGAGCCTTACACCTGGCCGCCTCTAAAGCCCAGGGAAAGAGCTCTAAGCCCAGTCAGCAATCCAACATTGTATTTGGTGGTCTTTGTGAAGTAGTTGTCCATGTCTCTGGTCTGTGTTCGAGGCCCCCAGGGGAAAGGTATGGCAGTAGAGGATGCCCAGGTCCAAGCTAAGCATGGTCCGTTCACCAATGCAACATGTCTGGAGAGCAGTGTGAGCAGGGAACTACATGTGAGTTGGGACCTGTGGGCAATGTATCCCTGAGGAAAAGTCCACAAGAACAAGAAACTGGTAAGAAACAAGGGGCAGAAAGCTGTGCAACAAAAGCATAGCTGGCTTCTGGAAGGCTGCAGCTCCTTTCTCTCAAGGCTAGGATGATTCCTCAGTCATGCCCCACAAATAACATTTCACCTTCAGTCAAGAGAGGAAAAAGAATGGCTCACGGGATGTAGAGCCCCAGCTGTGTTCTTGACAGCAACTCCATATCTACCCTTTTCCTAAGACACAGTCCCTGTCCAGAACCACAGAGCCTGGAAACCAAGGTGGTCCTGCAGGGAAAGTGGTATTTAAGGGGGTAACATTCCATTTGGGTACATTGCAGCCATTGGACCCCCTGGTTGGGGGAAAGCAGCTGGGTTTGTGCCAGGGAGGCTTCCCACTCTAGGAAAGGGGGCCAAGCTTTTGCTCACAGGGCCGTTCATCCTTGGAAAAGAAGCAGAATTTAAACCCAAGGTCCCAGCTGGCCTTGCAAAAGGAGCTGGGTTGATACCCATAGGGCCGGCTGGAGAAGAGCCCAGGTGCCCAGCAGCTGACCTGGGGAAAGCAATTTGACCAGGGCCCAATGGGCCACTAGATCTTGGGAAAGCAGCTGAACTTAGACCCTGTAGCCCAGTGCCTCTTGGGAAGTTAGCTGAGTTGGGACCTAGTGGCCCAGAGGCTCTTGGGAAAATTGCTAAAGTTGAGCTCTGGAGGCCAGCAGACCTTTGGAAGGTAGCTGGGTTTGAAGCCAGTTCACCAGAAGACTGAGAAAAGACAGTTGGGTTCAGTCCCCCCGAACCTGTCCCCCTTGGAAAGGGATTGGTATTTACCCCCATGGGGCCACCTGGCCTTGAGAAATGAGCTGAATTAGGGTCTATGGGGCCAGGAGCCCTTGACATAGGTGATGGATTTGGCCCTGGAAGGCCAAGTCCTCGAGAGCCAGGACCTGCGTTTGGACCTATAGGGCCAGGAACTCTTGCCATGGAAGATGAGCTTGTGCCCATGTTTCCAGATGCTTGTGAAAGAGAAGCTGAGTTCGCTCCTAAAAGACCTGCTGCTCTCAGAATGGGGGCAAGATCTAGTCCTTGAGGTCCAGTCATTCTTAAGTTAAGACCAGATCCAGTACCCAAGAAGCCACTGGCTCTTGCATCCAGATTTGGGCTTGGGCCTAAGCCACTTGCCCTTGGGTTGGGCCCAAGGCCTGGACCCAGGCTACCTGCCCTTGGGTTGGGCCCAAGGCCTGGGCCTGGAAACATCCCTGACCTAGGGGCAGGGTTTGTACCTAAAAACCGTGATCTCAGATAGGCATTTGGCCCAGGACCCAGCCCAACTGGCCTAGGATTGGGAGGGCCATTCCCAGAGGACAAGATACCTGCTCTCAGATTGGGTCCAGATCCAGGGCCCATGGGGCCACCACTTCTGGGGTCAGGACCCGCTCCTAGGAGACCACCTGGCCTTGGGTTGGACAAAGGACCTGGTCCTGGGAGACTCCCTAACCTGGGGTTAGACAGAGGTCCGGGGCCTGGAAGGGACCCTGTTCTGGCATTCAGAGCTGGACCTGGGCCAGGACCCAATAGGCCACCTGGCCTTGGGAAAGCAACTGCACCTGTGCCAGTGGGATTCATCCCTCTTGGAAAAGAAGCCATGCTTGGGTCACGAGCACCGGCCTGGAAAGGTGCTGGATTTGAAGCCAGTGAGCCTGATGAAGCTGGAAAAGGAGATGGGTTCCTTGGAAATGGGGCCAGATTTCCACCGAGAGAACCAGCCGCCATAAGAAAGGGATCCGAGTTCATGCCCAGTGGGTGGCCTGTGTTCAGAACAGGACCCCCCTGTGGTCCAAAGCAGCTGTCGAGCCGTCCTCGAGGTGGCAGTGGAGCACGAGGCCACGGAGTTGGCCGCTCTCTGGGGAAAATCCGAGGTTCTTTCATACTTTCTTGGGGACGTTGGTGATAATGGGCTTAGGGCGGGTTTTGAAAAGGATCTTGTTTTTGATGAGTGCTGTCACCAGGTACCGGGTGCCAGTCTCGCTGCCAAGCTCATCACAGTCCTCCCCTGGACTGTGTTTGACAAGGACTGCAAAAGGTTTCTCCAGGTGGATGATTTTCCCATACAGGATATGATGCCCCACGATCAGCACGGGGATTCCCTGGAGATAACAATTTGCACCATGAGCTTTCCGTCTTTAAAAAGCGACTGAAACAAGCTGCAATGGCGGCCGCCGAGCGCGGTGCCGCGCGGCCAACGGGCGACAACCGAACCTCCCGCCGCCGTCGCCGCCGCCGCCAGCACTGCCTGCCGAATAATTCATTTTAAATATTGTACAGATTTTTGATTGCAGCAACACATGCAATAGACATCAACTGTCTTAAAGAAGCAGGATTATTGGCAATTGTGCTTTTTTTTTCTTTCATTAGACGTTCGAGATAGTAGACTTTGTGAATGAAGCTAATTTGATTTTAGGAGGAGAGAGGGAGATTGGAAAAGATAGAACATCTGCCAATTGGATAGTCCAGATATGGGTATTAATAGCTATGAGAAACCCACTCATACTTCTGAACCTACTCCAACACACATTCTTGAGTTGTGTTTCTAGAAATGTAGTTTCAGAGTGTATGTGGTTAAATCTTCCCAGCTTCAACAGAGACCATTGTGCTACATACTTCAGAGCACATGCAAATGGGTGGAGCCAAAGAGGGGCAGGGAAAAGCACTTAAAACTGCGATCAGATTTTTCTTCAGATCATGAGGGTTTTTTTAGCTCAGTTGAGAAAACCTTGAATTTCATTTCTAATGTTTATTGTCTATACCTCCTTCTGAATTTCATATGTATGTCATTGTGGGACCAGTGTGTACATGAATGCTAGGGCATGTGTCCGAATATGTCCAGGTGGCTGTGCACCCCCGTGTGACTGGAATAAGCTTGTGGTCCTGTGTGTGTGTGTGTGTGTGTGTGTTTGTCTATGTGCAGATAAGTGTGCATATATTTGTCCTGTGGATGTGCTGGTTTGATGGAAGGAGCATTTAGATTCCACGAGAGCCACATGCCTAGTAGGAGGGATCTTGGCTACATGTTTCAGCACATGCATTTCTAGAATTAAAGGGTAAAGGCACTAGGACAACCACAGCTCCCTTCATGAACTATTCTGGGTCTACCCAGAGATCTTTCATTTACTATTTATTTAAAGACAATGCATGGCCTTACACAGCTATATCTGCAAATGCTCAGTGTTCAGTGGCCTGGGAAGACAGACCATCATGTACTGGGACCAACTCGCAGAGTGTGGAGGCATCTTCCAAACCTTATGTGAATAACGCATTCTGCCAGAGAGTTTTTGTTTGTCTATTTGTTTTCCTCCTGGATCACTTTTGGCACCGACTCAAGAAAAACTTTGCTGCCTTTCTGCCTGCTGTGCTTAATTTTCTGTGGTCCCGAAAATGCTGGATTTGTAGCCTTTTTCGTTTGGCTGCGGTTTGGCTTCTCCTGTCCAATTCAGCGTTCAAGTTTCCTCTGTGTGCAGGACTCAGAAATGTTTCACTTGAGAGTTTAAGTTTCATGATTTTAATTATTCACATCATCTAAACTTGGCTTTGAAATCAACCATATCAGGCATGACAATTCACCCACGAGCCTGAAATGAGGAAAGAAAGCAGAAATGCGGAGATAACTGCGGCCAAACCACCCCAGTGAGGTGCCCATATGTTTATCAAGGGCGCTGGGGAGGAAGAGGAGACCTGGGAAGTGAGGAAAATGACCATTTATGCAGTATCTGCTCTAGGATGAACACTGGTATGAAAGCTTATTCACTTTCCCATCCAAGCGTCCTCTCGGAGGTAGGGAGTTCTCAGTTGATCTTTCCCTTTTCTGTTCCTGCTTATGTTTTCACACACTTGTGCTCCACTGTAGATGACATGGGGCAGAGGGTTAGTAAAAATAGGTTCATTAACACTTAGACAACTTGCTGTCTTTGTTATCTCTGTTACCTGTGCTCTCCAGGCATTCTCTATGTCCTATTAACCAATATCACCTGGGTTTTATGAACTGAAACTAAAAGCTGCCAGTTTGCTGATCAGTTATAGTTTCATTGTTCCTTGCCTACTGTGTGCATGCTGTTTGTCTAATGAAGAGTCAGTGGAATATGAAGGAGTGTGCAGTGTCAGGTGCAAAGCGCCTAGAAGCATGTTGAACTGAAGTTGTGATACTCAAGAATCAAAAAGTCCCCCAGTCTCTTAAAGGCCAAGGTTTTTTCATTTTTATTTGTCTCGAGTATTCTTTGGACCTTTCCTTTAACGAAGCTGTGGGCTACTTGGGCACTCTAGATGGGAGTAGGGGGAGGGGTTAGATGCACACACACCTTGTTGGTCTGATTTTAAAGGTCATATGGGACGAACACTGGAAATAGAAAATCAGACCCATGCATCTGCTATATAATGAGAAGCAACTCTACAACATCTTGATGTATATCATTTTCATTTTTTATTCCTTTTTTCTTTGTTTCTACCACTTGAAAAACATAACGTTAACTAGTGTCTTGGATGAGAGCAACTCTTGGAATACAATCACAAGCAAATTTATTTAATCTCTTTCAGTATCTCTTTAAAATAAGGCACAGTTCTTCCCCTGCCCTCAAGTAACACATGACTTTGCTGATCCCTCCTCAGTGATTAGAGACCTGTTTGTCCCTTTCTCAGCAAATGCAGTTGAAATTCAGAAATTACAGTTTCCGGTCCCTTACAGAAACTGCAGCTGTGGTGTTGACTTACCTGCCAGCCAGCTGCCTGGCTAACTCCACACAAAGACCTGAAGAAAGCACATGAGTGGCTTTCCTTTTGCTTTTGTCCCTTTCTAACTCCTCCGGGGCTGGAGTTGAGGAGGATCTAGAGGTTTCTCATATGACCAGCACTATCCAACGTGGGCTTCCTTTTTTTCTGGACAGGGCAGATGTCTGCAGACAACACTGTCACTGATCTTTGCTGTATTTTTCAGGTTGCTCTTGTCCACACCAGACCTCCCTAGGAGTTTATCTATAGCTCTCTTGATATTGGCCACGTGCACACACTTCTATTCTCCAGCCTCTGTGTACCTTTCTCAGCCCTTGGTTATCCAATGCTACATTTGCTTCTCTCTAGCAGAGCCTGTCCGCCTCCCTGCAAGTGCTGTTGAACTCAAACCCCATGCTGGTGCTCTCGCTGTCTCTTGATATTTGGTTCTTGGGAAACACACATCCTTTGGTCCTGCAGGAGTCCTTGTCACCCAACCCAACCATCACTTCCTCACTCCCCCACCAGAACAGGCAGCCCCCGGCCCTCTCCATTGACTTCCACTGTGTGACCCCCCAAACAGGAGGAATGTTTGTCAGGTTCTCTAGGTGGTCTTGTTGAACCTCTTCTCAGTAGGTCTGAGGTCAGTTGCAGGTACTTCCTTCCCCAAGAAGATGCACCCACACAGACATACAGACACACAACACACACAAGGCTTTGTGGATATACATGGAAAGTATTAATATCATAGCAACAATTGTTTCTGAAGAAACTCTCCCCTAATTCCTCTTTTTTTTTATTTCTAAAACTGGACTTTTGCATACTCTAGTGGTGGACAAGATGAGTCATGTAGTGCTTTGTAACCATTTTCTTTAGAAATTTGCATCTTGCTCTGATACTCTGCTTTGAAATATCATGTTTGTCAAATCTTACTGATGGTTGAATCTTGTGACTTAACATCTATATTAGCTTCTGGAATCCTTGCTTTCAAACAGCATTTATCTTGATAATGATTCCATATCACTATTTATCTTTGAAAATATGATTTAGTGGTGCTTTTAAACATTCTTATTTATGTATTTGAAAGGCAGAATTTTAGACAGAGAGACATGAAGAGAAAGAGATCTTCCGTCCACTGGTTCACAAGTGGTTGCATCAGCCAAATGGAAGTGAGAAGCCAGGAACTCCATCCGGGGTTTCAGCATGGATGTCAGGGCCCCAAGGACTTGAACCTTCACCCACTGCCTTCTGAGGTGCAATAGCAGGGAGCTGAATCAGAAGTGGAGTGGCCGGGACTCAACCAGCACTCCAATAGGAGATACCAACATTGCAAGCAGCTTAACTCGCTGCACCACAATGCCTGCACTAATATGACCCAGTTTTAATGATTATGGTAATGTTTATCTTTTAATTGGCAAACTCCCTCTTAGGTTTCTTGATGTAAGTCCTTTCTAAGTTATTTTACTAACTTTACAAATTTACAATCATTTTCTTTTCTTGCCTTTTTTTTTTTTATTTGACAGGTAGAGTTAGTGAGAGAGAGACAGAGAGAAAGGTTTTCCTTCCATTGGTTCACCCCCCAAGTGGCCGCTACAGCCATCGCACTGCACCGATCTGAAGCCAGGATCCAGGTGCTTCCTACTGGTCTCCCATGCAGGTGCAGTAGCCCAAGCACCTGGGCCACCCTCCATTGCCCTCCCGGACCACAGCAGAGAGCTGGACAGGAAGAGGAGCAACCGGGACTAGAACCTGGCACCCATATGGGATGCCAGTGCCGCAGGCGGAGGATTAACCAAGTGAGCCACGGCGCCGGCCCCCTTCTTGCTTTTTTTTAAAGATTGATTTTATTCTGTTTGAAAGGCAGAGTTACAAGAAGAGGTGAGAGAGAGAAAAAAAGAGAGAGAGAACACTTCCATCTTCTGGATCACTCCCCAAATTGCCACAATGAAGCCAGGAGCCAGGGACTTCATCCAAGCCTCCCACATGAGTGCAGGGGCCCAAGGACTTGGGCTATCTTATGCTGCTTTCCCAGGTGCATTACAGGGAACTGGAACAGAAGTGGAACAGCCTAAAGTTGAACTGGCACCCATGTAAGATGTTGGCATATCAGGCAGTGGCTTACCCTGTTACACTACAATTCCAACCGCTACAATCATTTTCTTAATGTAAAAACCCCACTGCTCCTGTGATAAGCATTTTATTAATTTAGAGATGACTTACATTGATATTAACTCATCTTCTCTGGGAACTTAAGACCTCTCTTGACTTTGTAAAATTTTCTTTTTAGTCCCTGTAAAATTTTGCAGTTTCACTTAAACAAATCACACAGTTTTGTTAAAGGCACCTTGGAGTATATTTTAATATCAGAATAAACAATCTTTTTCCACTGTGTTTTTTAATGAATATTGATGTTAAGTAGAACCCCTAGAAGTTTTAGCCTAAATTTTATTTGGCTAATTTTTTTACAAAAATATTTCTTTAGTTTTGCACCAGCCAATCACTGAAAAATAGTAATTTTATATCCCCCCCACAGTGCTTTATTTTTTAATTATGATTTTATAATTATTCTTCATTGGATTAATTTATTTAATTGAAAAGTAGAGAGAGAGATAATAACAGGCAAATAACAGGGAGAGAGAGCTCCTATCCGTGGGTTCACTCTCAGAATTCCCAGAGCCTGAATCAGTCAAGGTCTCCCATGTCAGTGGCAGGGACCCAAGTACTTGACCCAACACCTGCTGTGTTTCAGGGTGTGCACTGGCAAGAAGCTTGGAATCAGGAGTGGCATTGGGACTCCAACCAAGGCACTCTGATTTGGCCTGTGAGGGTCCCAACCAGCATCTTAACTGCTACACCAAATGCCTGTTCCTCTTGCTTTATTTTGCTGGCTAAAATACCTGGGAAAATAATCACTATTAATGTCACTGGTGGACATTCTTTTATATATATATATATATATATATTTTTTTTTTTTTTTACATTGTGACACTTGTGGTATTCACCACAATGTAGGCCAGTGAGGTTTTTTTCCTCAGGGGGCTATTCAGAGATTATTCTTGTGAATGTGCTCTTTAGAACTATTTGAAAGACTGGGTATGAGTAGCCTAGAACTATAACAGATACTTTTTTATGCCATTTGAATAGCATTTTATGACAATGAAAAGAAGCTTTGGGGCCTAGGTACTAGAAATAAATGCTTCTTTAAGCACTTCCTGTTCCTGGGTAGATAATTTTCACAATTCCCTACCGTTTTTATTTCTTTCTGTAAAGTGTAGATGGCTATATTCCTTTAGGAAACTGTTTTGGGGCTCAGTAGGATCTGCATATGGAAAACATGCCACAGGCATTAGCTTTTTCTACAAAACGTGAATGGCTACATGCAAAGGGAATTTTAGTGAGATGGGCTACACCTTACAGATAACCTTCTTGGGCTTGGATTTCTGCCTCTATTTACACGCAAACTAGGGTTGTTCATAAAGTCTCTCCTCATTGGGAAAAGTCTAGGACTCCGATATGGCAGCCACAGATCCTGCTGTAAAGAAGAGCTAGGGCAGCCCTAGTCCCAGTGGGATTGCTGCGCAGGAAAGAGGAGAAGCCACAGGAAAGCTGAGCAGCGGTTTCTGTTTCCTCCTTGGCGCCTCCTCCGTGAGCAGTGCTGCGTGTTGTTGCAGTTGTACTGTACTGTTCTACCGCATGGCTTCATAGCTCACATTTTTCTTCCAGGCACATTTGAAATGTTTGGCTCTCATCCCCTTGAGCTGTTTTATAAGGGCAATAACCAAGGCCAGGGTGTGCTCTTGTCAGCAGGCAAAGCACGCAGTGGAAGCTGCCAGAGTTTCCTGCTCGGGGGCCACCCATCCTTGGCTGCAGGATGCATGGCTGCAGCTCACGGCAGCTTGCGCAGAGCGAGTGCTGGGACTTTCTGTTCTCAGGGCTCATGCTTCGGATTCCATCCTTCGGTCCTGCTGCATTGATCAGTGGAGGCTGTTGTGTTTGTGCTTGTTTGCAACTAGCTCAGAACACGTGTCACAGCAGCAGTCCAAGGCACAGCTCTAAGGCTTGGAGTTGGAAAAATGCTCTTTAAAGACTAGCAAGCTGCTCTTGCTTCCTGTTAGTGCAGAGTGGATGTTCCCATGAATCAGCTGCAGGGAAGCAGGCATTCCCTTCATCCTTCTCTTGTGAATTAACTTCTGGAATGGACACATAATACACATGCCAAATGCAGGGTTCCAACACAGTTACCCCACCCTCTTTGAAGTCCACCTTGGCAGGGGCAGATCCCTTTTCATGTACTTTTTTTTTTGCCAAGGACTGTGGTGGGGAGAATCCCCAGGAGATTGCTGAAGCTGTTTTTTCAGGATTTCCTTTGATTGGAAGCTGCTGGCTGTGCCTTCTACAGCTGGCTCTGTCACAAAGCAGAGAGCTTAGTGCATCGCCCAAGTGACAGCTGCCATGCCAGCACCGAGAAGGTTCTGGCTGTGAAAGTGCCTTAGATATTGTAAGGAACTATACAAGTAGAAGGAATGTTTTTACTACTTCACTCAACAGTAGGGAGGCAATGCAGTCTCATGAGTAGAAAGAACATGGGCTCCTGTCCAAGAAATGCAAATTGAAATGTCAGCTCTTCCATTGACTCATAATGTGACCTTGATCTCAATGTTCCCATCCACAAACTGACAACAAAAAGATTCACTCTGAAACCTGGGGTAGGGAATCAATGGGATAAGAAATGCAGTGTGCTCTGCCTCTTTTCTCCACATTCCAAAGCTAGCATGGACATTTTAAAGCAGCCTAGATGACTACTACATATTCTGTGTACCTTCTTCATCTATTTGTTACTCATTGAGTCCATGTTCAATAAATATAAAATAAATAAGTACAAATGTTAAGTGTCTTTAACACTTTAGGTAGTCTGTTAAATGCTAAGAATCAAAAACTGTGTGCTCGTGAGCTCAAGACATGGCACCATCTCTTATCTGTCTCAAAGATAAAAGTTAAGTGCCAATAAAATGTAAATGGTGTTATGATGGTCAAAGTTTGCAGTAGAAAGGGATGCACCCAGGCAAAATATACATACTTGTTTGTGGAATGGAGAAATGTCTTCCAGAAGAAGGGAATTTAGTGACAAGGGATATTGTCAATACATTAAGGACAGCAAAAACTATTTTCAGGATAGAGATAGAAAGCTTTTGACAAGTACCTAGAAGTGGGCCATCCATGAGCTTCTGTGGGAAAGGTAGAAAAATATCAAGTCTTGTCAAAGAATTCAGGTTGTGATGATCTGTAACAGAATCCAGCCAAGATACCTACTCAACAGGATTGCCTTTGTCAATATGAAGCAAAGATAGGCTTTGCCAATCATAGTCTGTCTAGAAACTAAGAGAAGGGGTATTTGATATAAGCTTCACAAAGGAAGACATCTGTAGATTCTAACTAGATAATTGTCAGTCTCATTTCCTTTTCCTGGACACAAGGGAAAGCTAATTTTACAGCCTCCTCAGATCAGCTGCCTGGGTGCTGGCCAATTGAACGTGGATAAGACATTGTACAGTATTTCTAGTCTTGACAATGAAAGATTCTTTATGATAATCCATGCACCATGTCCACCATATACCTGGCATATTCACACTTTGGAAGGAACCTGACTCATTTCTTAGAGGACAGACACCTACTTGCATTGTCCAATTGCACTGGATCATGATGGGATTAAGAAATAAACTATTGTTCTAATCCATTGAGACTATGGGGGTTGTTTACATTGCATCTAGCCTTATTTAACCTAAATATGTACATAAGGCATACAGAACTATTCCAGCTCACAACAGACAACGTTAATTGGTTGAATGGTAAGAAATTATCAGTGTTTGTTGTACTCTAACCAAGGTCTTATTAGGGTGCATGAGGAGCACAGTATCTGGTGGGCTTGAGGATTGTAGTAATCAGCTCACTGGGTGAGACTATGAGGCAAATTGGGTGGAAAGCTACATCTCAATCTGGATGACAGTAACCTGGATAAGAATAACTGAAGAAGATTTACTGGGGAGTTTTGTGTGCTAATGAGGCTTCTGTAAGTGAATTCAGCTCTCATATCCAGAGGAGGCATCTAGAATACCAAAAGCAAGTGTTCCTTCTCTTAGAAAGGGCTCTCTCTCCTTGTAAATCTTATATAAATAACCTATTTGCATGTTGTTTTTCATGAATTTTGGTTATTATATTCAATCCATCAAACTTTGGTCACTTTGAAGTATGATGGTGAGATTGACTTTCTAGAATTTTATAGTTGAGAAAATAATCCCAATAATTTCATCAGAAAAATTGTCACCTGGTTATCCTGGTCTGAGTGGTCAGCTGGTATAATTTTTAGACAACACTCTGATAATTACATGTAAAATGGTGATGATGAGGAAGACAAAACCAATGATTATGATGACGATGATGTTGTTGATGATAACAATGGTTATCATTTTTTTATGGCTTGCCTGATTTCAGATACTCAGTTAATCACTTTACAAACAAGATCCTTTTTTGAAATTTTATTTAAGTTAAACAAATTTCATCTATTTCATATATACAGATTTAGGAACATAGTGATACTTCCCCCATACCCTCCCTCCTGTCCATGCTCCAACCCTTCCTCTTCATCCCTCTTACATTCCTACTATTAATTTTTATGAAGGTCTATTTTCAGTTTACTTAATGATTGTATAGTTAATCCTACACTAAGTAAAGAGTTCAACAAATAGTATGAAGAGAAAAAAAAATTGTTCCTCTACAGAAGAGTCAAGAGCTGTAAACAATCATCGAATCTCAAAATGTCTATTTCTCTCCAATACATTGCATTTCAGGTACTCAGTTACCTTGAATCAGGGAAAACATATGATATCTGTCTTTTGGAGATTGGCTTATTTCACTGAGTGTAATGGTTTCCAGTTGCATTCTTCTTTTTGCAAGACCGGATTTAATTTTTTTACAGCTGAGTAGTGCTCCATACTGTATATATACCATAATTTCTTTGTCTCAACAGTTGATAGACATCTAGGTTGATTCCATATCTTAGCTATTGTGAATTGTGCTGCAGTGAACATAGTGAACTGAATCATATGCTGATTTCTTTTGGATTGGGTAAATTCCTAGGAGTGGGATGGCTGGGTCATATGGTAGGTCTATATTCAGATTTCTGAGATATCTCCATACTGTCTTCCACAGTGGCTATACGAGTTTACATTCCCACCAACACTGGACCATAGTACCTTGTTCCCCACATCCTTACCAGCATTTGACATTTATTGATTTCTGTATGAGAGGCATGCTAACTGAAATAAGGTGAATCCTCATTGTGGCTTTGATTTGCATTTCCCTGATGGCTAGTGATCCTGAGCATTTTTTCAAGTGTCTGTTGGTCATTTGCATTCCCTCTCTTAAAAAACACCTGTTCAAGTCCTTTGGATCCCCTAAATAAAGAATCATATCATCTGCAAAGAGGGATAGTTTGACTTCTTCCTTCCCAATTCATATCCCTTTAATTTCTCTTTTTGCCTAATAGCTCTGGCTAAAACTTCCAGAACTATATTGAATAGCAGTGGTGAGAGTGGGCATCCCTGTCTGGTACCAGATCTCAGTGGAAATGCTTCCAACTTTTCCCCATTCAATAGGATGCTGGCCATGGGTTTTTCATAGATTGCTTTGATTGTGCTGAGGAATGTTCCTTCCATACCCAGTTTGCTTAGAGTTTTCATCATGAAAGGTGTTGTATTTTATCAAATGCTTTCTCTGCATCTATTGAGATAATCATATGGTTTTTCTTCTGCAGTCTGTTAATGTGGTGTATCACGTTGATTGTTTTGCACACATTGGACCATCCCTGCATGCCAGGGATAAATCCCACTTGGTCTGGGTGGCTGATCTTTCTGATGTGTTCTTGCATTCTATTGGCCAGAATTTTATTGAGGATTTTTGCATCTATGTTCATCAGGGATATTGGTCTGTAATTCTCTTTCAATGCTGCATCTTTTTCCGGCTTAGGAATTAAGGTGATGCTGGCTTCATAGAAAGAATTTGGGAGGATTCCCTCTTTTTCGATTGTTCTGAATAGTTTGGGTCATAGAAGAAATTAAAAGAGAAATCAAAAATTTTCTGGAAGTAAATGAGGATAACAGCACAGCATACCAAAACTTATGGGACGCAGCAAAAGCAGTGTTAAGAAGAAAGTTTATATCAATAGGTGCCTACATCAAGAAATTGGAAAGGCACCAAACAGATGAGCTTTCAATGCATCTAAAGGATCTAGAAAATCTACAGCAAACCAGACCCAAATCTAGTAGGAGAAGAGAAATAATTAAAATCAGAGAAGAAATCAACAGGATTGAATCCAAAAAAAATTACAAAAAATCAGCCAAATGAGGAGCTGAATTTTTGAAAAAATAAACAAAATTGACACCCCATTGGCCCAACTAACTAAAAAAAGAAGAGAAAAGACTCAAATCAGTAAAATCAGAGATGAAAAAGGAAACGTAACAATAGACACCACAGAAATAAAAAGAATCATCAGAAATTACTACAAGGACTTGTATGCCAGCAAACAGGGAAACCTATTAGAAATGGATAGATTCCTGGACACATGCAACCTACCTAAATTGAACCAGAAAGACATAGAAAACCTAAACAGACCCATAACTGAGACAGAAATTGAAACAGTAATAAAGGCCCTCCCAACAAAGAAAAGCCCAGGACCAGATGGATTCACTGCTGAATTCTACCAGACAAGTCCTTTGAAAATTTCTTAACTGTTTTTTTGTTTTGTTGTTGAATTTCTTGAGCTCTTTATAAATTCTGAATGTTAGCTTTTTATCAGTTGTGTAGTTTGCAAATATTTTCTCTCATTCTGTCAGTTGCCTTTTCACTTTGCTGAGTGTTTCTTTTGCAGTGCAGATGCTTCTCAGCTTGTTGTAATCCCACTTGTTAATTTTGGCTTTGATTTCCTGTGCTTGTGGGTCTTTTCCAAGAAGTCTTGGCCTATGCCAATGACCTGCAGATTTTCCCCAATGTCCTCTAGTAATTTGATGGTATCAGGACATAGATTTGTATCTTTCACCCATTTTGAGTGGATTTTGTCTAAGGTGTAAGGTGCAGATCTAGTTTCATACTTCTGTACATGGAGATCCAGTTTTCCCAGCATTATTTGTTAAAGAGACTGTCCTTGCTCCAGGTATTGATTTTAACCCCTTTGTCAAAGATAACTTTGCTGTAAATGCATGCATTGATTTCTGGAATTTCTGTCGTGTTCCATTGATCTAAAAGGCTGGTTTTGTGCCAGTACCAGGCTGTTTCGATTATAACTACCTTATAGTATGTCTTGAAATCAGGTGTTGTGATGTATTGTGATGCCGCCAGATTTCTTTTTGTTGTAAAAGATCCTTTATCTTTTAGGGGACTCTTGTGAATACATATGAATGTTAGCACCATTTTATCTACTTCTGTGAAGAATCTCATTGGCATTTTGATTGGGATTGCATTGAATCTGTAAATTGCTTTTGGTAGTATGGACATTTTGATGATGTTGATTGTTCCAATCCATGAGCATGGAAGATTTTACATTTTTAATGTCTTCTTCAATTTATTTCTTTAGTGGTTTGTAATCTTCATCATAGAGATCTTTTACATCCTTGCTTAAATTTATTCCAAGGAATTTAATGTTTTTTGGAACACTGTGAATGGGACTGACCTTAAAATTTCTTTCTCAGCCATGGCATTGTCTGTGTATACAAAGGTGTATACAAAGATTTTTTCATGTTGATTTTATATCCTGCCATTTTACCAAACTCTATTATGAGTTCCAACAGTCTCTCAGTGGAATATTTTGGATCCCTTGTATATAGAATCATGTCATCTGCAAACAGGGATAGTTTCATGTCCTCCTTTCAAATTTGTATTCCTTTGATTTCTTTCTCGTGCCTAATGACTCTAAAACTTACAGAACTATGTTAAATAGCATTGGTCAGAGTGGACATCCTTGGCTGGTTCCAAATCTTATGAAGAATGCTTCCAGCATTTCCCCATTCAATAGGATGCTGGCCATGGGTTTGTCATTAACCTTCTTGATTGCATTGAGGATTGTTCCTTATATACCCAATTTGCTTAAGGTTTTCATCATGAAAGGATGTAGCAAATGCTTTCTCTGCATCTATTGAGATAATCATATGGTTTTGTTCTTCAGTTTGCTAATTCGATGGATCACATTGGTTCACTGGTGAATGTTGAACCATCCATGCATACCATGGATAAATCCCACTTGTTCTGAGTGAATGATCTTTATGATGTATTGTTGGAGTCAATTAGCTAATATTTTGTTGTATCTATGTTCATCAGAGATATTGGTTTGTAATTCTATTTCTCTGTTGTATCTTTTTCTACTTAGGAATTCAGGTGATTCAGGCTTCATAAAAGGAGTTTGGGAGGATTACCTCCCTTTCAATTGCTTTGAATAGCTTGAGAAGAATTGGAAATAGTTCTTCTTTAAAAGTCTTGTAGAATTCAGCAGTGAAGCCATCCGGTCCTGGACTTTTCTTTGTTGGGAGGGTCTTTATTACTGACTCGATTTCCATATTGGTTATTGGTCTGCTTAGGTTTTCTATCTCTTCATGACTCATATTTTGGTAGGTTGTAGGTGTCTAGGAATCTATTGATTTTTTTCTAGGTTTCCCAATTTGTTGGCCTGCAACTCTTTGTAGTAATTCCTAATGATTCTTTTTATTTCTGTGGCATCTGTTGTTACATTTCCTTTTTCATCTCTTATTTTATTGATTTGGATCTTCTATCTCCTTTTTTTGGTTAGTTGTTGTAAAAACTAGCTCTTCATTTTGCTGATCTTTTATTTTTTTGTTTCAACTTTGTTTTCTAATTTTCTTTTCTAATTTTAATTATTCCTTTCCTCCTACTAATTTTGGGTTTAGCTTGTTGTTTTTCTAGATCCTTGAGATGCACTGATAGCTCATTTAGTTGATACCTTTCCAATTTCTCTATATAGGCACCAATTTCTATAAATTTCCCTTTTGACACTGCTTTTTCTGTACCCCATAAGTTTTGATGTATTTTCATTTTCATTTGTATCCAGAATTTTTTTTATTTCTCTTTTGATTCCTTCTATGACCTACTTTTCATTCAGGAGTATGTTGTTCAGTCCCTGTGTGTTTGAATATGATCTAGAGATTCTTGAGTTGTTGATTTCCAGCTTCATTCCATTGTGGTCAGAAAAATGCATCGTATGATTTTTAATTTCTTTGAATTTGTTTGAGACTTGCTTTATGACTTAGCAAATGGATTATCCTATGCACACCCATGCACTAATGAGAAGAATGTGTATTCTGCAACTGTGTGGTGAAAAGTTTTGTAGATATCAGGTCCATTTGGTCCATATTAGCTTTGTTGTTTCTTTGTTGATTTTCTTTTTAGTTGATCTGTCCATTGATGATTGTGAGATGTTGAAGTCCCCTTTTACTATTGTATTTGAATCTATGTCTCCTTCTAGATCCATTAACATTTATTTTAAATAGCAAGGCACCCTGAAATTGGGTGAATATACCTTTATTATAGAGTCACATTTTCCTGTTGAATTGATCCTTAACCATTACATAGTGCCCTTCTACATCATCTCTTTTAACAGTTTTTATGTTAAAGTCTATTTTTTCTGATATTAGGATGGTATCCCCTGCCCTTCTTGGCTTTCCAATAGCATGGAATATCTTTTTTCTTTTAACTATTTTTTAATAAATATAAATTTCCAAAGTACAGCTTTTTTATTTATTCTTTAAACTTTTATTTAGTAAATACAATTTTCCAAAATACAGTTTATGTATTACAATGGCTTTTTCCTGTTCATAACTTCCCTCCCCCACATACCCCTCCCATCTCCTGCTCCCTCTCCCATTCCATTCACATCAAGATTCATTTTCTTTTTTTCTTTTTTGAGTCATTTTTTTTGACAGGCAGAGTGGACAGTGAGAGAGAGAGACAGAGAGGATTCATTTTCAATTATCTTTATATAAAGAAGATCGATTTAGTATATATTAAGTAAAGATTTCATCAGTTTGCACCCACACAAAACATAAAGTGTAAAATACTGTTTGAGTACTAATTATAGCATTAATTCACATTGGACAACACATTAAGGACAAAGATCCTACATGAGGAGTAAGTGCACAGTGACTCCTGTTGTTGACTTAACAATTTGACACTCTTGTTTATGGTGTTGGAAATCTCCCTAGGCTCTAGTCATGAGTTTCCAAGGCTATGGAAGCCTTTTGAGTTCACTGACTTTGATCTTATTTAGACAAGGTCATAGTCAAAGTGGAAGATCTCTCCTCCCTTCAGAGAAAGGTACCTCCTTCTTTAATGGCCTGTTCTTTCTACTGGGATCTCACTCACAGAGATCTTTCATTTAGTTGTTGTTGTTGTTGTTTTTTGTTTGTTTGTTTGTTTTTTTGCCAGAGTGTCTTGGCTTTCCATGCCTAAAATACTCTCATGGGCTCTTCAGCCAGATCCAAATGCCTTAAGGGCTGATTCTGAGGCCAGAGTGCTATTTAGGACATCTGCCATTCTATGAGCCTGCTGTATATCCCGCTTCCCATGTTGGATTGTTCTCTCCCTTTTTGATTCTAACAGTTAGTATTCGAAGACACTAGTCTTGTTTGTGTGATCCCGTTGACTCTTATACCTATCAGTGTGATCAGTTGTGAACTGAAATTGATCACTTGGACTAGTGTGATGGCATTGGTACATGCCACCTTGATGAGATTGTATTGGAATCCCCTGGCACATTTCTAACTCCACCATTTGGGGCAAGTCCGATTGAGCATGTCCCAGATTGTACATCTCCTCCCTCTCTTATTCCCACTCTTATATTTAACAGGGATTGCTTTTCATTTAAAATTTAAACACCTAAGAATAAATGTGTGTTAATTACAGAGTTCAACCAAAATTAACTAAAACCAAAAAAATACTAAAAGGGATAAAGTATTAAATTGTACATCAACAGTCAGGACAAGGGCTGATCAAGTCACTGTTTCTCATAGCGTCCCTTTCACTTCAACAGGTTTCCTTTTTTGTGGTTGGTTAGTTGTCACCGATCAGGGAGAACATATGATATTTGTCCCTTTTGGAGTGGCTTAATTCACTCAGCATGATGTTTTCCAGATTCCTCCATTTTGTTGCAAATGACCAGGTTTCATTGTTTTTGACTGCTGTATAGTATTCTATAGAGTACATGTCCCATAATTTCTTTATCCAGTCTACTGTTGATGGTCATTTGGGTTGATTCTAGGTCTTAGCTATTGTGAATTGAGCTGCAATAAACATTAAGGTGCAGACAGCTTTTATGTTTGCCAATTTAATTTCCCTTGGGTAAATTCCAAGGAGTGGGATAGCTGGGTTGTATGGTAGGGATATATTCAGGTGTCTGAGGAATCTCCAAACTGACTTCCATAGTGGCTTTACCAATTTGCATTCCCACCAACAGTGGGTTAGTGTCCCTTTTTCCCCACAACCTCGCAAGCATCTGTTGTTGGTAGATTTCTGAATGTGAGCCATTCTAACCGGGGTGAGGTGAAACCTCATTGTGGTTTTGATCTTTTTCTACCCTTTCACTTTCAGTCTGCATGTATCTTTGTTGGTGAGATGTGATTCTTGTAGGCAGCAAATAGATGGGTTTTGTTTTTCAATCCATTCAGTTAGTCTGTGTCTTTTAATGAGAGTTGGGCTATTTACATTCAAGTTGACTATTGATAAATAATGATTTGCCCCTGCCATTTTTCCATAACATTTCCTATTGTTTTCTTTGGATTTCTCTTGTACTTTTACTGGGGGATTTTCTACCTTCACATTCTTTCATCATAATGGCTATCTATCCATGTTTCTGTGTGTAGCCCATCTTAAGCATCTTTTGTAAGGCTGGATGAGTAGCAAAAAGTTATTTCAATTTCTTTTTGTTATGGAAGGTTTTCATTTCACTTTCATTCATAAATGAGAGCTTGCAGGGTAGTC
The DNA here is from genome assembly GCF_964237555.1 of Oryctolagus cuniculus. NCBI lineage: Eukaryota > Metazoa > Chordata > Mammalia > Lagomorpha > Leporidae > Oryctolagus > Oryctolagus cuniculus. Next base: position 211,787,458 of record NC_091432.1, on the reverse strand, counting down.
TGGGTTGACACATTTTTCTCCTAAGAATTGGACTTATTTCTCGCCATTCTCTTCTAGCCTGTAGTGTTTCTGATATAAAGTCAGCTGTGAGTCTAACTGGAGAGCCTCTGAAAGTAATCTGGAATTCTCTTGTGCACATTTTATAATCCTTTCTTAATGTTTTACTGTGGAGAGTTTGACTACAATATGTTATGGTGAAAGTCTTTTCTGGTCATGCCTATGTGCTATGTTCTATGTGCTTCATGTACTTGGATGTCACTTTATTTCTCCAAATTGCGGAAGTTTTCTATAATTATTTCATTAACTAGGCCTTCTAGTCCATTCTCTCTTTCTACACTTTCAGGAACTCCTAAGACCTGTATGTTGAGTCATTTGATAGTATCTCATTAATCTCCAATACTGTTTTTAAGTTTTCTATATTCTTTTTGGATTTTTTTTTTGAATCTCAATGTAAGATTTCCTAAGATTTGTCTTCTTGTTTGGATATTCTTTCTTCTGCCTTACCAAGTCTGCTTTTAAGACTTTCTGCCATGTTTTTTGTTTTTTCTATTGAGTTCTTCATTTCTTTTTCCTTTTTCTTTTTTTTTTTTTTTTTTTTTTTTTTTTGACAGGCAGAGTGGACAGTGAGAGAGAGAGACAGAGAGAAAGGTCTTCCTTTTTGCCATTGGTTCACCCTCCAATGGCCGCCACGGACAGCACGCTGTGGCCGGCGCACCGCGCTGATCCGATGGCAGGAGCCAGGTACTTATCCTGGTCTCCCATGGGGTACAGGGCCCAAGTACTTGGGCCATCCTCCACTGCACTCCCTGGCCACAGCAGAGAGATGGCCTGGAAGAGGGGCAACCTGGACAGAATCCAGTGCCCCGACCGGGACTAGAACCCGGTGTGCCAGCGCCACAAGGCGGAGGATTAGCCTAGTGAGCCGTGGCGCCGGCCTGAGTTCTTCATTTCTAATATTTCATTTTGATTTCTCTTTAAAAATCTCAATTTCATGGAAAAATTTTTATTCATATCGTATATGATTTTCTTTAGTTTATGGATTTGTTTCTGATGCTTTTGAGTAATCATATGATTAATTTTTTGCATTCTATTTCTGGTATTTCCTTAATCTCTTCATCTTCACATTCTAATATTGAAATGTTGTATTCCTTTAGGGGTGCCATGATTTCTTCTTTATTCTTATTTATTGAATCTGAGTTTGTTTTTAGGCATTTGTTGAGTGTTTTTGTTTTTTCTTCTGATGGCTTTTATTTTTGAGCTATTCATCTGTGGCATGTCTGCCTTTTCAGTGAATATCAAAAGTGTGTGGTGGGTGTGGCCAGGGAGCTTTGGTCAGTGCTCTAGGTTAGGACAGGTATCCAAGATAACACCCAGTTTGGGCGTGGTAGATCTCAATGCCCAGTTGTTAGCACCCAATGTGTTCCACGCCACTGTATGAATCACACAAATGATCTCTGTAGTCTTTACTGTGAGAACAGTTCCCACTGCAATGACCTGTTTTAGGCTGTCAAGGAGCTCTGAGTGTGTGGAGCTGCACCCAGTGATTTCCCAGAACTCAGTAATGCCCTGCACCTTCTCATGTAACTACTCTCTCCCTACAGTCTCAGTTCACAAGGCTCCCACAGTCACTGGGTACAGAAGTTTCTCTCTACCCTGCCAGCCTGTCCAGTCAACAGAGACTCAGATGTTCCCTGGGACAGCTCTGCCTAGGTGTCTTGATCCTGGGAGGCTGCAGGCCCTTCACCATTCTACGTCTCATGCCCTACATTCCTCTTGTTGCTCAACTACCTCCCAGCCAGGCACAAAGTCAGTGGGGACTGTGGGTTGTTCCCTCTGCTAGAATTTCTGGATCATATGTGTACCCAGGAGCCACTGGCCAAATGCTGCTCTCTCCCTGGCACCACTGCCACTAATGCTGAGAAGATGTCACTCTTTCTCAACCAGTTGTTGTGTGCACACACAAAGTCTTCCGTAGCTCCCACCAAACCCAAAATGGTGCCTCTTCTTTCTCAGCCAGGCAGTGGGTGCTGTTGTGAGGAAGTTGGGGCATGATAACTATGCCCTCTTTACTTCCACTGGATCCATGGGCAACCACTGGGGAACCGCTAAAACCCAGGGCTCCAGTCCAGACTCATGCCATGCTGTCCCTCTGACTATATACCATGGGTTGCTGCAGTCTGGTCTCACCTCTATTTCCAAATTGCTATCAGCTCTGACTCTGGGCTACTACAGTCCTTTGTTAACGTCTGTGTTTGTGCTGAGTATCTGCACCCTCCACACAGGTTCATGACATTCCTCTTTGTCTTGTTAGAATTCTACTGTGATTTTCTCTCCAATTCTCCTGAGAGTACACTTCCTATACTTTTTTTTACTGTTTATTCCTAGCCTAGCACAGTATGTTGTTCCCAATCCACCATCTTGGAATCTCCTACCAGCAATAGCTTAATTGGTTTTCACAGTAAACTTAAGAAATTCTTGTCAATTTCCCTATTTGCATATAAGGGAACTGAGGCTCAGAAAAATTGATTGGCTTGCTCAGGAACACACTTATCATTGGCAAAGCCAAAATGAAAACTCAATCCTACCAGACTCCAAAATCTATTATTTTCTTTACAACAGAGTTTTCCATACTATTCTCTAAGTAGTCTAAGATACCAATCCAGAATTAGGATTGGAACACAGAGGTATAGATTTCTGCCTCTTTCTATCATAATAGGACCTTCTCCTTGACTTTTTTTAGGGGGCAGCATTTCTTCCACTTGAACTTTTGTTGAGAAAAACATTCTGGGCTATCGTCTTTGAAGACAGTGGTGGCATACCTGGGAGAAGATTTTTTAGAAACCAAGTTTCATTGCTGAAGACATGGGTGTATTATGATTCATGGAGTCTTATTCATGCGTGTCTTTCTCTACCTTATCTGAACATACCTGTTCTCCAATAAAACTGTAGCTCCTTGAGAGCAGGGACTTTGGCTGTCATCAACATTTGATCCAGGTAACTATGCAGACTGCTGGGCAGGCAGTTGCTACCCTGGTTCACTCTCAGCACTGTTACCTGAAGTATCATTTAAAGTACAAATCTGTTTGTACTTTAATGATGCTTGCCTAACACTACTTCACATTCTCCAAAGATAGCCAATGCTTCAAGAATAGACCAAAATTTCTCAGCAAGGTGTTCAGGATTCTCTTGATCTCATCCCTGACCACTTATCTAGTTTCATTTCCTTTGTACTTAGAATTCTAATAATAGCAAATTCCTTGCTGTACTCTAGACACGGCATGCTCTTTTATAGTCACCAACTTTTGTGCACATGGTTGCCCATGCATCTGATGCCTCCACTCCTTCCTCATAGTAAGTTTCTCTCCTTCATGTCACATTGCTATAATCTCTTACCTCCTTCTCCAGGCCAATTCAAGTACTCTCCCTCATCCCTATGTTTGATTTCTTCTTGTTGCACATACTGCCACTTGGCAGTTCGCAGAAGATAGGGTGGGCTGAAGGACAAGGTGGGCTCTATCTATGAGGGGGGAAAGCAGAATAATGGAAACAATAATGAATGCTGCCTAACATTGAATAAGCTACTTATTATATTTATTCATGCATACTTCTTTCTTTTAAAGATTTATTTTGTTGATTTGAAAGAGTTACAGATAAAGATAGAGACAGAGAGATATAGAGAGGTCTTCCATCTGCTGGTTCACTCCCTAAATGGCCACAACAGCCAGATTTGGTCCAATCTGAAGCAGAAACCAGGAGCTTCTTCCAGGTCTCCCATGCAGATACAGGGGCCCAAGGACTTGGGCCATCTTCTGCTTTCCCAAGCCATAGCAGAGAGCTGGATCAGAAGAGGAGCAGCTAATGTTTGAACCAGCTCTCATTGGATGCTGGCACTGCAGGCTAGGGATTTAACCTGCTGCACCACAGCACCAGCCCCTGATGCATACTTCTAGAAAATTCTTTGAGGTTTCCACAAGTAATGGGGGCATGGAGGGTATTTCACACTGGGTTGGGCAATATGTAGTAGTGGGAGTAAAATCTATTGAAATATCAGCTAACAATGAATGATTGAGAATTTGGTGCATTGAATTAAATTCCTTGTTTAGTTTACATCAGTGTTATGAAATATCAGCTATTCACCCAGCCCCTTCGTCTATCTGCCTATGGCCCTTGGTCATCTGGAATTAATGCTTGGCAGGTCTCTTAATACTCCTTTATCTCTCTTAGAAAGATCAAAATAAAACAACAACAACAACATTAAGAATTGGGCCTCTGAACCAAATGAGAACTACAGGGAGAGGTTGGGCCTTGGATCTCATTTTGCACAATCTCTTTGAAAAGATTCCAGTAAGTGTGGGGCCCAGTAATTTTCCAAGGCAACCGATGAGTAATTCCCAGTACGTGAGGTCTGTGTGCCCTCCCCATGCCAGGAAGTCCAGACATGTATGGCTAAGAGGTCACTCTAGAGTTTAAACTCAATATAGAGAACGTCCTCCAGTGAAATGTGTTGTTGTGGAATGCTTGCAGCTACTGAAGTGATGAGAGGTTCAGTTCTCTCTGGTGGCTGTTTGAATTTAGGGTGATACCCTTTTCATCCGTGGTAATAACAGTACAATGAGAGTGAGACTAGGGAAGAGCACTATGGGTGCTTGTGTGTGTGGTCAGGGATTGAATACCCCCGACATGAAAGTCCTTGCACCTTTCTACTGTTAGGGAAAATACTACCATCTTGGAAAGATAGATCGTTGGCTTAGATATTCCCAGACTCCAGAAGATGCAAATGTCAAAGATTCATGCTCTATTGGTTCACACATTTGGTTTCTAGTCTTTCCTCATCACTAGCTCCAAAGAAAAAAATTTTAAATGGTGATTTATTTTTGCCCCCCTTCCCTTGCTTCGAACCCCAATTTGGTGTTCTCAGCCTTGTCTTCACACATCAGAGTGGCCAGGCTGTCATGGGTAACGGACTCTCTGGTATAAGGTTGTGTGGTAAGAAGAGTATGGGTATAGTTTAGGGAAACCCTCTGGCTAATTGTAACCTACTCCCTGAACTTTTTAATTCTCTTGAGGGCAGGGAGCTTGACTGTTTTGCTGATCAACTGTTTCTTCAGAACCTGCAAAATAGAAGGGTCAATCAGTTTTTGCTGAATTAGTTAGTACACACATCATCTGCGGAGGATCATTTACTTCTATAACCACAAGATAAATAAATAAATAAATTTCAGACTACTTGGGAATGACCCAAGAGGCCCTATATGCAATGATCCTAATCTGCCCCATGGGGGTCTTCTTTCATCACTCCTTCTGGTTGAGTCTCTATTTTAAGTTTTGGCATTGATGGATGTCCTGAGAATTCCCTTTCACGCCTGTAAGCTTTGTGCATGTTGCTTCATTTGCCTCCCTTCTCTGCATGACAAACTCCTACTTATCCCTCAAAACTTGGGTCACATCACTAGTCATAGTTTGAGTGAAGAAAGTCACCTGCTTTTCCTGTTATTTCTCACAACAGTTTGAGGACTGAAACCTTAAGCAGTAATTCTGTATTTTCTCATAGCTGATACCAGATATGCCTAGCTCATAGTAAACTGCTGCGTCAGTTAAACTGACTGGCATTGTGTCTCTATAAAGGAGATACCAAACTTTCTTAAATCATGTGCAAATATTGGGATTTTATTGCTGTGTTGGGAAATAGTAATTATTCTCAACTCAATGATAGATGGTATTCAAGGAAATAGACTCCCAGAATAACTTTCAGCTCAGTAAACATGCCTCGAGTACCCACCCTATGTTCAGTGATAGGGACGTGGATGAGTCATTCTTTCTCATCTCAAGGAGATACAGACATAGAAAATTCTAGTAGAATCTCACACCATTTGTGGCAGAGATTGCCCACGTGGTCTTCACTCCTCCTTATTCTTGGGTACAAGATCACTCACGCGGCTGGCACTGTGGCGTAGTGGGTAAAGCTGCAGCCTGGGGTGCCAGCATCCCACACAGGTGCCGGTTCAAGTCCTGGATGCTTCACTTCCAATCCAGCTTCAACTGGCCCAGCTCCAGCTGTTGCAGCCATTTTGGGGAGTGAACCAGTGGATGGAAGACCTCTCTGTCTGTCTGCCTCTGCCACTCTGCAACTCTGACTTTCAAATAAATAAATAAATAAATAAATAAATAAATAAATCTTTCAGAAAAAAAAGAGTTATTGAGGGCCTTGCACTGGTGGTAGGGGTGAGGATGGATATCAAGCACTGTCCGGGGAATAAGAAGGAACATCCCCTTTAAATGATGACATTGGAATTTAGTCACATAAGCAAGGTGTATTAGGAGAGTTCCAGGAAGAATTGGGTGAACTGTAGGTCTCCAAGGTAACTTTAATTCATCCCTTCATCATTACACTGAACAAAGCAATGTCCCCAAATCACCATTTGCTTTGAGTAGGTGTCTAATAGTTGTCCCCCTAAATATAGGACAGGGGGCAGTGGGAACTTCTGCATTTTACTGCTGTTGTACTTCATGACAGCCCAAGAAATAATCTCCAGCTCTCCATGTCTATAAACTGTGCCCTCAGTCAGGCATGAAAATTGGCATTTAATCCTCTCCTATTTGAATACTGAAATTATACTGAGAAAAATACAATCAAATATTTTACCGGGTAGATACTCATCTTGACATATAGTTTCTCTAACTTCAAAATGCAAGTATAATATCCATATATTAGATATATATGTGTGTATATATGTATATATATTATCAGTTATTAAGCTGAATCAAATAACCTGTTCCAAAAGAGAACTCCCTCTGTAACAACATACTAATATATGCAGTTTTTCCAATATTATTTCCCTGATTAATTTAATGAGAAAAACATCTACAAATTCTTATTGTGGTTGTCTGAGTAGTACTATTCAGCCAATTAAACTCTTAGTCTTGGAAGCCATTGTGTTAACCACAGGAAGTGATTCTGAAAATTAATTTTTTGCATGATCATTATTCGTCAGTAGTGGATTTGTTCACACAAATGCCATATCTTATAAATAAGAAAGCTAGTCAGAGCTGGGTGAATATTAAGGAAATGGGATAGCCTGATTATTTCCAGTATCTGTGGGTATGAGGTGTTGGATAGTGAGAGAGCAAATATGTACAGGGCCATGTTTACGAACAAAAGTAGCAAGTCAAATAAAAGGAAAAGGTTCTTCTGTGCTTGGTGGCCAAGGTGAGGTCAATATCAATATTGGCATTGGCACTGCCAAGCCCATGTTTTGCATGACGATAATTCAATCAAGATGTGTTGGTGACAAAAGACTTATCAAATACAGAATGCTTTAGTACACAGGTTGGTTTGTTTGACAAAAGTGACACCCATCTTCTCTCACAAAGCTACTGCAAAATTCATATCTGGCCTTGCAAAATTTTGTGTTGACAACAAAGGCTACGAGGTGCAAATTTATTGAATACCTGACATGTTTATTACCCATCATTAAAAAAAAATGTTACTTTTCTCATGAAACAGAGATGTTTAATTTTCAAAGGTGAAAATTACAATAGAATTACAATAAAAATATACAATAGAAATTATAAATGTAGCCTGGGAGTTAAAACACAAACTTGTTGAAGTTGATAATATTGAAAACAATACTGATTTTGTCCCATTTTACTAACTGGAAAGTGAAAATATAATGGATTTGAAGCATGAGTACAATAAATTTCTATTCTTTCAGGCAACTGTAATAGGCAATAGCCAGATAAAGCTACATTATGTTAAATTTGGAGTTCTGAAAGTTCCCATCAGTAGTATTTTTTAGGTCAAAATTTCTCTGTTCATTATCTTGTTTGCTCATTCAATTTCTGCCACATTTTCAAAACAGAGTTTTACAATTCTTTGTTCTTTAAGGAAGAGGGAAAATTAATAATCAAGAGCTTTATTTGCAGTCCATTTGTACAGGGAAAGATCGTGTCGAGCTGAGACTTCTCTTAGCCAAGATGAAAAAGGAAACAGGATGTAACAATACGTCACTATCCGAATAAGACCACATGTATCTTTTATAGCATAGACAAAAATAAAATTATCCTAAGAGTACACTGAAATTCACACTGTGCTTTATGTATGCACACACACAAGACATTATATTTATATAACAGATTTTTGTTAATAGAACCATCAAATCATCTGTGGTACAAATGAGAGAAACAATGAAGCTCTGTCATAACTTATTCTTCACGCTTTCATGGATAGTGACTGGCTATAGAAAAGCAGAGGTCAATTCCCTGGTATAATAGATGATAAAATCTGTTGATTGAAATAGATTATATGGAGCAGGCATTTGGTATAGAAGTTAAGCCACCATTTGGAGCATCCACATCGCATAATAGAGTGTCTAGGTTCAAATCTCAGCTCTGCTCCGGAGTGCAGCTTCCTGTTAATGTACACTCTGGGAGGTGTCAGGTAGCTCATGGCAGGTCTCAAATAGTTGGGTACCTGCCACCAGTGTGGGAGACCTAGACTGAATTTCTAGCTACTTGCTTCAGCATGGCCCAGCTCTGGCTGTTGGGAGGCATTTTGGGGACAAATCAGTGAATGGAGGAATAAATATCTCTCTCTCTTCTCTCTCTCTCTCTCTCTCTCTCCCCCCTCTATGCCATTCAAATATGAAAGAAAAAGAAAGAAAAAGAAAAAAAGAAAGGAAGGAAGGAAGGAAGGAAGGAAGGAAGGAAGGAAGGAAGGAAGGAAGGAAAATTTTGCAAAAAGAGAGCTCATAGCTCCTAAGTGAAATTTCTATCTATGAAGATTGGCTCCTATGGGAGAAGTTTCTAAATGTTTGCAGGTGTGATTAACAAAATATGAGGTGAGCTGGCACTGTGGCGCACTAGGCTAAGCCTCTGCCTGTGGCGCCAGCATCCCATATGGGTGCTGGTTTGTTTCCTGGCTGTTCCTCTTATGATCCAGCTCTCTGCTTATGGCCTGGAAAAACAATAGAAAATGACCCAAATGCTTGGGCCCCTGCACCTGCATGAGAGACCTAGAAGAAGCTCCTGGCTCCTGGCTTCAGATTGGACCAACTCTGGCTGTTGTGGCCCTTTGGGGAGTGAACCAGTAGCTGGAAGTCCTTTCTCTCTGTCTGGCAGAAGATGGCCCATGTTCTTGGACCCCTGCATCTGCATGGAAGGTCTGGAAGAAACTCCTGGCTCCTGGCTTCGGCCTGGCCCAGCCCTGGCCATTGTGGCCATTTGGAGAGTGAGCCAGTAAATGGAAGATCAATCTCTATAACTCTAACTTTCAAATCAATCAATAAATCAATCTTTTTTTAAAAAAGTGATTAAAAGTTGACTAGGCAAAAGGGACAGATGGGCTGTGAGAGAGGTCCTCTGTATGCCCCCCAGAGACATCATACCTGTTGTGGCTAGATCCCAAAGCCCCAACTTGTGTGCAGGGTAACCTCTCTATATTATAGGGAAAGGGAGAAAGAGTTCGTGTTATGGTGGCTGTTGAGTGTGGACCTTTTCTTGAGCCTGCTATTCTTTATAAGATCCGTCAAGTAAGAGTTTTAGCCTCTCAGATGGGTGGCATAATCCCAGTGAGACTCTTTGTGATTTCCAAATATCTCCCCTGAGATGGGCCCAAATCCATAATCATAATATTGACAATAACAAAAACAATAATGATCTTTTTGTTTGTCTTGCTTGACAGGGTCTAAGGAGCCTTGCGCTTGTTCTCACAGCATCCCTGAAAGGGTGGCGTTAAAACCTATTTTAGAGCAAACAAAACTGTGATTGAAATAGGCAGCAGGCACTGCTTTCGGTTGTGCAGCTGGGAAGTCGCTGCAGCCCTGGGAAAGCTGAAACTCCCCTCTTAGTACTTCTCAGCCTCTTGGCTGAGATCAAGTGTAAAGGTGGTCCTCTAAGTTAGACAACATTCAAGGGTAGTGTCGGCTCCCAGAGCTGGGGAGTGGAAGTTTCTCTGGGAAGGAGCAGCAGCGGATTAAAGGCTGGAGCCGGAGGGCGATGATGAGACAAGAAGAGGTTGGAGGAGGCTTCTAGTCCTGCAAAGTTGCCCAGCGATATGCTTTGGTCACTTTTGACTTTCTCACTCTCTCTCTTACTGCCTGCTCCCCTCCAACCTACTTTAACAAAATCTGGAAGGGTCATGTGCTATTGTCCTTTCCGGAGAAGGCCTGGGCCGGAAGACTTAGATCAGTTTAGCTTTAGATTTTGGGGAGAGCTTTTTTGTACTTGATTGATTCTAGCCTTCCCAGACTAGAGTTTCCCCTGCATAGGAGTCCTTAGATTGAGGGAGCCAAGATGTTGTTGGAGGCAGTGATGGGCTGGTAAAGGCCCAACAGCAATAGGAAAGGAGAGCAGAGAGGGGGAGGGGGGGAGTGAGGAGAGGACAGGAGAGGAGAGGAAGAGGAAGAGAAGAGAGGAGAGGAAAGAACAGGGGAGGAAGGGAGGGAGAGACGAGGAGAAGAGGGGAGGGGAGAGGAGAAGATGAGAGGGGAGAGGAGAGGAGAGGAGAGGAAAACAGGTGAGAGGAAGGGAGAGGAGAGGAGAGGAAAGGTGAGAAAAAGAATCCTGATTTGTAATGTGTGCCAGAGTCTGCTCTACTCCCACCATGGCCCTTTTCCGTCTACCAACCTGACATTGGCTGGTTAGCACAATTACAGAAACTTTAGCTTTAGGGTCTTACTCACCAGTACAAGCTTCTCCAGCACAACACTGGTTAGACAAATGGCCAAAGAAAAACAAGTGGCTAGCTTTGTCTCTAGCCAGACAATAGGCATTTGCACACCATTCAGCCTACCTCACCAAGGGACTGTGTGGGTTAAGGCCCACACTGTACAGTGACAAAGGGAGCACACACATTTGGCTCTTTCCTTGGCACATTAGCTTTCCTAGAAATCACAAGAAACAATGGATGGCAGGTCAGAGCAGGATGGCTAGATTATTTTAGTATTCTTATATTTCTCTCTCCCAACAAACAAGCATGTGTATGTGTGGGGTATGCACACATATTTACAAACTTAACTCCCTACTGTATTAACAAGATATGTAAGCTCTTATTCTGGTAGTGTAACTATTAAAAGATTGGTCTTTATAATGAAATAGACATGAATCTGACCCCCAGCCATTTCACAGAGACAAGTTGCTTAAACTACAAATATTTTATCTTACCTATCAATTAGACTATTAATACATGCCTCCTTGGTCAAAAGATTAAGTACAATTAGAGTGCTTTAATGCTTACAAACATCCAATAAGTGGGAGTTATAGTTTTTATTTTCTGTATTCCTGCCTGGATAAATTCTCAGTTGCTATCAACATCTTTCCTCCATGTCCTTTGTGGATTCTTTAGGAATAAGTTGCAAAGTACATGATGGCAGGGTGACATTTATTTGGTTCCTGTTTAAACTGAGTGATAGGGGTGTTGATAATCTTGTGCATTTTTTATTTAAATAATTTTCCCACATGTTCAAATAATATACTTGTCACCCCTTCAGCCCTGGGAACAGATCTTATCTGCTTTGTCACAAAATGGCACCTGCCTGAGTCAACACAAGTACAGAATGGAGAGGGTGAGCTTTGCTTAGCATTTGTAACTTAATTCACAAAAGCAAACAGGCAACATGGCTGCCAGGCTTAGCCTGTCCAGAGAAATTTTCATCACAAAAGCAATGATTTATAAGTCTCTAGAATGCAAATAAAACATTGTTAGATTGTCTTGAGGCTATCTTAAATCCTTTAAGAAAGAGCTAGAGTGTTGCTGAGTATCAATATTTAGAAACTAAAATAGTCCCTGAGAACCAAGGGTAAGTAGAAGCAAATGTCTTACTTTCTCTACTACTTGATAAATTTGCTTTTGGAAAATTCAGCTTTTATTTTTATCAAAGTGATTCACACGAATAGCTTAAAGAATCAAATTAATTCTACAAGGCCACTAACTCAAGCTCATTTTCTTCATACTTGCCTCTAAATAATATTCTTATGATATTACTCTTAATTTTTATTTTCATTTAGTAATTATATATTAACTTCCCATTATGGGAAATGAGGATTTAGCTCTCACCCTTTACTCCACTTAATCCAGGCATATTTTGATTGCTTTGTTGGCATAAGATAGCTATATTTTTATTGTAGCTCAATCAGGTTTCAATATTTATTCACAGTTTATGGTGTGAATTTCCTTCCCTACGCAGTCCTTTGGTTTTCCAAAAAATTTTCTCTTGCTTATAGTTTTTCTAGTACATATCACTAATCCTGAAGTTGTGAAAAAAATATTTTAATACACTAACACAATATTGTTTTCATTATTATTGATTTCATCCAGAAGAAATCTCCCAGAGCCTTCTGAACTGGTCCTATATAGACAAATTATTCCCTTGCTGGACCAAACTTTTGAGCTCTTCCTTTGTCCTTCTCTTAGGGGCTCCCACTTGCTGATGTCCAGTGTTGGATCCACTATTCCTCAGATTCCAGTTTGTTTGTTTTTCCTTTCTGGTGGAGCAATTTCTCAACTGGCTTCCTAAGTGACAGCATGCAATCAATAATTTTTGAGGATATTTCAGTTGCAAAACCTTTTTATTTCATAATTCCACTTAGCGATGGCGTGGTTAGATATGGCATTCTCATCTTCCGATGACTTTAGTATGCATTGTTCAGCTTTCTTCTTACTTTTAGGGACACTTTGAAGCTCTATAATCTTTCTGTTTTTTTGATTCTTTGTAAAAAAATTTTTTTTTCTTATTCTGAAAGACTCCAGAACTTTTCCTTGCACCCACTGATCTAAAATTTTGGAATGATTCATTGTAATGTGGATGTATTTTTGTCATTGGGTTAGACCCACTCAAGCAAAAAACTCTACTCTTCAATTATGAAATTTATGTCTTGAATTATTTTTTCAGGGACATTAATACCTTCTGTTTTTATAACTTCTTTTTTTTTTCTATGTCCCATTTTTTTAGATATTAAACCTTCTGGATGTTCACTTATTTTCTCCTATCTTTTATCTCTGTTTTACATGTGTTTCTGAATGATTTGCTCAGATTTGTCTGGAAAGTCTCCTACATAATGTTTTTGTTCCAACTTTCATTTTAAAAGTGTTCATCTAACATACCTCGTATTCAATACTATTCTTGTTCTGTCAATCCAAATTCGTCTTGCATTCCTTCAGAGCAGCTTGATAGTTTTTCTGATTTGCATCTCCCCATGTAGGCCATTTCTTGTTTGCTTGTCCATTTTTGCCTCTCTATTTCAAAGTACTTTTCCCAAGTATCTCATATTTAAGTGTAGGACACTAAAAATTTGGAGGAATGTCTGTATATTTCAGTGTAGGTTTATGTGGTTATGGCATTTCATACACTAATGTCAGAATTTACAAGTTTCTTTCTCTTGGAAGGATCAGATTCCCCAGAAAAACCCCTTTCAGCCTCCTGCCTTGTGGGTATAAGCCTGGATGTCTGTAGTGTGAGGAGAAAGTTTGAACATTTCAATGTGTGTACAAGCGCTTTTATTCAGTAATCTCCCTTCAGTGTGGCACCCTCACTTCAGCCCTGCTCAGTACCCTCCAATCTGGAGACCTGCCTTTATATCCTCTCAAGAGAAAGAAATCCACAGTATTTGCCAGATGAGATAGTCACGGTCATTTAGCTGCATGGTGAAAGGTTGGGGTCTCGCTAATTTTTTGAACACACTTATAACCAATCCTCTTATTTGGAAACCTCCTTCCTCCCCCCACCCTTCAGAGGTGCCCAGCGCTATGCAGCCTGAGGATTCTGCAGTGTAAACTGGACGGCTTCTCAGCGTGCTCTTGCTTATATTTGGTTTATATTTCTCTTGCTTATTTTGAATTATAAACTGTTGGATTCTAATTCAGCTTTACGGAGTCTGTTCATTCGGTTCGCATCTGCTTTCCATCTTCCAAAAAATTCTCTCTGTTTTCTCTATCCTTCTGGGTTTCTGTATTTATTTTTGTGTTCCCAAACTATTATTCAAATGGTTTTGTGTTCCCAAACTATTATTCAAATGGCTTTGATGCAGAAGTATAGGAAAATGCATATGTACCATTCATAACCTTTAGCTAGAACTCTGTATTTACATTCCAGCATCATTTTCCCTCATTTGCATTCACTGAATTTCTCGCCTTTTTATTTTAATCATTCCTTGTACATGACATTATTATATTTAATGTCAGGTTCAATGTCATGTATGAAGTTAGATATTGGGAGTTGAATATTATACTAAGTGTTGTGGATACAGAAATATAAAAATAGGACACCCTTCAAGGAATGTTGATAGTGATAATAAGAAAACATAAAAATATTTTGAAGCCATCATTCTACTGAACTTAAATCTATCTCTCCATTTTTCTCAAAGTTTCCAGTTTCCCTTTTAGTTAAGTTGAAATTGCTAAAATGTGTAGTTTTCCCCTTCCTTTGTGTCTTTCAATGCTCTTAGCTTTTTCCTTACTTAAAAATGCCTAGAGGAGCTTCTTGGGAACTTATTTTGGATTAGAGTTTGGAGACTGCCAGTTCACGATTAGACAGCTCCATCAGTCTGGTGTCGCGTGGAGTCGGGTGGAGGCTAGTAATTGTGGAGCTTGTGCAGAGGAAGAATCCCACGGCAAGCCAGGAAGCAGAGAGAGACACAGGGAGCACACTTTGCATATTTAACCAACGCTTTCATGAGAACTATATTCTGAGGGCAAGCCTCCTGTGACCTGAAGACCTTCCACCAGTCCCACCTAGCAGAGTCTCTTATTGGATCAAATCTGCCCCCTGCCTGCAATCCATCAAAAGTTAGCTTACCTCCTGGGTTGGAATGTCTGCATGAGATTGGGGAGCAGAGTCTTGTTCCATCCATCTCCGTCTCTAGTGTCAGCTGCATGAAGATAAATCCCACTGTTTTTATATTCTATATTTTATATTTCACATTCTGTTTTCTTATATTTTAGCTCCAATATTTATCAACATCTCTGCCATGCTTTTTCTCTGTCTCCTACCATGTACCACGTTTAATAGATCTTGCTGCTCTTTTCACATGACACACACTTATCCTGGCTGCAACATTTAAGAAAAGTCCAATATTTTCACTTTTGTATCTGCAGCCCCTTGTTGTAAGCAAAGATAAAAAGAGAAAGCCCTTGCTTAGCGAAAGTGTTTGCTTGAATGCAAAGATGGACATGTAGCCAATAGTCTCAAGATAATATAGATAACACATGTACCAATCAATACAATTAGAAAGGAGATATTCATTTTTTTAAAGAAGGAAACTGCCTGGAGTTGGCGATTGCAGAGTTATTTTGAAGGATAAGTAGGAGTCGACCAGATTCTTTCCATTATAATCTCACATAATCAGGTTGATGTTAGTTTTCATATCATGCTATAAGCACATAGGTACAGGGAAGGTATTTGAACCACTTCTTGAATACTTAATGCTGAGCACAGTACCTGCCACAAAGCAGAAACTCAGTGAATGCTGAATGAGTTAATGATATAAAAGAGAAGAAATTTGTATTAAATCAATATTGCTTTCAGAACTTTTGGGAATTAAATAGATACATGAATGAAATCATTGGTATGACTTGACTTTCCCATGATGATTTTAATTAATAAGCTTTAGTTACTTATTGTATTATTCTTCACTAAAGATAGCATTTTTTAAGTCATATTTACTTTTCAAAATTTCCTGGCAAGTGTCCACTAGCTTGATTGGAATACACTGTAATTGAGAAACCCTTATAAGATACCCAACTATTTCTCCTTATCCCAAGAATTCAATTATTGTGTTTGCAGGCGAGCAAAATATATAGTGGTTCAACTCAAGACTCAGAGCTGACTACAGATAAAAGTACTAGAAAGTTCCCATTCTCCAAGTCGCTCCGGAAGAACCTGTTGGAAAACCTGGTTAACAGGCTAACATGTGACACATAGGTTGCTCATTTATAAAGGAAATTATTGATCCAGCATGAAGACTTCTATACTCATTTATATCATTTTTATGTCCAGATTTCATTAAGACAACACAAGGACTGGTTGGAATTGCTGAATCTACTTGTGGGATTCAAAATTGATGCGTGCAGCTACACAATTAATTTAAATACAAGTATCTAGAACAAATGACCAATGGTCAATTGTGTTCTAAAACAAAATCCCAATTTCTCCTCCTAGGAACTTTGACTGCTCTGCCCGCCCCCACCCCCACACCCCCAGCCTTAGAAAAATGATCTACTCAGGTTCAGTTAGGATTTCTCTGTTCTGTACCATTGGATTTTGATGATTATTTACTTATTTACTTATGAGAGAGAGAGAGAGAGAGCGATCTCTCATCTACCTGTTCACTCTGCAAATACAATACAAATACTCTGCAAAAAACAATGACTGGGGCTGATCCCCCTGAAACTCAGAACTGGGAACTCAATCCATGTTTCCCATGTGGGTGTCAGAGACTTGGCTGCTTGATCCATTACTATACCTCCTAGGGTCTCATTAGTAGGAAGCTGGAGTCAGGATCAGAAGCCAGATATCGAACCTAGGCACTCCGAAGTGGAGTGCAGGCATCCTAACTGGGGGCTTAAGCAGAAAGTCAAACATGCACTCCCAACTAACTTTTAAAGACTTCAAAAAATGTGGATTCAAGCACACTGGTACCCGCTTTGGGTCAGATATGTAGTTTCAACTTTACTACCAACTGCATTGGTCGCCTTTCACCACCTCATTCCAAAAGTATTCGACTTTTCCACTCCTTTTTATTAGAGTATGCCTGATATGTTTATGTGATATGCAGGACATTTGAGCCATCCATCAATACTTCAATTTTCAAAAAATGATCTTATTTAATGCCAAATTGCATCACTGTCAACACACACATCATATGAGTTGCCTGGTTCAGCAAGATGGGTTCTGGATTTGGAGTCCAGCTTTATTCCTTTTAACCAAGAGACCTTAGAATGTAGTTTACTAAGCCTCTGATACCACACCTCAGACCTCAATTTTGTTTAGAATTTTTATAAATTAAAAATATTAATGGTGCCAGTGCCACGGCTCACTAGGCTAATCCTCTGCCTTGCAGCGCCAGCACACAGGGTTCTAGTCCCTGTCAGGGCACCAGATTCTGTCCCGGTTGCCCCTCTTCCTGGCCAGCTCTCTGCTGTTGCCAGGGAGTGCAGTGGAAGATGGCCCAAGTGCTTGGGCCCTGCACCCCATGGGAGACCAGGATAAGTATCTGGCTCCTGCCATCGGATCAGCGCAGTGTGCTGGCCGCAGCGCACCGGCCGCAGCGCACTGGCCGCAGCGGCCATTAGAGGGTGAACCAATGGCAAAGGAAGACCTTTCTCTCTGTCTCTCTCTCTCACTGTCCAATGGTAGAGTTAGAAACATACCAGGGGACTACAATTTAATCCCATCAAGGTGGCATGTACCAATGCCATCTCACTAGTCCAAGTGATCAATTTCTGTTCACAATTGATCATAATGAAAGGACTAAGAGTCAAAGGAAGCACATAAACAAGTCTAGTACCTGCTAATACTAACCGATAGAATAAATTAAGGGGAGAGTCATCCAACATGGGAAGCGAGATACTCAGCAGACTCATAGAATGGCGGATGTCCTAAACGGCACTCTGGCCTCAGAATCGGCCCTAAAGGCATTCCAATCTGGCTGAAAAGCCCATGAGAGTATTTCAGGCATGGAAAGCCAGGACACTCTGGCAAAAAAAAAGAAAAAAAAACCAAAAACAACAACAACAAAAAACACAAAACCCTAAATGAAAGATCTCTGTGAGTGAGATCC
Organism: Oryctolagus cuniculus; assembly: GCF_964237555.1. Classification (NCBI taxonomy): domain Eukaryota; kingdom Metazoa; phylum Chordata; class Mammalia; order Lagomorpha; family Leporidae; genus Oryctolagus; species Oryctolagus cuniculus. The sequence goes on along the minus strand of NC_091432.1, from coordinate 211,769,686 downwards.
CAGTGGAAAGAACAGGTCTTCAAAGAAGAGGTACCTTTCTCTGAAGGGAGGAGAGAACCTCCACTTTGACTATGACCTTGTCTAAACAAGATAAGAGTCGGAGAACTCAAGGGGCTTCCATAGCCTTGGAAACTCATGACTGGTGCATAGGGAGATTGCTGATGCCATAAACAGGAGTGTCAATTTGTAAAGTCAACAACAGGAGTCACTGTGCACTTACTCCTCATGTGGGATCTCTGTCCTTAATGTGCTGTACATTGAGGCTTAGTGCTATAATGAGTACTCAAACAGTATATTTCACTTTGTGTTTCTATGGGGGTGCAAACTGTTGAAATCTTTACTTAATGTATACTAAACTGATCTTCTGTTAAAAAAAAAAAAGAAGAAATTATCAATTCCCAACTTGACTCTCACTGGGATTAAACATGACAATAGGTCTGATCTGATTTCATCATCATTTAAAAAATCATCTATTATTTTTCACTTTATGTTTCTGTGTGGGAGCAAACTGTTGAAATCTTTACATAATGTATGCTAAACTGATCTTCTGTATATAAAGAGAATCGAAAATGAATCTTGATGTGAATGGAAGGGAGAGGGAGTGGGAAAGGGGAGGGTTGCGGGTGGGAGGGACATTGTGGGGGGGAAACCATTGTAATCCATAAGCCGTACTTTGGAAATTTATATTCATTAAATAAAAGTTAAAAAAAATAAAAAAATAAAAAAAATTTAAAAAATATTAATGGTACACACCTAGCTTCCTAGTACTAAACACAGAAGTAGATGATCTATGGAAGGATCCAGCACACAAATGGTAAATGTTAGTTCCTTTCCACTCTTTTCCTCCTTCTGTTGTTGCCACCACCATCAATATCATTACCGTTATTTTAATTTGTAATTCTCTTATCCCAAGCATAAGATATTTTTTTAAAAAATGAACAAAGCAGGATGTTTGATGTTGAAGCACTCACACCGTGGAGGTAAGGGGGTAGAAATAGTATAATAAGCACAAGAAGATGCACTTCCAGGACTTATAGGAGCAGGCCTAAGGAAGAGCATAAGGAAAAGGCTAGAGGGTGGGAGGAGCCACCACCTAAATCATGGTCCAGGGGTAGCCCTCTTGATTTGGCAAAATGAGTAGGGAATCTGTACTGCACTCCATCTAGTCCAACTATGAGTTCCCAGTTTTATCTCTTACTTCATTGTCCTTATCTCAGCATTTTAAAAGGCATATGTGGGAGCTGGCACTGTGGCACAGTGAGTTTGGTCCTCACTTGCGACGCCTGCACCCCATATCACAGTGTCTAGTTTGAGTCCTGGCTCCTCGGCTTTAATGGAGCTTCATGTTGCTACATCCTGGGAGGCACGGAGGATGGCTCAACTGCTGGTGTCCCTCCCACCCATGTGAAAGACCCTGATGGTGTTTTCTGCTCATGGCTTCAGCCTGATCCAGTCCCGGCTGCTATAGGCATTTGGGAGTGAACCAGTGGATGGAAGACCTCTCTGTCTCTTTCCCTTTCTCTCTTCGTGTTCCTGCCTTTCAAGTAGATGAAAATAAGTAAATAATATGAAATTACAGTAGGGTGATATTTATGTTTTGGAAAATATATACCATAGTCTTTTTCATTTCTGTCTTTTTTTTCCTTGCATGCTATTTTTGCATTTGGTTTGTCCCATACTCAATGAAACAACTGATTTATACCTACTATGTCAGTCCAGGACTGGTGACCATAGACTGATTTGTACCCTGGCGTTATTTGATTGGGGACTAGAAGGAGGTAGGTGCTTTGCTAAACTAGCAACTGTCCTCCTCCTGTTTCATGTCCAGGATGCACAGGAAACACGTTCAGAGCACGGCTGGGCTGCAGTAGAGATGAACAGGACTGCGAGTGGTGTGAACACCTTCACCGTGCTGACAAGGCTCTGCTTCCAGATGTGGGGGTGCAAGTGCTACTCTGCCTTCTTCCTCTGTTGATCCTAGAGCTCCTGCCTAGAGCATGTGTTTTTAAGTGTGAAAGGCAGAGAGAGAGAGAGAGAGAGAGAGAGAGAGAGATTTCCATTTGTTAGTTCACCCCCCAAATACCTACAACAGCCAGAACTGGGCCAGGCCAAAGTCAGGAGCCTGGAACTCCATCAAGTGTTCCCATGTGGATGGCAGGTACCAAAGTGCTCCAGGCATTGCCTGTGGCCTCCTAAGATGTGCACTAGCAGGAAGCTGGAATCAGAAGCAGAGTTGGGACTCAAATCCAGGCACTTCAGATATGGGATTTGAGCACCAGAAGGGGCACCATAACCACTACACCAAATGACCACCTTTAGGCTGATTTTTTTCAAAGAGAATATTTCTGCAAGAATTTAATCAGTCCAAACACTGATTACCTCTAAAACATCAAAAGAGACAATTTTGAAAAGGATTTGTTTTTTGTATGAAATATTGAAAACCTCAAGGAAGGAAGGAAAAGGGGAAGAGATTATTAGCTGAGCATTTACTACAAACCATTAGTGTGCTAGCACATCACACCTTACCTCCTGTAATCCTCACTATACCCTGCAAGAGAGAACCCCGAATTATAGATGAGTAAGCTGAGGCTCCGCAGGTTTAAGTTCTGGCGAGGCTTCACGGTTGGAAAGTGATAGAACTGTGGTTCAAACCCCCCGACAGGAACAAAATTGCCTGAAAAACACACTTAAGCGGCACATGCTTCCACTTACTCTATTTGCAAGATCAAACTATTGTATTATTATTATTTAAATTTGATTAATCTCTTCCTTTCCTTTCTGAGGCCTTAAACTCTGGTTTAAGAGTGTATCTTCCCCAGAGTCCAGAGTACATAAAAAGTTAAAGCTCACTTAGTATCTGTTCTCTATATATGAATGGATGAATGAGTGAATGAGTGAATGAATTCCACGTGTCTCCCATTTCCAAATTGCAGACTTCTTAATTCAGGTATATCAGATCTTTTCAACTCTTTGGAAACTGTTTAGGTTGATCAGGACACAATAGGACTCTCATACCAAGTGAAGCAATTTAAATTTCCTCCTGATTTCAGCTAGGAGATTGGAACTTTCCTCTGAATCTTATGAACTTATAGGAAATAGAATTTATGACAAAAATGGCAGGTGTCCATAAAGTCTGGTCAAGACTAAAGGCAATCTTCGAAGACTCTTTTCAACTAAATGTTAAAAAGCAGTGACAGCAGGAGCCCCGTATTTTGCAGTAGTCTACTTCCTGGCTAGAGCAGAGGGAGATGGTGCTAAATGGGAAATGTCAAGGTCTGTTCTAGGAGATCTGAAGAGCTGTAAGAATAGTTATTTAGAAACCTCTTCCTTGGAGGAGAGAATGGCCATGCGTGGTACTGAATGTTTAAGCGAACCCTCTATTTCAGCAGAAGGCAAATGAACATTCACTCTGAGTGCCCTAATCTTCCAGCAGGAAATCAGTGATGTCCTGATGTGAGTCCTGGTAGTAGAAGCAAAAGCATAATCTTCACTGACATTTACCCACCTCGATCTCATTCCCCACAGGGTGGGCTGAGCACCCTGGAGACACCCAGAAAGGAGCTGACCACAGGGCTTTGGAGGCTACACATTGTAGCTCTCAGAGTCATTGATCCCAAAGAATCTCCTTACCCAGTCTCCTTCCTCTCTGTCCCCATCAAAATTTTGTGCAACTGTTTTGTAAGACCATCTCACATTGCCTTTAGTCCAACCTTTGTGTCTTGGTGATAGTGGTAGTGTTTGCTGTGAATTTTTGTCTTAATTGTTAGTGAACATACACTTTGGCCAAATTCTAAGTATTTTCTCCTGGTTGTTACTCATCTTTATAATCATCCGGTGAGGTAGTTCCGTTGTTTTATTATCTGCATCTTACAGAAGAGGAAACTGAGCTTTGGAGATGTGATTTGACTTGTCCAAGTTAAATAACAAGAGCTAGAAATTGAAGTCATCCCCAGAAAATGCAGTTTAGGAGCCTACATTTTCAAACCATGTACAGTCACTCCTCAGACTTCTGGGGCATCTTGTAACCCCCTTTGTGGGGACCAGAAACTGAGGGTGCTCAAGTCCCTTAGATAAAATGGCATAGTATTTGCACATATCCCAAACATATCCTCCTGTATACTTTTAAATTATCTCTTATACTTATAATACTTAGCACAACATAAATAGTTTTTATACTATGTTATTTATGCATTAACAACAAGAAAAATATCCTTGCATATTCAGTATAGACAGAATTTTTTTCAAATATTTTCAATATGTGGCGCATAGATAAGGAAGGTCAGTTATAGTCTATCTCATCGACTATTTCTCTCCTGCACAATTGCAGTAGGCTGCTGGCTGGCCCTCCTGACTGGTGTCCAGTCCCCCAGTGCTCCTTCCTCCACAGCCATTTCCAGATGAGCTTAGGCAAAACTTGACTGAGAGCTATTCAAATATATGCAAGCATAAAATAGTTAGAAACTCCTTAAACTTATAATTCTCTTAAGACCGTTAAACTCAATCTTTGAAAATAGGATGATTCCAACAGACAACTGTAGGTTTAACTGGATCCCAGAGGCTGTGTTGAAAATGAATCCCTAAGTTTAGGTTTCACAGTAAGTTTCAGAGAGGGGTAATTCTCTTGATGTTGAACCTGATTATTCTGAAATGGACCTGAGTGGACCAGGGTACCGATTTTCAAAGCAGATCCAACCACCATCCCCTTAACCATCACAATCAAGACTCTGACTTCTGCTTCAGCTCCATGCCCAGTCCTTATCTACTTCCTTATATTAAACTCTCCAATCGTAACTTAAGATGGGGAGTCCCCGTTGCTTCCTTTGAGTGCTCCTGGGATTCTGCCGCAAGTGTCCGTGTATCATCGCCTGTGTGATGAGCTGCGGAAAGCCTTGTCAATGAGCCTCTTCCTCTGAGAAGCCCTTTCACCTACTCCCAGAGACACACGTGCTTTGAACCAATCGTGTGCCTTGTGCACTTTTCTGGAATACTCATAACAAGATGGGTTTAGGACATCTGTCTTTCCGACTGTGAATTTCTGAAGGTCACAGACAATGGAAGCAGCGCGGTCATTTTCATTCTCCTAACAGGTTCAGAGAGGGAAAGGAAATCCCTCAAAGTCACACAATTAGGTCTCCAGGCACTTTGGCGTGCTGATGGTTTCTGACAATGGGCAATGCAGTTACTCTCCGAAGACTCAACCCTACTGTTTCATTCTAGGAAACTGTGGTTCTCGGGGTGTCATGCTTCTCTCATTGTCTATTTCTTTTAGTGACTTAGCACCTGAAGGGAGAAACTTTTGTTTTGTTTTGTTTTGTTTTGGACAGACTGAGTTAGTGAGAGAGAGAGAGAGAGAGAGAGAGAGAGAGAGAGAGAGAGAGAGAGAGAAAGGTCTTCCTTTGCTGTTGGTTCACCCTCCAATGGCCGCTGCGGCCGGTGTGCTGCAGCTGGCACACCATGCTGATCCGAAGCCAGGAGCCAGGTGCTTCTCTGGTCTCCCATGCGGGTGCAGGGCCCAAGCACTTGGGCCATCCTCCACTGCACTCCCTGGCCACAGCAGAGAGCTGGCCTGGAAGAGGGGCAACCGGGACAGAATCCGGCGCCCCGACCGGGACTAGAACCCCGTGTGCCGGCGCCGCAGGTGGAGGATTAGCCTAGTGAGCCATGGCACTGGCCCCTGAAGGGAGAATCTTAAACGGCTCAGGTTCCTACCTTGTAGCTGGTAACTTCAGGGAGGACCTTCAGCCTGTGCCTGCCTTTCTATGGGCCTCAGTCTGCTCACCGGTCAACTGAGGATGTTGGACCAAATGGCACGGAGCCGCCTTGGATACAGCCTTGGGCACACTTGTGGCTCACGACCTCTAGGTGACCTTGTCACGTCAGCAGATGGACTTTGCCAAAGGAGCTGCCTGAGCTGGGCAGTGGAAATGGGCAGAGGAGAGAACGGCTCCTTCACATGGGCTGTTTGCGTGGGGCCTGTGTTATCGCCAGAGGAAATTGACTCGAGATAGCACCTGAGTATCAGAGCCAGCCAGGCTATCGGTGGGCAGCCCCCACAGTCCCAGCACTCCTTGCCAAGACTGCCTTGGGCCGGGCGGCCTTCCTTACTTGCAAGGAAGACGGTGCCAGGCCCAGGACGGGCCACTGTGGGAAAAGTGAGACCAGAGGCAGGCGCTGGGGATCCAGAGCTCACGTAGGCCCCGGGCTGCTGGCAGTGTGGCCTCCCTGGCATACAGGCAGACACACCTCAGGCTCTGCCACTTCTGTACTTACTGTGGCAGACGGAAGCAGCAATTCCCCGAGCAAAGACTCTGCTGTTCCCACAACGACTGGGGCTCTGTCCCATGCAGCCTGACCTGGACTCCTGTCCTTGCACCCATGTCCTCCATAACTGGGCCAGAGGACTCCCGATGCTGGCTCCATCCCATCTGCCCCCTCCCAGCATGAAGGAGCACTGGGCAGCAAGCATTTTTGGCAGCTTCAGCTCATCTCTCAGGAGTACGTCAAGTCTCCTGGACTTTTCCTGCCACCTTGGCTGGGCCCACTTCACCTTAAGCTTCAAAGCTTAGCTGGAAGATCACTAGGCTGGACAGTGAGACCGGCATGTCCTTCTACCTTGGCATTATCCCTCTGTTTAGTGCCCAGAGTTTGAACACCTTGAGGAAAGAAAAAGATCATGTTCGCCCTCTCACTCATTCCTGTATTGATTAGGCAAATATGCTCCAGTGCTTGTTCCCAGAGAGTCCATGATGTATTGAAGAACATAATCACACCAAAAGCAGAAATTGTCACTGACGATGCTGTGCACAGTCTAGTAAGGCACTTAATCAAATCCTCATCAATACATGAAATTCTAAAACTCATAGGGGCTAGAAACAGCAACCACATGGCACACTGAGTAGCAAGAGTACTTAGCATAGACTGAGGGTTGGAGCTCTGAAGAACAACTGGAATCACAGGCAAAAGGAATCAAGGAGGTTCGTCCATGTCTCACGGGTGCTTCTGTCTCCAGTGGATTTCAGGGCCAAAGACTGTTATTCAGTAAACATTTGTAAATGTTGAAGCCGTATTTTCTGCTCTGTGGCAGTGGTGCAGATCTTGCCTTGGTCTCTTTGCCCTATCCCTGTCTTGGGAAATGTTTTCAGTTCACTGTCATTTTTGGAAATGTCCCTGTCTTGCTTATACAAATTCCCCTTGAGATCCAGTCTTTGACGTAGCCCTGGCCTGGAGCCCGTGGCCATGCCATCTGCTGCAGACTTCCACATGTCGGTGAGAATCCTTCACACTCATGCACCTGTGCTTTTTCTTCCCAAAGAAGCCATGTTCATGTCTACGAGATGTTTTTTTCATGCCTGTGCCCACAACGTGCCTAATGTACTTGATATCATAATTCTATTGATTGCAGTTTTCTGCTTGCTGATTGGGCTCCCTATTTCTCCCAGTTCCCCTCATTCTCCCGGGAACAAGATCAGATCTGGACCCAGAACTTGATTAATGCAGCAGACCGGCCATACCCAGCCCTCTCCTGAGACGCTACCCAAACTTTCCTAATATTGGATTCATCACAGCCAAGAACACATTTGGTTAATCAACTCTCTTTTTTTCCAAACTGGAGCCTCTCTGATAAAGATTGAAAATGTGCCCCCATTGTAAGTGGCTACTGTTTCCAATTACATATGCTTCTCCTAGCCACCATGCAATCTGTTCACTTCATGCTGGTTTGCAAGAGCTGTTCGCACCAAACCATTGACAGCCACTATCTAAACTGAAACCATCTGCTTAGCCATTTGCCATGCATGGCTGGGTCTTGCAAGCCTACCCAGTTGAGGCCCCATGGAGAGTCCATGAAACGAGCATGAATTAACACAGCCTGTTTTTATTAAACATCTTGCAACTGATGGGAAGATGGACAAGCCTGTCTGGCAAGGAGAGCGGCCATTCCTCCCAGCATCTGAAGTCTTGGATAAACTCCAGCAGCCTTGGATAAACACCCTGCGTCTCAAGATGGTCTCACCGAGTGTTTCAGAAGTGTGGTCGTGCTTAGAACCAATTTATCTCTACAAGGCTCTTTAAAGATTTTATGCGTCCTCCTCTTCCTCGTGAAAAACTCAGCTGCAACTTTCACTCCTTCTGTTTGCCTTCGTAGTACTTAGACGGAAACCTGGGGGGAAGCTGATAAGAGTGTCTAGGAAACTTAATGGAGTACTGATATCCACTATTGGCACTGCCAAATCCAGAAGATTGGGTGGTAGGTTTTTTCTTACTGATAGGGGTGGCCTACGCAAGAGTCAGGTTTGGTTTATTCAGTAACTTGAATAATCTTCCAAGTTCTTTGTCTAAATACCTGAACCAAGGTAGTGAGGCCTAGGGGAGAGAATATCTTGATTATTGCTATGTCTTGGATAGGAGCTTAGGTGTCCTGGGTGGCCTATGTATTAAAATCTTGACCCCAGGGGCCAGAGTTGTTGTGTAGCGGGTTAAGCCACTGCCTATGATGCCAGCATGGGTCCTAGTTGCTCCACTTCCCATCTAGCTCCTTGCTAATGCACCTGTGTAAGCAGCAAAAGGTGGTAGAAGTGCTTGGGCCCTGGCACCCATGGGGGGGACCCAGGAAGAAGCTCCTGGCTTTAGCCTGGCTCTGTCCTGGCTGTTGCAGTCATTTGGGGAGTGAACCAGCAGTTGGAAGACTTTCTCTCTCTCTCTCTCTCCTTCTTTCTCTGTAACTCTGCCTTTCAAGCACAATAAAATCTAAAAAAAAAAACAAACAAACAAACAAACAAACTCGGATCTAAAAGTCTTATGTAAATGGTACTAAGAGGTTGGAAACTTACTCTGGTTATGTTTTTGGAGGTGGGATCTTATATTGGATTAGGTTGTTAGGATGTGGACCCCATGATCAGGTCATAGTGATTTTATAAGGAGAGCTATAGCAATACCCTGCTCTTGCAGGAACTCAGAGACTAAGAATGCCATCACCAGACACCAAGCTAATAGGGCCACCTGACCTTGGACTGTGAGCTTCCAAATCTGTGAGCTGAAATAAGCCTCTTTATTTCATATGTAGCCTATGTCAGGTATTTAGTTACAATGGCAAAAAGCTGACTAATATACCCACTCATCCCACACTCTGATCTTTGTGAGTGGAACTTTTTAGGAACATTGGAGAGTTACTTACCAAGGATCAAGTCCAAGGGTACAACCAATGATTAAGAAAATTCAGCCAGGGGCCAGCGCTGTGGCGTAACGGGTAAAGCTGCCAATTGCAGTGCCGGCATCCTATTTGGGCGTCGGTTTGTGTCCCAGCTGCTCCACTTCCGATCCAGTTCTCTGTTGTGACCTGGGAAAGCAGTGGAAGATGGCCCAAGTCCTTGGGCTCCTGTACCCATTTGGGATATTCAAAGAAACTCCTGGTTCCTGGCTCCTGGCTCCTGGCTTCAGATCGGCATAGCTCTAGCTGTTGCGGTCATCTGGGGAGTGAACCAGTGGATGGAAGACCTCTGTCTCTCTCTCTTTCTCTCTCTCTCTCTCTCTCTCTCTGTGCAACTATGACTTTAAAATAAATAAATAAATCTTAAAAAAAAAAAAGAAAATTCAGCCAGCTCTGCCCACTCTGATTCCAGGGCATCAGGCCACCTCTTACACTTTGACTTCCTGGGCAAAAGAACTGTGAGAACATCTGGGCTCTTGAGGGTCACAATATCTCTGGACTCCAGGAATCTAAAGAGGAAGAATCCTCTCTCCTGTGCCCAGAGCACTTACAATCAAATGGGAGGGATTTGGGCCTTTCCATTATTTTATTTTTCTTAACAAAAGCCCCAAGTCAGGTGTTAACTTAAAAAAGAAGTCTCAATTGTAAATGAGAATATAAAAACCTCAAAAAGTAGAACCTCAGCAGTTCCCCCAAATAAAGACCTTTATATTCTTTAAGCAAATTCTGCATTTTTTTCTGCTCAAATATTGAGCTAAAGAATATTATTCTTCTGAATGTGCCACTGCTGGAAAACTCAGAACTCCGTGAGATGCTTATGTCCTAAATAATCACATTATCCCTTAAAGACCCCAGTCTTTCCTGGGCCTTCATTTCTTTGGTTTTGCTTTACTGTCTATTTTTTAGTGAATTTCCATTACCCTGGCCCTTACTGTAAACTGACTCAAATCCTTTTTAGATAGAGACTAGAAGGGTGTAAATATGAGCATGAATTTTTTAATTAAAAAGAGAAAAATATTTGTTTATGACCTTTTGTTTGGCACAGGAAATAGAAATTGCAATTCTTATACCTTCGAGAAATTTTTAGCCTCTTTGTTTATCCATGCCTTCCTTTCTGACCTCTTCCTCCTTCTCCTTCCACATTGTTTGATGAGCTTATGAAGCTGTTGGTGAAAAATATTAATTTATTGAAGGAGTCATTTGGAATGAAGAAAATGGTTCATGGTTTAATCCAACTTACCACACAAAGGGACAGGTGAAGTTTATTCTACTTCATAAATAAATCAGAACTGAGAGGACCTTAGGAGTAAAAAATTTCCTTTCCTTATCTTTGTTTTTCTTTTCTATCTATAGGGTTCAGCATAGAACATGGCAGAATAAGTGCTCCAAGAATCAGTACAGAATAAAGGAACATATCGATGAATGATTGCCTAATTCAGTCCCTACTCTGAGAGTCAACTTTGTTCTTAAACTCTTGCGTCTTATAGGTCATATACAATAACTACATGCCACCAAAGCACACAGTTGAAAAATGAGGAAAGATCAACCTTAAAAGCGGTTTTTGTATTCTGGATTCCTGTCTGTGTATGAATGAATTTAGATGCACTTGAGACTGCCCCTCATGCAATTTCTTGCTTCTTCCTAGGTTTAGCTGTCTGCTTTCTATCTAGACGCTGTCAGAGAAAACACAAAGTAACCTCCAGCAGGCTGTTGTATTTGAATTATTAACCTCATGTGTGCCTCATTCCTGCGACACCCTGCAGGACGAGTTCCTTGTGCCAGGAGGTTTGAGTGCATCCCACCTTTGCCCTGTACTCACTTTGACTTCAGCGAGTGAGTACCATGAACTTGAGACTCCTTATTTGCAAAAGGTGAACCACACAAGATTGACTAGGGAGGTGCATATCCATAAGACAGAAGACAAAAGTGACAATGGGTCATGGGCAGCATGAGTCACATTATCCGGTTGATTTCACACTGCTCCCACTTTCCTCTGAATGCCCCAGGGTTCAGGGGACTTTGCGTCACTCATGCCTACACCAACCCCACAATTCTTTTCTTCCCATTCACTTGTACAAGTGGTGGAGACTCCAGAAGGGTGAGTGTTCCTTCAGTAGAGTTTCTACTGGTTGCCAGGCTGTGCACAAGCATGTCCACACACACACTACCCAGTCCTCACACAGACTTCAGAGAGTGAGTATTGTTCCTCTTGCAGGTCAGAAAAGAAGGCTCAGTTAGATGCCTCTGTCAGTGAGAGATGAAGGATTTTTTAAAAAGATTTATTTATTTGTTTGAAAAGCGAGAGTTACAGAGAAAGTAAGAGAGAGGGAAGGAGAAACAGAGGGATGTCTTCCATTCTCTGGTTCACTCCCTAGATGGCCACAATGGTTGGAGCTGGGTCAATCCAAAACCAGAAGCCAGGAGCTTCTTCCAGGTCTCCCATGTGGGTGCAGGGGCCCAAGCACTTGGTAAGCTCTGAAGGATCTGCCCTAACCAAGTGCTAACTATGGGCCAGGCCTTGGGTCAAGTGTATTTGTTTAATCATTTCTTGCTGCTAGGAATACTATATGCTAGCAACTGTAGCTATTTTGACTTGAGGGCATTTACATTTGTTGCTTTTTACATTCTAGTGTTGTGTTTTGCCATTGTAATAAGACTAGCATGACCATCTTTGGAATGAAGGTCAGCTGTTAACTCTGTCAATTCTTTTGAGCAGATTTTAGATCCTTGAGGCAGATGACCAAACTGCTTTCTGGAGGGCTGATACCACAGGGTACCCTGGGATCAGCAGGTTCTGTGCTTGCTAATGTCCCCAAAGCCTTGCTGTGCAGCAGGGAGAGGACCAAGAGCACATCTTTATAATGAACCTGGGAACAGGCTGAAAACATCCTGGCCTGAGATTAGAAACCAGGTCCCTATTCCGCCATTGACCCCCGACCTTGTGCAGAATGGGGAGGGTGCTTGCCTCTCTCTGGGCTTCAATTTTCACAAGTGTGACATATAGGAGGGCAGATCTGATGATCTTATAGACATTTTCAACTCTAATTTTCGTTGGGGGAGAATATAAAACCTCTTCAAGCAACAGGTGGCACTGACTATAAATCAATTTTCATGTGTCACCTCCAGTTGTATGTAAAAAGCCACAGGGAAATTGTGTTTGAGAGGTAGACTTGAGTTTTAATTTTACATTTGCTATATGGAAGAACTTGCAAATGAATTGTTCTTTTCTAAGGTCCAGTTCCTCATCTCTAGCTGGTAGATAATATCATAAAGTTTTTAGAAAGATCAAATGAGATAACACATATAAAACATAGAACATGGTAAAAACTCAGTATATAGTACAGTCAGTCCCCATAACTACAAGTTACACATCAGCAAATTCAACCAATCACAGAATGAAAATATTTAAAAATATTACACCTGTGTTAAACATGTACAGAACTTTTCTGGTCAACATTCCCTAAAGAAAATAGTATAATAACTCTTCACATAGCATTGCATTGTCTTCAGTGTTACAAGTCTTCTATAGTATGAAAGGATGTATGTAAGTTATATGCAAATATCATACCGAGAACTCTCAAATTTTGGTAGCGGGGGAGGGGCCTTGGAACTAATTCCTCATAGATGCTAAAGGATACTTGTAGTACTTTTTGTAGAACAAAATAAAATCTTTCTCCTCCTACTCTTGAGTAAAGACAAATGGGGGTTCCTAAAGGCATTAATAAGGAACTGTTCAAAGATTCTGAGCTCCTAGAGGCATTAGGATTCTGTTTCTTATTCTAGGCATCTGCCATTTCCAGCATTTTGCAGCTTCCTAGCCTTGAAACTTCCTAGTCTTGAACACTCTCCACCCAAGTCCAAGTGTTTTCTGATTTAAAGTGAATTTGAAAGCTCCACGTTGACCCCCACGTTGACTGGAAGCACCATCGCATGGTTACAAATCTGTGCCTGACATCATGGGTTGTCCTAAGTGGCTTTGATGTTACAAAAGCTTACTAATGGCTCTGTCAGTTCAGGGAGCTCTTTGAGCTAAACACTGATTGATTAAATGATGAATTCATTCTGTAGGGTTGCATCTGTTCACCACACTTTTATGGATGTGTACTTCGTTGGGTGATAAGGTTACAGGGAGGAATGAGAGTTCCCATACTGGTGGGTGAGAGCCCCGGATAAACAAATAATTACAGTATGATGTGCTAAGTGTTATAATAGAAATAGAGTCCATGACTGGAGGGAGTGCAGGAGAGAGTCGGAGTGATTCATTGTGTGAGGGGAAAGAAGCTGAGACTGACTTCCCAAAGGACATGATTTTTAATCTAGATCATGAAAGTAAAAGAGAAATATGTTAAGTAGATGACGAACAAAAGAATGTGTGAGTAGAGGAAACACTTGGAGCAAACCATAGGGGTTTAAAAAAAGGAATTAGCTTACTGGTGGGAAAATCAGATAGAAACATAGTAGGAAATAAGGCATGTACATAGGACCTAGATCATTAAGAGTTTTCAGTGCCAGGCTAAGGAGCTTGGACACATCCTGTAGATTTACAATGCCGAATATGTTAATCATTAGATATGTGTGGCTCTTTACATATAAAAAATTAAATGTCAACAAAATTAACAATTCAGTTGTTCAGTTGCACTAACTATATTTCAGTGCTCAACATGCCTAGGTAGCTAATGGCTGCATATTGGACAGAGTAGAGAGCAAACATTTCTTTTTGTTTTGTTTTTTGACAGGCAGATGGACAGTGAGAGAGACAGGGAGAAAGGTCTTCCTTTACCATTGGTTTACCCTTCAATGGCCACTGCGGCCAGTGCGCTGCAACCGGCGCACCACGCTGATCTGAAGGCAGGAGCCAGGTGCTTCTCCTGGTCTCCCATGGGGTGCAGGGCCCAAGCACTTGGGCCATCCTCCACTGCACTCCTGGGCCATAGCAGAGAGCTGGACTGGAAGAGGGGCAACTGGGACAGAATCCGGCGCCCCGACCGGGACTAGAACCTGGTGTGCAGGCGCCGCAGGTGGAGGATTAGCCTATTGAGCCGTGGTGCCGGCCTGAGAGCAAACATTTCTATCATTGTTCAGAATCTGTGGCGTCTGTAGTGACATGGAGTGTGTGATGGATTTGAAAGGGATGTGTAAAAGGAGATAGGGAAACAGTGAGGAGGGTATTGCCACACTCTTGACAAGAGATCGGGAGAACCAGAATTGTATTCTGGACCGTCACCTTGAAGCAGGAAACCAAGACCATCTTGGAGTTTATGAAATATCCAGAAGATAGAAATCAAGATCCTTAATGTAGCTTGCCAGCTGGGATCTGATGGCACTTTGGAAAGAAATCGATCTTATCTCTCATCGTGAGTACCCTTCGGCTTGTAGTCTCATCCCCAAAGTGTCTCCCATGGCTCTGGGCATGTAAGCAAACGCTCAGGTGCCTTTGAGCTCCCTGAGGCTCCCTGCCCCTGCTTGCCTCTAGTTTTGTCATGCCATTGAGACTTAACCAGATCAGTGTCTTCTGTGGCCCCTTTTCTACTCATGGGGACCAGAATTTGGCACAGGAGGATGATAAGGCCAGCCCACTTGTCTGTTTTGCCCCCTGTGTCTGGGTTCCATGGTTATAACATGGTAATGAAGGCAGCAGCAATTTGGATGATAAAATGTGGTTGCTGGTCTCCTCCCTCCCTGATAAGGATCTCTGTTAAATGTAAACAAATTACTTCCATTCACAGTTGTCAGGAGGAAGGGTTGTACTCTGAAGGGAAGTTACTGAGGACACCCTGGTAAGGAATGTAAGCTATTTCTCCTAGGAACCCAAAGATGTTCTCAAAGAGGCATGGTGCTGTGGGTAGTTTAGTTACTTCCCAGAAGATAGGGCCTCAAGAGGGACATGTTTCTAGGCCAGGTCATCCCTGCTCAATTTCTTAGATCATAAATAGTTCTTGCTGTCCTGGCATCTCTCAATCCCTTTCCTGGCCAATGAGAAATGTTAGCAAACACATATGAGAAACACATAGAACAAAGTTTTTTGGTGGTAAAATTCTACTTTTCTTCAGTCTTCAGTCAGTACCTAACGCGAGGACTACTTGCTTTGTGAAATGTTCAGATTTCTAATCCTGCTCAAATGGATTCATTCTTCATTCATGTATTCATCCCGTTCTTGCATAAGTATCTACTGAGTTCCTTCTGATGGGCAAGAAAAAAAGATAAACTAGAAAGGCAGGCAAAGCTTTAGGGGAACAATGACAGACAGTGTGGAAATGGCTCTGTCAGATGGATGTACCAAGTGCAAGTGATGAGGATGAGAGAAGCACTTGTCCTGTTAATTGAAGACAAGGTGCTCTAGATTTCAAATGCCAGCTCCAGTTAGCATATGGGTGTGCTGGGTAGTTCATCTCTCTGCTCCTCAACATTCTCATCTATGAAGTGAGCAGAGTTGTTGTGGGGGGAAATGTGATAATATTTACAAAAGTAAATTTGTAAGACCAAATAAAATTAGTCGGACTCTATTTTTATTTTCTAATGAGACAGAAAAATGTGAACAATCAGAAAAGCAATATGACAATTTGGGACTGGAACTGGAGCTGGAGCTCTTTTTTGCAAGCTTTCATAGTGAACACATTTATCAAGAAACAAAATTCCAAAGGGGCTATGGAAATGTATTGAATATAGTATGATGGTACTCTACTTAAAAAAGCACCAGTCTGGGGCCGGTGCTGTGGCGCAGCATGTTAAAGCCCTGGCCTGAGGCGCTGGCATCCCATATGGGCTCCGGTTCTAGTCCAAGCTGCTCCTCTTTTCATCCAGCTCTCTGCTATGGCCTGGGAAAGCAATACAAGAAGGCCCAAGTCCTTGGGCCCCTGCACCCGCATGGGAGACCTGGAAGAAGCTCCTGGCTCCTGGCTTCGGATCAGCAGAGCTCCAGCCATTGCGGCCATCTGAGGAATGAACCAGCAGATGGAAGTCCTCTCTCTATGTCTCTACCTCTCTCTGTAACTCTTTCAAATAAATAAAATACATCTTTTTTTTTTTAAAAAAAAAGAACACCAGTCTACCCAAATCATGATTTTGATTACTATTGTCAGCAGTAAGTCAATAGGAGGTTAGTATTATGACTGCAAAAGATATTTATTGATGTTTGGTGTTGGTCAAAACAGAAAAGACATGGTGATGCCATAACTTATTTAAATCCTCCGAGATGAGAGCTGGCATTGTGGCGTAGTGGATTAAGCTACTACATTTGATGCTGGCATCCCATATGGGCACTGGTTCAAGTCCTGGCCACTCCACTTTTGATCTAGCTCCTGCTAATGTGCCTGAGAACATAGCAGAGGATGGTCCAAGTACTTGGGCCTTTTGCCTATGTGGGTAAAGTTCCTGACTGAACTTACCCATGTAGGTAAAGTTCCTGGATGAAGTTCCTGGATCTTAGCTTTGGGCTGGCCCAGGCCTGGCCATTGTGGCCATTTGTGGAGTGAACCAGGATGGAAGATCTCTCTGTATCTCTCTTTCTCTCTTCCTTTCTCTCTCTATAACTCTGCCTTTCAAATAAATAAACAAATCTTTAAAAACATCTTCAGAGAGACAGACAGCAAAACTCATAGATACCAGTTAAGTGGTAATGTAATCTTTCAAACTTTGTAGTGAAGAAAGTGGTTTTTATATGAATGAGAATAAGAACTGAGGATTGGTCATATCAAGTTTTGATAATTGTCTCAAGAAGGCAGAACAAGGTCATAGATTTAAGGAAGGAGGGAGGATGTCTCATTGGCCTTTATCTCTGCAACAAATCTTGCTTCTTGTTGATTGAGAACAAGCATAGACAGTGGATAATTTCTGTGTAGAAAAAAGTTCAAATTTCTAAATTACTGCCTGAGAGAAATCAACTTTTCCAAGTACACTGAGAATTGCCAGTCTCTCAAGCAATATTCAATGGACTCTTCCCTTCTGAAAAATGATGGATGTTCTTTACATTTCATTCAAGAAATCAAGAGTTTTCTTTTTAAATGATTTGTTGAGGAAAGCTATGATAGATGCCTTTATTAGTCCAGATTTCCTTGATTTTAAGTTCCATAAATCCATCTCAAAAGTGTTTAAATAAAATAATATCTTGACTTATATCATTAATTCAACAGGAAGAGATGGGTTGAATTCAAGGAATGACTTGAAAGTTGGAGTTATAATTTATTTCTCTCTGTAATCCTAGTGTCTCCTCTACTGTGTTCGTCTGGTTTGGACTAGTAGGCAGGATATTCTTGAGACTGTGGCTAAATCTGTTCTTGTAGAGTAACCAGATAAAATCTTAATATTTCCATCTGCTTTGGAGATGTTTTTAATCAATGTCTCTGGTCAACTAGCCCACTTCCTCTAAATTGATGGTTAAGTCTCCAAATCTGCCAAGATCTCCACCCTCTGCCTGAGTAATTCCTTTTTAAGAAACTCATTCCCTTCCAAGGGAGCTAGATTCATCTCCTGATATCTCTCACAGCCTCCTTTACTCTTTTGGCCTTTTCTTAAACACTTATTTTTCAATTGTACCATTGTGCATCTTATCATTCAGACTAGAAATCTCAGTGTTCACCTTCATTCACATTTTTTTGAGTTTGGTGTGAGTCAACCAAAATTTGCTGAGTACCCCCTGTGTGTAAATAAAATTGCCAGGTTCTGGGGACACAGAATAAGTAAAATATAATTACTGCTCTGAAGATTTTGTGCTATAGATTGTGGCGAGGACATAAAATTTTATATCATATGGGCTCTGGAATAAAATAGAAATGTATGGGAAGTGTACAGAAGGAAGTAGTCAAGTGGGCTCCCAGGTAATGGGAACACAGGAATAAATGAATCATTGTCAGTGGTCTCAGGCAGTGCCGAGATCTATAGTGAGCATAAACTTACTATTCATAATAAGAAAATTCATGCTATAGTAGTTATAAGTGATATTAATATATTGACAGTATTTCATTACTATAAAATAGTAATATTGAAATAATTTATCATAAAATTATTGGTGATTAAAATATAATTATACTGTATATCACTAATGTTGGTATATTTATCACATTTTTATTTACATAAATATATTCATGTATATAAACTTATGTATATGGACTTCAAAAGTTTGTGGGAAATGAAATTTAAAAGTTATAATTTTGATTTCTCCAAATAAGCTCCATCAAGTTCAAGCACGTTTGTAAGCAATGATACCACCCATTTAATCTCTCCCCAAAGAACTGTAGACCCTAGCAAGTTCACTGTGTCCAGACAGTCTTTTTTAAATTGTTAATGAAAGAAAAATAAGTGCCCTTTAAATATTTTTTTAAACTAGGAAACAAAAAGAAATAAAAAAGAGCCCAATTAGGACTGTAAAGTGGATTCCCAATTATTTCTCATGGAAACTCGCAAAATCGCCCTTGTGTGATGACAGGAATAAGCAGCACTGTTATGTTAGAGAAGGACTCTGATGAAGATATTCTGGGTATTTTTCTGCTGAGGTTTTGGTTAATTTTCTCAAAACACTCTCCTAATTAGTAGATACTATCATTCTTTGGTCCTTCAGGAAGTCAATGAGCAATGCCTTGGGCATCCCAAAAACCTGCTGCCACGATTTGTCTCTTGACTTGTCCACTTTTGCTCTGCCCTGATCACTTCGACCTCTTGGAAGCCACTGCTCCACTTGTGCTGCGTCTTCAGGATTGCACTGGCAAATCCAGATTTCATTTCTTCAAAAAAGATGCTTCTGGATCTCGATCCCATCAGCTGAGCTTGATCCAATGTTTTGTTACCCATCAAAGCAGGAAGCTTGCCCCACTTCAATTCTTCAATCAGAATGTGTAGGAGGACCAATTCTGATGCCTGTGCCATTGGCAGTTGTTTCTGTCAATCATCATCCACTTTGATTAGGGCTTGACAAGATGAATGCTTTCCTCGCAAATTGACTTGGAGAGTCTGCCACTCTGGTCTTCATCCTCAGCATCATCTCACCCCTTGTTTTAAAAGAAAAGCCATCGTTTGTAAACTGCTCAGGTGGTGTGGGTTTGGGGGATGCAGATTTTCTCCATAAGTTTTTTACAAAATATCAATGATTTCACCATCCTTCCCCTTCGAATTTTACCATAAATTTGATGTTTGTTCTTCCTTCAATTTTTATAAAATTCATTTTTCTTGCTCTAAGTGGCTCTTTCCAAACTGATATCTAATCCTACTTAGTGCCTCAAATGAGATCCTGTTTGGACATATTATAAAAAGATAGCGTTAGTTTATTTTTATGGGAATGAAATGAAATCCACGCATAGTTCTTTTTCATAATATACATTTCTGTGAATTTTTGAAGAGTCCTGGTGTAACATAAAGAAGGAAATGGTAGGTTCCACCCTGACGAACACAGGAGAGGGCTTTACAAGTTTTTTCCAGATCCCTCTCATTTTAAACACCTGTCATCCTCATTCGTACCACCACCTCAAGTCCCTCCTGCCGTGCCTTGCTCCCCAAAGCTGACCCCTGGCATTTGCTTAGTTAAGAGGAAAAGAAAAGAAGAAATCTGGACTGGGTTGCTGGCAGGCCTTGTGATAGCGTGTGTGTCCCAAGAGTAAGTGTGTGCATTTTTTTCAGAGCTCTTTGTCCAGGAATGAATTCATGCCGAAGGGCAGCCTCTTCTCAGCCAGAGGGAGTGTGTGCAGTCCAGCCCTGAGTGCTTTCTGATGGGAGCAGGGATCTCGGAGGCTGCCCCTGCGCCAGCCAGAGGGGTGGGTCTCCTGTGTCTGGACCGTTTGGCCTGGATTTTACATTCCCCAGGATTTTAGCATCACAGGGCTGGGCAGGGTTGAGAGAGGCCATCAAGACAACATTCTCTTGTTTTCTTTTAATTTCCCTAGAGGAGTAGGGTCTACAACTCTCTTCAAAATATTTTCTAGTCTCTTAATATCATTTAGAGCAGGCAGTTCTCTCTAAGAGTGCAGGCGGTGTTTTCCCTGGATTAATTGTTTTGTTGTGTTGGATTCTCCCTTGGTTTGAAGGGTATTTTCCATTCTTGATCTTGCCACTAAGAGCAAGTAGAGCACCCCCCCCACCAACCCCAGCCATTGGAATAAACCAGAAATGCCTTAAACATTTCCAAACATCTCCAGCGGAGTTGTTCTGTGCCCCTCCGAGAATGACTGGTTGATGTTGTCATATTTAACATCAGTCGCTAAACGATTCCGTTTTAATCATTGATTTATTCATTTAAACTATATTGGGAAAGAGAACCTGAACCCTATTGTGAACCTTTCGTCATTTTGTGCTGTGAAGACTGCGGAGAGTACCTACTGAGATCCTACTCTGAGTAAGAAGAAAAAAGTGAACACAAGTGCTATAATATTTGTTATATATGCATTTATCCATTTGGAAATATGTGTTGAATCTCTTTTGGCCCTGCATCAGTCGTATCATTCAGATATTGTCCGTCATATTCATTCTCTACTCTTCTTCTAGATCTAAGCCCATTGGCTATTTTCTCAGAAAGCAGGATTTCTCTGGTCAGTACGGATCAATTTCATGTATTATCTCTTTCAGTGTACTCATACATGCTCCCTTATATTTATGTGACTCATTGTTTGATTAGATATATCTACACCAATAAATTATAAACTCAATAATATAAGCCACTCTACTTATGTTGCTTGGCATTACTACTGCTTTAGCATCCAATAAAGCATGAGCTCATTGATTATTTGTTGCTAAATGTATACATGAATGAATGGATTAGGTTTATATGATGTGAAACCTTGAGAGTTAAATGATCTCTACCTACAGTGATTGATAGATGATAAGAAATATCAACTAGAATAGCACTTTAGCTCCAACGTATCTTTAGCCTGTAAAGTTCTTGTCAGTGGGAAAGATTGACCATTTTGAAGGCTAAAGATTAAAAATAGAGGTTTGAAGAGAGTTTTGTTTTTCTTCATCATTAAGATTTATTGCATGCATGAGACCTTACACATAGACTTGGCTCCCAAAGGATCTTATCACTGACTCATCCAAGAGAGATTTTAAAATGTGGTTTCTAATCAACTCATCTGCAGAGCTATCAGGTGCTTCCTATGAATTCTGTGGTAATCAAGATTCCACCATGAGATATCAGTCATTAGGAGCTTTGCTCATAATCCCGTCAGTTCTTCTGGAAATAGGAAGTCTCAAGCTTCAATTCAGCCACGCTGATTTATTAGAACCTAGTGGTCTGAGGCCACAGTTATGATTCCATACTGATGAAATGCTTTCTGGTAACTCCTTTGCTCTGGAGACCAGACAATGAATTTACAGTTCTGAAGAACAGCCCACGGTTGCACGTATTTCTAAATTTGAAAGCAAAGCACGTATCAGTTAAAAAACATGTAGTCCTCGAACTCCATACCCGGGGTCCACTTATTCTATCCCTGTCCTTTACAAGCTATGGGACATAGAAATAATGAAAGCTTTATGAACTCAGGGTCCAGTTCTCCTTCCAGGCTGATAGCCAAACTCTTACCACCCACCGTCTCATCCAGCATGAGGCAGGAGAGGCTAGATTGAGCTATAGCATTCAGCCATCATTAGAGGTTTCTGGCCAGAAAGAGAGGTGTATCCTACAATGACTGTCCTCTCTCTACAAAGCAGTAGGAACAAGGCCAGGGAAATGCCAGCATCAGAACAAGGAAGCCAAGTGACCAAGTACACAGTTCCTATGCGAGCCACGAAGTCCAGCTTGACCCCTGTACCTCTCTGTCTTCCTTTTCTTTTGCCCATCTATTCCTCCTGGACCCTATGTATCTTCTGCCTCACAGCAACATCCTCGTAAACTTCTTGTCTTCTTCCTGAATAAAGCCCGCAGGTTCGGCTGTGTTCATTCTCTGGTATTTACCGGGGTCAACCTCCTGTGAGTTCTTCTCTGTACCCCTCTGCCTGCCCCCCATACACGTACCATACAAAGAATTCCTCTGCTCTGATTTCCAGAGACACTTCTCAATGATAAAATAGTGGATGAACGTTAGTGAGATGGTGACCATCCATTGCACTGCATTGGACGTCTCCAGGTGCATCAATAACAAGACAAGCTCTTTAATAGCATTCATTCATCTCCACTGCTTCTTGGTGTCACCTTCTATCATTCTCTGTCATCCTTCCTTCCCATATCCCTACATGCCGGTGGTCCTCATGGCCTCTGTCAAAGAAAACATGTCCATGTTTCCATGTTCTACCTGTGTTCTGTCTGCCTTAAACCTACACGTGTACATCTCCACCTGGAAAACACTTCTGCCTGAAGACACAAATCTCACACTTTTAACTGTCTTTTTTTCCCCTATCTTGATTATCCTGAGATATAGGGATTCCTTTTTCTGTGTTCTCTGAACCTCTAGGTCTACTTCTATTAAGTTTCTACATTTTCACTGGTGACAAGGAGAACTTGAGGGGTCAGATACAAGATGGGTGGTGGAGTGAAAGCCAAAATAATGTTACCAGGAAGGTAAAGCAGACAAACTAGAGTACATTGTCCCATATGGATGAAAGGGATGTGTACAGAAAAGCATCCAGTGTCAAAGTCATATTTTAAAGAAATAATGTAACTTGAACCCAAGAAGACAGCAGCTAGGCAAAAACCAGGTCCCCTAGACCTAGACAGGGACAAGGAGGTGTCCAAAATAGTACCAGAATCTGGAGAAGGGAAGATCAGTCAAGGTTAGTTTCACCAAGGATGTGATATTCAACCAAATTTCAATAATTTGAACTTGTCCATCTCAAAAGGGAGAAAGAGTATCCCAAAGTCCCTGTCATTGCTGTTCCTAGCAACCAGGGAGATAAATGGTTGATCACATACTAGACTGGGGAAGTAGCAACACTATTCATCTTCTGCACAAATGATATCATTGCAATTTGCAATTTTGACAACTGTTTGTAATTCATCAAGCTATGGAAATAATACCAAAATTTATCATGGGTTTTTCTTTAAGCTGATTCCTATTTATGCATGCTTAAGCTCATGAATTCAGGGAAATTTATAAATTACAATTCCAAAATCATAATGAGGAATCTATTGGGTCATACTCTTGTAATGATAGCATCTACTTTATACAGAGATTTACAGTTTGTTATAATAATAACAGCTGGGGCTTTCAGAGTATTTCCAAGTATTTTCTTCAGCATTCTGATTTAATCTTTTTTTTTTTTTTTTTTTTTTGACAGGCAGAGTGGACAGTGAGAGAGAGACAGAGAGAAAGGTCTTCCTTTTGCCGTTGGTTCACCCTCCAATGGCCGCCGCAGCCTGCTCACCACGCTGATCCAATGGCAGGAGCCAGGTACTTCTCCTGGTCTCCCATGGGGTGCAGGGCCCAAGGACCTGGGCCATCCTCCACTGCACTCCCGGGCCACAGCAGAGAGCTGGCCTGGAAGAGGGGCAATCGGGACAGAATCCGGTGCCCCGGCTGGGACTAGAACCCGATGTGCCGGCGCTGCAAGGCGGAGGATTAGCCTAGTGAGCCTCGGCGCCGGCCCTGATTTAATCTTAAGAGCAGTTCTGTAGCTAAGTCATTGTATTCTCCAGACTTCACAGGTAATGAAAGGGAGGCCTGGAGAAGAAGCAGAGCTCAGATGGGGTGAGACACAAGCATTTCAATCCAGGCAAGTTGACACCAAAAACCCAAGACATTGTTTGCCTATTGAATACTCTTAGCCACATCTGAACAAGGAGATGGCAGATTTCAGTTTCAGTTCTTTGGAGAAAACTGTTCTCCAGTGCTCAATTCTTTTGAATTTAGGACAGGTGACTAGAACTTCAATAGGACCATTTAGAGAGTTTCAAAGTGTGTTCCCTACAGTTGATGGATACAGAAATTGGTGGCCTGTGCTGCGGCTCAATAGGCTAATCCTCTGCCTGCGGCGTCGGCACACCGGGTTCTAGTCCCGGTTGGGGCGCTGGATTCTGTCCTGGTTGCTCCTCTTCCTGTCCATCTCTCTGCTATGGCCCGGAGTGTAATGGAGGATGGCCCAGGACCTTGGGCCCTGCATCCGCATGGGAGACCAGGAGAAGCACCGCAGCGCGCAGGCCACAGAGGCCATTGGAGGGTGAACCAATGGCAAAAGGAAGACCTTTCTCTCTGTTTCTCTCTCTCACTGTCCACTCTGGCTGTCAAAAAAAAAAAAAAAAAAAAAAAGAAAAGAAAAAAGAAATTGAATTGATGTCCCTCATACTAAGAAAATCTGGGAAGTGGGGGCCAGTGCCATGGCGTACTAGGTTAATCCTACGCCTGCGGCACCGGCATCCCATGTGGGCGCCGGGTTCTAGTCCCAGTTGCTCTTCTTCCAGGCCAGCTCTGCTGTGGCCTGGGAAGGCAGTGGAGGATGGCCCAAGTGCTTAGGCCTTGCACCCACATGGAAGACCTGGAGGAGGCTCCTGGCTCCTGGCTTCGGATTGGTGCAGTTCTGGCCGTTGCGGCCATTTGGGGAGTGAACCAACGGAAGGAAGACTTTCTCTCTCTCTCTCTCTCTCTCTCTCTCTCTCTCTCTCTTTCACTGTCTGAAACTCTACTTGTCAAACAAATAAATAAAATCTAGAAAATCTGGGAAGTGAAAGATTAAGAGCTTCAGGACAGAGCTAGGAGAGCATCTACTATGGCATCAATCTGCTTTCTCATGTCACTGGAACAAGGCATTTTGGAATATTTTCTGTGACCCAGAAAGGAGCCATGTGGGGGAGAAAAGCCTGTGTGTGGGTGTGTATGTGTACGTGTGTCTGCCTGCCTGTCTATAGGGGCAGAAGCTTATGTACCTTTTACCAAACTAATGGTATCATTTTAAGATGAGGAAAAAAAAAAAAAAAACAACCTGTTGTTGGTACCTGGGGAGGCAGGGCTTGTTGGAATCCTAGGACTGAGGGCAGTGTTTAAAGAAACAGCTGCTGTAGTGCAGTATCCGTCCCTGTTCGGGAATCACAGGATAAAGGGACCTGGAAAGGACCCTCCAAAAAGCCCACAAAATTACCCTTAGTAAACGAGTCAGCTGTAGTCATGTACCTGACTCCAAGACACAGAGTCTATTTCACATGGAAGCCATTCAACAAGTTATTTACCTATCCCTTTATCTCAACCATATCCTGTATTTGAGTGCCCAGGTTCAAGCCCCAGATATGTTCTTGATTTTACCTTATTACTAATTCACATCCTGGAAGGTATCAGTGACGGCTCAAGTACTTTGACCCCTTCCAGCCACATGGTAGACCTAGGTGAAGTTCTAGACTCCATGTTTCAGCCTGGCCCAGCCTACACTGTTGCTGGCATTTGGAGAGTAAACCAGCAGATGGAAGCTCACTCTCTCTCTCCCTCCTTCCTTCCCTTTCTCCCTCTTTCTGACTTTCAAATAAGTAAAAATTAAAACTAAAAAAAAAAAATTCAGGAAGAAACTTGAAGGCAAGTATAGAAAGCAAGAGTGATCAGGTTACTTAGTAAAGTTGTTGCTTTGCCTTATTTTGTTTTCCAAAAAAGATAAGGACTAGAACAAATAAAAGAAAAAAAATTATAGTTACATTAAACATAAACAGATCATAATAGCTTTAGGGTTGAGACTGAGGCTAGAGACAAAAACTAACATGAGAACAGGCTACACAAACAGTATTTTTCATGAAAGACATAAATAGTTATACTTTAAAATATAATTATTGTAATTAAACATTAATATTAACTAATGTAAGTTAGAAATAGGAACAAAAAAAGAAATGACCTTTTTCCACAGAATAATAAGTCAAACTTAATATATTGATTTAAGAGTTTTAATTTAAGAGTTTATTTTACTACCAAACAATTTTCATAATAGAAAGCATGCAAAAAAGTTGTAACCATAAATAAAATTAATGTAAATGGTTAATCTCACCAATTAAAACAAAGAGAATCTCTTTTGATATTTTTAAAAATATAAATCATGTTGTCAACAGGCCCAACCTTAAGTCAAAAGGATACAAGAAAATTTCAAAATCTAAGATGGAAAAAGAAATATCAGGCTAATTAAAAACCAAATAAAATCTGTGTTGCAACCTTAAAAAATGAAGAAAAGCAATATCTTAAAGGGAAATATTCTAGAATAAGAGAACAAGAAGAACTATCCAATTTGTAAAACCATGGGGAGAAATAGAAAAATCAGCAACTTTGGTTGGAGATGTTTTAACATACCTTGTTCAAAAAATAATAGATCAGATGACCAGAAATAAACATGAGAAGTTTTGATCTGAATAATACAAATTCAATGGTGATTTTAAAAATGTATCTTTTGGGCCCGGCACTGTGGCACAGCGGGTTAACACCCTGGCCTAAAGCGCTGGCATCCCGTATGGGCACCAGCTCTAGTCCTGGCTGCTCCACTTCCGATCTAGCTCTCTGCTATGGTCTGGGAAAGCAGTAGAAGATGGTCCAAGTCCTTGGGCCCCTGTACCCGTGTGGGAGTCCTGGAAGAAGCTCCTGGTTCCTGGCTTCAGATCAGCACAGTTCTGGCCATTGCGATCATCTGGGGGAGTGAACCAGGGGATGGAAGACTGATCTCTCTCTCTACCTCTCTCTCTAACTCTGTCTTTCAAATAAATAAAAAATAAATCTTAAAAAAATGTATCTTTTATTTAAGTCAGTTTCTCCTGGGACTAGACATATGTTTCAATATCAGATAATCTATCAAATATTTCACTCCATGGATGAAAAAAACCACCTGGTAAAGTTCAAGGTCTATTTACAAAAAGAATATGAGAGACAACAAACAAACAAAAAACAAACACAAGAGAAGACAAAAACAAATGCAACTTTCAGCAGACCAAGGAGAAAGTGTTTCTTTATAGAAGATCCAGTGCAAACAGACCTGGTGGAGAAACTTCAGGGGCATTTTCTTGAAGATCAGATAAAGATAGACTAGGTCCCGACTGCTTCCCAGGACAAAGCTTTTTCAGAATAGAGGCAGGGCCTTGTGGGACCTGATCCGGTAATTTTCCGGAGATGGGATTTTGGGTTGTCAAAGGTTCAGTGAGATGCAGCCAAAGGATCCTTGAGCATCAGTCTACTGATGGCCGGAGTCCTCTGGTGCTGCATTGGTTCTGCATTGACCAATTCTGGAAGATGCTATAGCCGGGAGGTGAGCCTGATGGAAATAAGGACAACGGTGTGTGGACTCCCACTCTGGACCAGGGTCTTCACCTTCATTATCTGATGCAGTTTTCTCAATATCTGCCAGGGAATAGCTGGGACTTAATCCATTTTACAGACAGAGAAAACGAGATCCAGAAAGATTAAGTAATGTATCTCAGGTCAAGGACTAGTGGGTCAGTATGATAGGAACTTGAGTTGGCCTGACTCCTGCTTGAGCCATTGACAGTAAAACTGCCTTGCTGAAATGAAGCACTGCTACAAGGAGAGAGGTGATGAGGGAATAGAGAAATGGCTGGGAAGAAACAAAGGGAGAAAAAGAACAGATGGGAAGTGACCTTCATCAACACACCGGATAGAAGTCAAAGGCTTCTGCCTCATAACATGCATACTCAAGGCCTTTGACCTTCCTGTCATCATCATCACCACTACCACCACCACCATCATCATCATTTTTCAGGGGACCTCTTGTGAAAGTAGTCTCCCTCCACAGCACATCAGCAATCATGTGGTTATAGGCATATCCCTTACAATTCTGGCGACATGTGCGGTCCAATTCTAGAGCAGTTTCACTGCTAAGGAAATGCTTGTCCAACAATCAAATGCAACTATAGAGTTACTCAAGCTGTCCATCTAGGGCATTGTGGCACAAGGGTTAAGCTGCCACTTGCAAGCTGACATCCCATTTCAACGTGTCAGTTTGAGTCCTGGTTATTCTGCTTCTAATCTAGCTCCCTGCTAATATGCACTGTGGGAGGCAGTGGAAGAGAGCCCCAATACCTGGGTCCCTGCACCCATGTGGGAGACCGGGATGGAGTTCCTGACTCCTGGCTTCGTCCTGGCCCAGGCTTGGCTGTTGTAGCCATTTGAGTGAACCAGTAGATGGAAGATTCTCTCTCTCTCTCTCTCTCTCTCCCGCCCTCCCTCCCTGTCCCTTTCCCTCCTTCTCTCTCTCTCTCTCTGTCACTCTAGCTTTCAAATAAATAAATAAATCTTGACAAAAATGAGCCTCCATTTGTATTTCTCAGGGAGACACTGTTCCGGTCTTCCGCAGCTCTGTGGGGCTTGCCCCTCTCCTCATGGGTGCTCATATCTCAGAGCAGCTTCTAATCCTCCTTTGTCACTCATCAGCCCCCAGCACTGTTCCCCCCAGAACTCAGCCAGAACGTCTCCCTGCGCCTCCCTGGCCCTCATTCCCTCCCTGTGTAGATTGACTTTATCTCCTCGACAGGTGCACCGGAATTATGAGAACAGACTTAGGAAACCAACGGGGAGACTCCAGAGCTCTCTGGAGTGGATGGGGCAGGCAGCAGGGCTGGGAGCAGTCCTGAGATGGTCCTTTATGTTCCATCGAGGTGAGCACACGCTATCGCAGAAGCAGCAGAGAGTCCGCACGGTTCTGGCCTGCGCTGAGACCCAGCTCTGCACCAGGTGATTCCGTATTCTGAGCCTCCCCTTCAAGGTGAGGATCAACAGCCACCGCATCACAGACCTCCGTGGACTGTTTTCAGAGTAAGGTTTTCTGTAGCAAAACTGCTGAGGCCTTGAATGCCTGGAAATATATTTACTGTGCTTTCACATGTAAGTGACATTTGTAGAGGTTATCAAATTCTTTTTTTAAAGGAGTCATTTATTTATTTGAAAGTCAGAGTTACATAGAGAGAGGAGAGGCAGAGAGAGAGAGAGAGAGAGAGAGAGAGAGGTCTTCCATCCGATGGTTCACTCCCCAAGTGGCCGCAATGGCCAGAGCTGTGCCGATCCAAAGCCAGGAGCCAGGAGCTTCTTCCTGGTCTCCCACACAGGTGCAGGGGCCCAAGGACTTGGGACATCTTCTACTGTTTTCCCAGGCCACAGCAGAGAGCTGGATCAGAAGTGGAGCAGCCAGGACTCGAACTAGTGCCCATGTGGGATGCTGGCACTGCAGGCAGCGGCTTTACCTGCTACACCATTCTGTCTCAGATATTTTCAAAGCTCACTAAGTCACACCAGTTTGTGCTTTTTATCGTCACGCTGATTCTAAAGTTCCTTCCTTTCTTCCTTCTTTTACCAAGTCTATTGTCAGTGTTTTCTCCAAGGATTTTCTGCCTTTCACTTTTTCTCTACCTCTCATTTGCTTGAACCCACTTTATTTAAATATTGGAAATGTCACTTTTACTCTCCATTTTGCATCCCCAAATGTTTCTGTTATGTTTCTGTCTCTACTCCCCCCCACCACAAAGCTTGGAGGGAATCCAACCCTCAAAACTCTAGATGGTTCTTCTGCAGAATCCCTTCTGATAATTTCTCCAATAGATTCGCCCCATGTCCTATTTCCTTGGGCTATTGTATTTTTTATTTCTAAACTCATTATTGGGGATTTTGCTTCTTGTTTCTAATTCATATTACCAATATCCTTTTTCCTTTGGGAATATTTTCTAAGTATTCTAAATTCTTGTGCTTTCTCTATAATTCTACTTTTGTATAATGAACGTTGTCTTTCACTCTCGTCATAGTCAGGCCTCTGTGTTCAAGCCCCCCAATATGATCACTGTTGAGTCTAACCAGGTGTTCTGAGGAAGGATTGGAAACCCAATTCCAAATGGGTGTCTTTCCTTGTGACTTTATGAAAAGGATGGGTGCCCTCCAGGGCAGGGAACCCCTCCTGTGCACTGCCAAGACACTAAGCACCTCCTTCTGCCAAAACTCTGCTTTAGGATCTTTGGAAAAAGAAGTAGATCCTTCTTCAAATTCTAGCGTGCTGGGCATGCGGACAGAGAAGGGAGGCGAGGAATGATGCCCAGAGACAGTGGGTGGGCAAGGGCCTGTTTTCATGCTCTTTGCCCACACCCCCACATCACCACCGGGCCCTGCCTTGTTCATTTAACAATTGACAGACCTCTTCCAGCTGCTGGGGGTGAGAAATCATGACTCTGTGGTTACTGTTGATTGTTAGACTTCGGCCAAGTCACCTCTCCGAGTCATGGTCTCCTCATGGTTCACATGGGGATAAGAATAACCCCTCCCATGTTACCCCTGTTGGGTTTGTGGGTAAAGACTGTGCCAAGGCTGTGTTTGGGGAGTGGCCAGCACAGCGCAGGCAGGACTCCCAGTCCTGAGGCTCAGTCAGGCACTCAGACCTCCAAGCCGTTGCTCCTTTGGCTCTTGGTTCCGCAAGTTGGATGCTAGCCCTTCCCCAGTGACAGCATGGGAATGTGGCAGGTCCAAGTCTCTGGAATGAACACTTTACTTCTTGGCTCTGTGTTCTGTTCCTACCTGCTCTAAGGGCACCAGGCCTGACAGATACAGGCTCTGTTTGGGTCCTTTCTTGGCTGGAGACTCACGCTGCTGACATGCGCAGCCCTTATCTGCCACCATAGTTTGAGCAGCCCCTTCACAGAAAACAGAGGCCTTTGTGGATTATGGAGAATCAACAGGCTGTGAGCTATCCATG
This sequence comes from Oryctolagus cuniculus, assembly GCF_964237555.1. Classification (NCBI taxonomy): domain Eukaryota; kingdom Metazoa; phylum Chordata; class Mammalia; order Lagomorpha; family Leporidae; genus Oryctolagus; species Oryctolagus cuniculus. The sequence goes on along the minus strand of NC_091432.1, from coordinate 211,738,932 downwards.
CACATTCCACTTGGTTGTGTGTATAAAGGGTGGGGTTGCAGGGGTCCAAGGGAGGGGGATCAGGCAAATTGCACTAGCCAAAGCCTGCTGAGCTGTAAAATGCAAAAGTCCCCTAAGGCAATATGAGGGGACTTTAAAGAATTCCTGGAAAAGTGGAAAAGGTAAATTTATTTTGATGCAAAAAAAAAAAAATGAAATCTGTGCACACATTTTTCATAACATGCATTCTCATCAACTTTCTGGAAACCCCTTGTACCAGCCACTCATGGCACTGAACTCACCTGGACAAGCCCTAGGGGTTCCTGGGCCGCTTAGCATTTGATCATCACATACAAGAGAACCCTATGAAAACCTCTGTGTGCTTACGTGGAAGTCACGGCACAGGGTAATAGTAACACTCATTCCTCTTCTTTATTTTCTGTGAAATGAGTACTAGCCACTAACGGCACATATAAAAAATAACAGAGAATAGACTTTGGAGTCTTGGGCACGGTTTCTGGCTTTGAATCTTGACTTCATTACTGGTAGCTGTGTGCGTCTTAATAGGAATCATAAAACAATCCCAAAGCTTATTGTCCTTACTTGGCAAGTGTGACCATGATAACTAATACAGCAGAGAGAAGCTGAAAGAAATGAAATATATGATGATACAAGATGGAAAGTGGTTAATAAATGTCAGTGAAATGCTGAAGACTATGAGGAGTTCAGCAGGTATTGGCCATCACCAATATCATTGGCTTGGTCCTCAACAGTCTGAGCTTTAGTTTCTAGATTTGTTTGATGGTTATTGTGCTGGGGTGACTGCAATTCTGGGCTGCTGAGTGTGTTCCTTAGTTTTTAAAACTCATGCATGTGATCTTGAGCCCATATATCAGAACTAATAATTTTTGAGGGATAACTATATTAGACACATAAAAAAAAGTCGTATTACAACTCTAGGAGAGGTATAGTCAGCCTCCAGGATAGTCCCCAGTGATCTGGCCCACTGGTATTCACATCCTTGTGTGGCCTCGTCCCACTTTGTGCCTGCATTGATCTGTGTGACCTACAGAAAACGTCAGAAATGATGTTCTGGCCACTTTCCAGATTAGGTTTTAAAAGACCTTGTGGCTTCCATCTTGGGGGCTCTCCCTCCCTCTCTCAGACCTTCTTGTCTGAGGCAAGCTGGCTTCCATGTAGGTAGAAGCTATCTAGCTACTTAGCTGAGTTTTTGGCATCACCCATGCAAGTGAATTTAGCAGTGATTCTTCTAGTCCCAGTTAAGCCTGTAGATGACTGCAGCCCTCAGAGATGACTTGACTGCAGCCTCATGAGACACCCTGAGCTGGAATGACCCAGCTAAGCTGTTCTTAGAGAGCTGGCCCTCAGAAATGATAAATGTTTCCCTTGTCTTGTCTACTAAGCTTTGAGATAATTTGTGCAAAAATGGATAATCAGGATAGGAAGCACAATCATTCCATTTTAAAGATGAGGGAAAAAAAACCCTACAAATTAAAGAGGCTGAGTATTTTTTCCAAGGTCACACACTTGAACATACTGTATTTGTACCAGGTCTTTCTGACTCCAAAACCAGCATGATCTTACCACTAAATATACTGCCTTCCCACAATGGAAATACCCTATTACCTTGAAGAGGGAAACAAATAATAGAAAAAGTAGGCTTTTCCAAGATGATAGATTATTTTCATATATAGTGTCACAAAGAAGAAGTATTTTGAGTAGTTAGTCCTCCAAAGTTAAAATAAAATAGACTCAGGAAAAAAGGGGTGGATTAGATTCTTTTCAACACAAATATCTTGTGGTCTACTGAATGCCAAGTTTTAGTGAGAAAAGCTCTGGTGTTCTGTTACATAGTAGGGTGACTATAGATAACGCTAATGGGTGATATATTTCTTAAAAACAAAAAAAGCACTAAAAAACAAAAAAAAAAGATTTTGAGTGTTCCACAAAAAAAATGTTAATTGTTTGAAAGGAAAGCTATGTTTATCCTAATTGAGCATTAAAAGGAAGCAGGCATCCAAACATCACATGATACTTCATAAACATGTAGTTTTATGTGTCAGTTAGAATTTAAAAAAATAATTTAAAGAGACCCAAAATAAAACTGAATATCATAGGCACTGTTCCTGTTCTCATAGAGCTTACAGTCTCTATTACTAGTTGATTACAACTGATAAGAAAGCAGAGAATTGTAGTTGAGAGCTCTAGAATCTGGTAGGATGATCCCAGAGAGTGATTGCAGAGACAGATATTTGGTAAAAATCTATTCTCAGTATTCATATGATCTTGGGAAATGATCAATTGCTTACTATGTGAAAGATTATTCTAAACTCTTCAAGTTCATCGTCTCCTCCAGCCCTACTAAATGCTAAGCTCCTTACATGCATTACCCCATTTAATCCTTACAGCAATCCTATGAGTAAGCATTATTATCCCTATTTTATGGATTAGCACCTATCTCACTGTGTTGCTAAGAGATTCAAAACATATAATCCCTATAAAGAGCTGTGTTCAGCATTCAGCACATAGTAAGTGCCGACCAAAGGGTTGTGACCTAATATGAATGAGTTCGACATCAGACCCTGAGAATGGCTGTGTGCAAGTATGTTGTTTGGATGAGGATACAGAAGACTAAGAGGAAGTGGAGAAGTGACAAGAAGACATGGGAAAAATTAATAAAGGACATATTCATGTCCTGTGGACAACCAGGGTTTGCTCCCACTGGGACTCTCTGAGACACAAGGCAGAGATCACATACATTTGACAAACTATGGTGAAGAAAATGAGCTTATTGATCTGCCAGCTCTTATCCCTCATTGATGACAGTTGACTTTATAGTACTTCAACCCAGTCCTATTTATAAGTCAAACATAACTGTGTGATCAAAGAACATCTTTAAGAGAGGCACATAAGCTCTTGGGTAGGGAAAATGTCTTCAGATCCCTCAGGAGTAGTTCTAGGGAGCATCTGATACATGTGGTTATCAATATTACCATTCCTGTTTCTAATGTCATAGAATGGTTAATACTGTGATAGAAGTACAATATAGGTCGTCATGGAGCATAAAAGATGGTTACGTCCAAGACTTGGAAGAGGAGAGTCAGAACAGGCTTCTCAGAGATGTAGGATGAAAAGGTGCTGAATAATTATTTGGGGGAAGAAGAGAACGGAGGAGTATCCCAGGAATAGAGACGTTCATGTGAGTAGCCTAGCTAGGGAACAAAAGAAGGAAGGCTTCTTCTACAAAAAGAAAGAAGTTTGGTAGTCTGAATTTTGCATTGCAAGTCAATTGCCATGCCTGATAAGTTTGGAAAGACCAGCAGGAGTCAGATCTCCTAGCAGTTTGGGCTTTAACTCTTTGATCCATGTGAAATCATTAAAGGATTTTCAGCAGATTAATATTTTGACATCACACCCATATCCACATAAGGAAAGTAAATTTGGGGGAAAGGAGGAAATTTAGAAGCAAAGAGGCACATTATAGAAGCAGTTGCAGTAGTTTTACTGAGTTCATATGACTGGGCAAAAGTGGAGAGAATGGGGGACCAGCACTGTGGCGTAGTGGGTAAAGCCACTGCCTGTGGTGCTGGCATCCCGTAAGGGTGCTGGTTTGAGTCTCAGCTGTTCCACTTCCAATCCAGCTCTCTCCTGTGGCCTGGGAAAACAGTGGAAGATGACCCAAGTCCTTAGGCCTTTGTACCCTCATGGGAGACCCGGAAGAAGCTCCTGGCTCCTGGCTCCTGGCTTCAGATCAGCTCAGCTCCAGCCGTTGCAGCCAATTGGGAGTGAACCAGTGGATGGAAGACCTCTCTCTCTCTCTCTCTCTCTCTCTCTCCCCTCTCCCTGTGTAACCTCCACCTTCAAATAAATAAATAAATCTTAAATCTTCAAAAAATGGAGAGAATGAAAACCTTGTGATGAATATGCATACCTCCCTCACACTTTGTGGGCTAGGAAGTCAGGGCCAGCTTATCAAGAGGTTCTGACTCAGGGATTCTCATAAAGTTTTCATCAGAAAGTCAAAAAGTACTGCATCTGAAGGTGTGATGGGGGCCAGAGGATTTGCTCTCAACACAGCTCGCTCATATGGCTGAGGCAAAAGGTGTCAGGCTCTTTGTCATGTGGACCTCCCTACTGGGATGCTTGATGCTCTCTTGCTGTGGCACCTGGCTTGCTCCAGAGTGAGTGTTGTGTGTGTGAGAGAGAGAGAGGAGATGGAGGGGGAGAGAGAGACAGAAAGAGGAAGAGGAGAAAGAAGGAGGAGGAGGAAGAGGAAGTGGAGGAAGGAAGAAGAAGGAAGCGAAGAAAGAAGAAGAGAGTGCAAGATAGAAGCTGCTGTTTGTCTTATGGTATTTCCTCCAAAGCCACACTCTGTCATTTCTGAAATAACCTACTGGTCATCCAATCCAGTCCTATCCAGTTTGGGAAGTGTCTCCCCAAGGGGGTGGATATCAGAAGGCTGAGAGTATTGAGAGCTATCTTGGAGGTTGGCTAAGCTGTCTGACCTCAGTCCTATTGTTTCACATCCCTACTATATACAATAGAAACTTACTTCTCCTTGTTTTATTCAGTCAATCAGACTGAAGTCCAGAATCTTGTCATCTAAGATTAGGTGCCAATAAGTCTTCTTGGGAATAGTTCTCTAAGTATAACTCCTTGAACATAGATCCTCTCAATCTGAACTCTTATGAAGTAAGGCGACAAATTATCTGCCTCCCACCCATCAGTAGGCCAAGCAAGGGTAACTGATAAAATTCCTGTTCAGAGAAGTTGTCGCCAGAGTCATTCTGAAATCTATGTAGGGAAAATTGTTGGAATTCCCTTGATAGGTGCTCAGTGTTGCTCACGCAGAGCAGTGGCTCCCCCTGGTTCTTTGTCTGCTCCTGTTATGCCCTGCATCAGGCATGTAGCCCAAATAAAAATAAAGATTGCTGGGGTTGTTTGTTAGTGCAGCATAACCCAGCCCTTCCTGACTAGTAGAGTCATTGTTGGGGGAGAAAAGGTGTTTAAGGAAAAGGCAGAAGAAGAGAAGTCTGCCACAGAACTTGAGAAGTGACTGGGGAGAGTAAACAAACCCCAGGATTCAGGCGGAGGGTCTTTCAAGAAGTGGAGGATAATCAACAGCACCAAAAACTTTTGAAATTTTCAAATTAGAATTTTCTTGGGAGGGATTAGGTTCTTAAGGATGAAGGAAAAAGATGATTTGGGGAAGCCGGGGCAAGGAATGATGCCAATAGAAAGGAAAGATCTGAATTCAGATTATGATGGATTGAGGAGCAAGTAGGAGGTGGGAAATTAGATGCAAAAAGTATTGACTATGAAGGGAGAGAGCTGGAGGGAAACATGAGTATTAGGAGGTTCTATTACAGTGGGAGAGAATGTGTTTCTGCCTACAGAAAAGGTTAAGTAAACAATAACAACAAGAAAGAATAAAACAGAAAAGATGAGCTCCCTGAGAAAGCAAGAGGTGGGAACCCAGAAACAGAGAGGAAAAGGGCACTTCAGCCATAATAAAGCAGAGGAAGAGGGCAGGGACGTTCCTGCCAGAGGTGTCTGGTGGAGCGCCAGAAGGCTGGGAGAACTTGGCATGTTCAGGGTCAGCAAAGGGAAATTCTTGGCTAGAAGATTGACTGCCCTGGAGGCCAATGGGAGGAAGCTATCGGAGGAGAAGGGGCGAAGTTAAGGAGAGCTCACACCCCAAGGGCCTGGAATGATAAGCTTAGATCTTATCTTGTATACTCCCGTAATGGTGCCACACTTAGAGATTTCACATGGTAAGATGGGACTTTCCTGAGATAGGGTTGGTGACCAATCACATATGAGGACAAGGGAGGAGGATGGCACTAATATTTCTAGTTGCTTGGAAGGCTGTGGAATGTTGATGCCATTGACCTACATAGGCACTGCAAGGAGAGAAACAGGATTAGACATCTATTTTGCAAGCCTGGAACATGTTCAGAGTAGCTGCTGAGCTGGGAGAACTAGGCTTGCTATCCTTGATGTAAAGGAGGCCTGGCAGTTCTGGCTCTCAGATCCAGGGCATGTTGGGGCCTCCAAGGTCACAGCTAACACTGAGGAAGATACTGAATGCTGAAATGGCTTGCCAAGTCACCCACGACCATGGGGATTCATTTGAAGCTGGACTTCTTCTGAATCTAGATGGTGCTCACCAGAACCAAGGGACACATGAAATGCAAGCGAAGGGGTCAGTTTATAAAGACAGAATAACGAAATATCAGTATTAGAAGTCATCTACTCGTGGATCTAGCCCCACTTGTAGTGAAGAAGATGGTTGGTGGTCACGTAAGGGACTGTAGATACATCATTTACTACGTATTCCTTAGGTAAAATGATGATGAGAGCACCCTTCTTAAAGTGTTGTAAACATCAGTGATTTTTTTTTATTCATAATTTCTTTAGTGCTTATGACATTGCAGGCATTATTCCAAGCATATAACACATGTTAACTGATCCAACCATATAACCATTGTATGGGGTAGGCCCGTTATTATCCCCACTTTAAAAATGAGAAAACAGATTCTCCAAGAGGAGAAGGAGCATGGTTCAATTCACCTAGGTATTGAGAGGTGGAACCAGGAGGCGCATCCGGGCCTCCTGACTCCCAGACCTGTGTTTCAGCACTTTCAACAGAATCAACACAGGCGTTTCCAGCTGCTTCTTCCTAGACCTGTGCACAGCTCATTTGCAGGATGCGGCTTATGCCCGAGGAAATGCTGGGAGCACTGTGCTCTTACAGGGTCACGGAAGATTCTAGGAGTATTTCACAAACATCCTCTGCCCAGGCCTTTGGCAGGTGTGTGCTAATGTTGTTAGTTCCACCCTGGGTAGAGTGACAGATACCCTGGAGACTGGCTGGCTCTGCAGCAGTAGCAGAGTCAGGAGGACTGGCTAAAATCGTGGGACTCCATGTCCCCAGAGAACCACACCCAGGGTCTACCTTTTCTGTCCTTGTGAATCTGGGACAGATTGTTTCTGCATTTGTATTTTGCATATCTTTGCTTGATTTAGGTGTTCCTTCCTTCATTTATTTTGAGAAAGCTGCCAGCTAGGATCATGGAGTTGTAATAGTAATTGGAAGCAATCAATGTCTTCCTGCTTACGTGGTAGACCTAAGAATTTGATGTTTCCTTATCTCCTACAGAAATATAAAAGGAAAGCTGGTGACCCCCCCACCCCATTTTTAGGTATAAGCAGGAAGACTTATAGGATCAGTGAGTTAGAAAGACCCAGTATTAGTAGACACTGGAATCAACTACCACAGATTGCCAGGATTAAGAATCTTGAACTCCATGGGTTTAATTGCCCATGTGATGCTGGGAGCCTCCCCGTTCCTCTTTTGAATGGGCATAATCTTCTATTGGCTCAAAAACTCCAGGGATAAGCACTTTACTCTCTTAATGAGTTGATCAAATCCCCATCCAGAAATTTCTGCATGCTAGGTCTCCTTTTTATTCTGAGTTAAATGATTTTTTATGTGTGTGTGTGTGTGTGTGTATGAACCTATTAATGGAAAGCCAAAACACCAAAACACTCTGGCAAAAAAAAAAAAAAAAAAAAAAAAAAACTAAATGAAAGATCTCCACGAGTGAGATCCCAGTGAAAAGAACAGGTCATCAAAGAAGGAGGTACCTTTCTCTGAAGGGAGGAGAGAACTTCCACTTTGACTACGACCTTGTCTAAATATGATCAGAATCGGTGAACTCAAAAGGCTTCCATAGCCTTGGAAACTCATGGCAAGAGCCTAAGGTGATTACTGATGCCATAAACAAGAGTGTCAATTTGTTAAGTCAACAACAAGAGTCACTGTGCACTTACTCCTCATGTAGGATCTCTGTCCTTAGTGTGCGGTACATCAAGATTTAATGCTATAACTAGTACTCAAACAGTATTTTTCACTTTGTGTTTCTATGTGGGTGCAAACTGTTGAAATCTTTACTTAATATATGCTAAACTGATCTTCTGTATATAAAGAGAATAGAAAATGAATCTTGATGTGAATGGAAGGGGGGAGGGAGAGGGAAAGGGGAGGGTTGTGGGTAGGAGGGAAGTTATGGGGGTGAAGCCATTGTAATCCATAAGCTGTACTCTGCAAATTTATATTCATTAAATAAAAGAAAAAAATAAATAAAAATAAATAAATCCTTCTCAACTGACACCCAGACTGTTTGCAAGGTCTTTGATAAAAATATTGGGAAGGAATAAAGCTCACACACTGTTCCAGTTACAGCAAAACAAACAAACCAACCAAAAAAAAAAAAAAAAAAAAACAAAAAACTTATTTGTTTTATTTGAAAGACAGAGTTACAGATATAAAGAAAGAGAGAAGCAGGAGAGGGAGAGAAAGAGAGAGAGACCTTCCACCTGCTGGCTCACTCCCCAGATAGCTGTGACTATTGGGACTGAGCCAAGCCTAAGCGAGGAGCCTGAATTGTGAGAAGCAGGGGCCCCAGTTCTTGGGCCATCTTCCATTGCTTTCCCAGGCACATTAGCAGGGAGCTGGATTGGAAGTGGAGCAGCCAGTATTTGAGCCAGCTCCTATGTGGGATGCAGCATTACAGGTGGCAGCCTAACACACTGGCGCTACAATGCCGACCCTTCGGCAAGTGACTTCTTTCTCCAACTTGTACCTGTGGGTACTAGTCCCAATTTACCAACAGAGAGACTATGCAGGGACCCTCACCAATATCATGGACAATGGAGTCTGAGTTAGTACTGTCTTATAGAAATCTTTTCTGCTGTTTCTTTGTTTAAAATGGAAATCGCTGTCTTTCTTTTCACCATCAAAGTCTTTTCTTCCCCAAACTTCAAATAAAGTACTTTCATGATTTCAAAGCTTTTCATATTCTAAATGACCTAATTGTTTTATCGAAAGAGAAAAGAATGGAGCCACCCAAACCCTTCCACCTGGAGATATTTGGGGAACACCTGGTACCTGGGAAGTATTAAGCCAGGTCCTGGTCACAGGAGGAAGTGATTTAGATAATCATATCTGGTGCTGGACACCATCATTCTGCTATTCTGTGTGGACCCAGGAACCAGCCTGTGTCTCAGATCAAAGGAACAGTCTGGGCCGCAGGGGAGCTGGTGGGAAATCATTTGAAAGGAGGCGGCCAGCAAGCCACAGTGAGACAGTGAATGGTCAGAAAAGAGAGCTTCCTGTGAGGAACTGGCTACAGAGTTTGTGGATCCCAGTGCAAAATGAAACTGTAGACCTCCTGTTAAAACTATGAAGAAGTTTAAGTTGGTGACAGCCCTGGGCAGCACAAGCCGTGCACAGCAGTGCAAAGCATCACCAAGCCTCTGTACTCTGGTTGACCCATTTGTCCAGCTCAGGGAACTCAAGGTGCATAGAGCAGGGCTGCCAAAGAAGGAACTTTCCTGATCTTACTCAGGTCCAAGACAAGGACAGTGGGACAAGGCCTCCCAGCTCCTAGTTAACTCATTTCTTCATTGTTCGTTTCCCAGATAATGGTAATAAGGCATTGACTGACAGAGATGGTAATAAATGCATGGTTTGTCATCCAACTTCAAGGTCACTGCTCTTAGTCACCCACTAGGATGCCATCTAATAACCCTGAGCCCCATTCTTCTCATCTTGAGGGTGGGAAAGACAGAGTGGACTCTTTTCTTGCCATCATAGACAGCATTGGATCAAAATGGTAGATGTAAGCTGTCCAGCTTTATCTATAGTCAGTGTGTTTCATTAGTATTTCATTGGGACAAAAAAAAAAAGCATTAAAGAAAGGGGCAGAGAAGACGATGAAGAAAGGAGAGGAGGGACATAGAATGGAGCACAGACTTTCGTACTTTGTGCTTCTGCCTAGAATGTCGGTCTCCTTTCTCCCTGGAAAAACTCATCCTCGAAGTTCCAGCTGCCTGGGTGTTATCTAGATGGAAGATCTGTTCTGAAATGGCTCACTCCTATTCTTTTTTTTTTTTTTTTCTTAAAGAAGTATTTTATTTATTTGAAAGACAGAGTTAGAGAGAGAGAAGTCTTTCATTCTACTGGTTCACTCCCCAAATGACTGCAATAGCCAGGCTGAGCTGATCAGAAGCCAGGAGCCAGGAGCTTCTTCTGGGTCTCCCACGCAGGTGCAGGGGCCCAAGGACTTGGACCATCTTCTACTGCTTTCCCAGGCCATAGCAGAGAGCTGGATTGGAAGTGGAGCAGTCAGGACTCGGACCAGTGCCCATATGGGATGCAGTGCTGCGGGCTGGGGCTTTAACCCACTGCGCCACAGTGCTGGCCCCCTCACTCCTATTCTTTGGACATCCTCATGCCATGGTCCTCAATATGATAGCTGCTTTCTTTTCTGCCCCTAGATCAGGTTTTCCTGGTGGACTTGCTCCAGGCCATTCTCACTCTCAGTCCGCAGGGTCTATCCCAGTGCTTATACAGAGGAAGTGCTTGGTTCACATTTACTCAAAGAAGGAAGGAAGCAGGAAGAAAGAGAAAAGGCATGGGGATTGTTAGACAGGGAAGACCTGTTTGATGCTGAGTCTAATGGACAACTGGGGAGTGTGGAATTCTGTTTCTGGTGGAACCAATGTTCCAACACCCGTGAATCATCAAGCATCTTCAATTTTCTCAATAAGCCTCAACATGTAGTCCCAACTGGGGACAAGGTCTTTGTGACAGTGGAAAAGGAGAAATATGAAAAGAGGAGCAGCAAAGATAGAGAGAGGAAGAAAGAAAAGAAAAAAAGAAAGAAAATGGGAGGGTCGGAAGAGCTGCCCTCTCTCTGCCCTTTGCCTCTGCATCATCCCCTTAACCCCAACATGGATCCAGGCAGACTGAGAGACTCAGGCAAGCCCACGCAAGGCAGCAGGCTGAGAAGGAGAGGCACAGTGGGGGCAGCATTCTAGAAGGGTTGAGGTGGAGGGGGGGTCTGCAAGGGTTTGGGCAATTGGTTGAGCAGGAAGAGTGGCAGCTGAGGTTTGAGGTCCAGGGTCCAGAGCAGAAGAACAATTCCTTCTAGAACTTTCAGAAGATGTGGAGAGGGATGGTGGAGGCCCAGGCTGGAGCTGGGGGTTAGAACATGGGCAGCAGTCTGTGTCTCAGAGGCCAGGCCAGACTTTTTAGAACACACAAGCTGAGACTTTCATTAGACACCTAAAATTTTACAGCCCACCCAGCATGAAGTGGGATTTGTGAGCTGATAGCTTCCAAGTTGTCTCTCCTCATCTTTTTTTTTTTTTAATTTTGTGTAAGGAATACAGCTTCATGCATTGAATATATACAGATTTGGGAACATGATGCTTCTTCCCCACCTCCCTCCCTCCCACCCATACTCCCTCTTCCTTTCTCTTTCTTATTTTTTACAGAGATCAATTTTCAGTTCATTTTTTTTTCACTGATTTCCCCCAGGCTTACTCCTCCTCCAAAGTCCTCATCTCAGTTAAGTCTCAGCTACTAGGCCATACCCGAATCATTGCAGCCAGGAATGCAGAATCTCCCTCCATCCCTACCTGCCTCACCCCTCTCCCTTCTGTCTCGCACAGAAAATCCTATCAGTTCTACTCACCCATGCCCCTGGCACTGCTCCACTCAGGCCTCCATCATCTTGAATTATCACAAAAACACTCTCCTTTCTTTCTGCCCTTGGCCTTCTGCCATCACTGTTCTAAGCTATAGGATGTGACTTGCTACAGTACATCTGGATCACACTCCTTCCCAGTCAACCACAGCCATACTTCTCCTCTGTTTACAGGATTAACCCTTGGCCTGACTTCCAAGGTCATAAGTTATCTGTCCCCACCCAACCTATCTTTCTGACCTCATCCCTTCCCACTCTGTCTACATACCCCAAGCACCATCCCCGTACCAGTCATCTTCTTCCCTTGAACGCCTTCATGCCTTTTCTCTGTTTCCTCTGCCGGGAATGAGGCCCTGCCCCATGTATGACTGATCATTCCCTACCAGTCTCTCATGACAGTCCAAACTAAATTGTCCCATCTTTACTGAAATTCAAGTTTCTTGTGGAACTCCAATTCCTCAGTCCTCAGCTTGCTCCATGGCTGAGATCTTTGATCATCTTGCATGCTGACTAATGCGTCCTTGTCATGACTCCTCCTTGGAGGCAGAGAGCCCCTCAGAAGCAGAGAGTACCTCATTCATTTCCAAATAGGCATCCGTGGATGGTTGTTGATCTAATTGCTTTGCAATGGGCCTGGCACCTGGTGCTCACCATGATTGGGATGCAATTGCATAATTAAAACACACTATAGTCACTGTGTCTCTCTTTGCATAAAATCTGCCCTGGCAGATCTTCCAGGGAAGAGAAAAATATTAGCATGAACAAGTACATTATGGTAAGTGGCACATCAGAGACTTATAATTAGGAGATACAGATCGGGAACGCATGCATTTCCGCGGTTACAGTCTATACAGAGAGCCTGCAAAGGAGTCACAGAGACTGGTTTCAGGTGACACTGCTGAGTCAGATGGCTGTTGGTCAACACAGTTACATAAAACCTCATGTGTGAAGGAAGGAGCCTGGACCAGCAGGCAGGGAACACTCAAGTCTCAGAGATGCAAGTTCAAGAAAGTAGAGCAATCTAGCCAAGGTGAGATCAGGATAGTCTTACAGCAAGGGCTGTGGGCCATCCTGACTACAAACAGGCACTGGGGTAGCTACAGCCCACAGGATGTCAGCAAACCCTGCTGAGTCAGCAGGGAGAAGTTCCTACTTCTCCACTGTCCAGTCATAAAACCAATCAGCCTGAAGTAGCACTTTCCAAAGTTCTCTCATGCATGCAGGGCCCTTTAGTAGGTGATATGGGGAGGAAGCTGAGGATCCGAGAAGGGAGGTGGTACAACCAGTGTAGCCCAGCAAGTGAGTAGCAAACTGGAGCCCAGCCAGTTCTGTCCACCTATCCAGTGTCCTTCCCTCCTGAGAAATTTGTCTGTGAAATTCAGAGTGTGACCTTGTAGTGCCTTTACTGGTGGGCTTCAAGTGAGGATGTCAAAATGAGATTATCCTGGATTTAAATGGGCCTTAAGTCCATGCGAAGTTGTTCTTCAGAAAGACATAGAAGAAGACAAGTAGAAGTCCAGGGAAGAGGAGATGTGTGGATGGAGGCAGCGAGCAGAATGATCAGTGTCTGAGCCAAGAAACAACCAATGTGGACAGCAGGCACAAAAACTTGGAAAGAAGCATGGGGTATATTTTCCCCTAGAGTATCCAGAAGGAACCAAACCCTGCTAACACTTTTTCTGGCCTTCAGAACCTTAGAGAATACAATTTTTCTCTTTTAAGACATTCAACGTGTGGTGATTTGTCACAACAGTCCTGGAAAACTAATACCCTTTGCTGTGTCAGATGTACAAAGCAACACCAGTGTGTCATTAAAAATTGCTTTTCATTTCCTTTCATGCTTGCAGAGAAATAAAATCCACGCCTTCTTTAGGTCATCGCCGAGGAGAATCAGGTGTGATAGAGAGGATGGGGAAGGGAAAGAAAGTTGTCATGGTCCTGTAGGTGGTATCTGTAAGAAAAGACTGTATGGCATGACTTAACTGCTGAGCAACTCAGTGCGATCAGCAGGAGTGTGGCCCTGTTTCATAAGGGAAGCAAAGGAGGCTCCAGAGTGGACAATCCAGGACAGAAACCTCTGCTCCCTCACTCTACAGCCTTTGCCTAGCTGTCTGACTCTCCAGCAGATCTCTTCCCCAGCACCAGTGTAATGGGACCCCAGACTCTCCCAAGGAAACAAAGCAATCAAGTCGCCTGGAGTCCTTCAGTCCAGATAGAGGGTCTGACTTTGAACTTCACACATGTTCAGCACTGACCCCACGTTAAGGTTGTGCAGGGCTCTCCTTTCAAAGGGGAAGTTATATCTCACCTAACCCCTCTGGGCCTCAGTTTCCCCTTCAGTAAAATGAGGATGAAGTAGTAGTCCTGAATTTGGACTGGGTTCAAATCCTGATCCTGCTACTTCTCACTAAGGTCACTTTCCCCTTCCAAGTCCCCCACAGCCTGCATGGGTCTGTACCGCCATGAAAGGCTGTGCATTGGCAGTGCTCAGGCGAAAGCTGGGCAGAGGTTAATGGTTACCCTTCAACAAAACTGATCATATGTCATGTGGACTATTTCTTCAGCTGCCAAAATATTTTTGACAGCCCAGCATAGTACCTAAAAGTGTGGCTCTGCAGCCAGACAGCTTGGGTTGTATCCCAGCTCTGGTCCTTATTAGCAACAAGGTCTCGGGCAAGTAACCTAATCTCCACGTTCCTTAGTTTTCTCATCTGTAAAGCTAGAAAAAGCTGGTCCTGCCTCCTGGGACTATTGTGGGGATTGCAGGGTCAGTACACATAAAATGCTGAGAACAGGACCCAGTGGTGAGGAACACTGGACAAATATTGACTTTCTAACATTTAAATGTTTTTTAAAAATATATTTTTGTATTCTGATGACTGTGTAGCCATAGGAAATGATCTAAGCCCAACCATGTTGCTTTTCTGTTGCTGCCACCTGACTTTACTTCCATAGAGCATAGGTTGGACAGAGTAGCCCAAAAGGTTTCTTCATTAGGACTGAAAATGGAAGGGTGGCTCATTAATGTGAAATCTCCACCTTGTATCTCTGCCACAAAGGGCTGGGTACCTTGGGGCAAGTCTTCTCCTTTTTGAGATCTAATTTACCAATCTGTGACCTATACACATAGGTGCATACATTGGCAAGGGGTTGGAGGGGCCGGGAGATGTGGTGTTGGGCCAGGCTGTGTTCTCACTCTCAGTGTGTCAAGGTCATGTCTGCTGTGCAGCAGAAGCTGCTGCTTCCAGATCTCAGCAGGGCATCTCCATCATGTAGCCTTGGACACTTGGCAAGGACAACGACAGGAACTGTCCAGCTCAAGCCAGCACCAGGACAAAGACCAGACAGCAGGCTTTGGAGTCTGACCAGATAGAGAAAGGACAGAGCTGTTCAGGTCTGTAGGACCAGGGAAGCTGATGACAGAGCCAGGGTCCACAACAGGAGCCAGCAGGGGGGAGGGCAGGTGGGACACTACCCAAGCCGTGCTCTGGCCAAAGCCAAATCACAGCAGGTGCTAGTGTTGGGACCTTGGGACTGCACACTGTACTTGTGCAGCCATGAAAAACCTAAGTCTTGTCTCTCTCAAACGTCCAAACAACCATGCTTTAAAACCTTGCATGCTAGGAAAACTAATCAATGCAAGCAATAGCATTTTGGTTCCCTGGGCCCCTGAGACTGGCCATAAGTGTCTCACTCATATAATGCCCTGTGGTACTGGAATTGAAGAATGTGGTCACCATCTTTCATCCTTGCCTCGTCCCCTTATATGTAAAACTCTATCTCCTAAGTTTTGTTTCTTCCATTTGTCACACAAGGATGGATCAGTTGATCTCTATGTATCTTCTAACTGTGGAACTCTACCATTTCAGTTTTTCATGGGACACCTTAATTTTCATGCTGAAAGTCCCAGTCCACATGAAACAGAACATTCTCTACGCTTTTCTTGACCACCTTAATGGGAAAGTAGGCTCTTAATAATGGTCCCTAACTATAAAGAATACATCTTCACCTGCCCTGCTTTCTTTATAAAGAAGCCTTATAGGACACTTAATACTGGACCTAAAGAACACAAGTTTTAGAATGAAGAGACTTGGCCTGAGATACTACCTGACTTTGCTCTAGATTCTGTCAATCTGCATTTGCCTTTGAACCCTCCCATCCCCTCCAGCCATGAGGCTCTCAGCCATCAGCATGGGCATCAATCTCTGAACTATTTCTTTTATTTATTTATTTATTTATTTATTGACAGGCAGAGTGGACAGAGAGAGAGAGAGAGAGAGAGAGACAGAGAGAAAGGTCTTCCCCTGC
Source organism: Oryctolagus cuniculus (assembly GCF_964237555.1). NCBI lineage: Eukaryota > Metazoa > Chordata > Mammalia > Lagomorpha > Leporidae > Oryctolagus > Oryctolagus cuniculus. Next base: position 211,723,066 of record NC_091432.1, on the reverse strand, counting down.
AGTTGGTTCACTCTCCAATGGCCACCGCTACCGGCGTGCTGTGGCCAGTGCACCGCACCGATCCGAAGACAGGAGCCAGGTGCTTATCCTGGTCTCCCATGGAGTGCAGGGCCCAAGCACCTCGGCCATCCTCCACTGCACTCCCTGGCCACAGCAGAGAGCTGGCCTGGAAGAGGGGCAACCGGGACAGAATCCGGTGCCCCGACGGGGACTAGAACCCAGTGTGCCGGCGCCGCAAAGCGGAGGACCATCCCATTGAGCCACGGCGCCGGCCTGAACTTTCTTATGTTCTGTTCCCAGTGCTCTCTGGATTTGATTCTTCCCAATATTTTCAATTTCTGGCATCTCTTTCATGTTCTTGTTTAAAGGACCCACTTAGACAGACATTCCAGTAGCAGCATTAATCTTGGACGTTTGGCTCAGAAGCCAGTAGACTGCCATGCAAAGGAGGCACTGACCCCAAGAACCTTCCCGTCTCTCTCCTTCCCCTCTCTTCACCCCCTTATCTAGAAAGGACTGTATCAGTAGCCTCTTCCCTAAGCTGGACTTGACACTATGTTGCCTTTGCAAATGTGAAGAAGGGAGCTTTTCTGATAGAAAACATCTGGTGGGCTTTTCCTATTTGAACACAGGTTCTGAGCACCGGAGACAACAGCTGAATGGGCTGGGCGTTACTGTTGGCCCACTTGGTGCCTGAAAGAAGGCAGCCCCATCCATGGCTGCTATTCTTGCCTTTGGAAGAGGCCGATTTCAGAATTGGCCAACTCTTTTGCCTCAGAGAGGTCAGGATGTGGTTCCTCTTAATACAATGGGGAATTCAAAACACACAGTGCAGCAGGCAGTCCCAATTCAGCCCAGGCTCCGAGTGCCGAGGCATGCTGGAGAGGAAAGGGGGTTGTGGTGGGGGTGGGACTCCAATTTGTGGGGAGGAATGGCAGATGCGGTTGATTCATTTTGGATTTATCTGCCCATCTGGACTTTCAAAAGAAAAGAAAGTGGTGTGGTAACAATTTCATAGCAAAGGCCACGGGCTGGTTAATCTTGAGGGATTTCTTTGAGTTAACTTCTGAAAACGTCGATTTGGCCTATTGATTTCATATTAATTGGCCCTGACTAGCTGGAGCACGGCCAGAGAGATCCCAGCACATTGCACATTGCAGTTGTCAGTCCAGCCTTCCATGGTGCTCTCTGGGGTGCAGTGTGGCTGGGTGGCTTCTGCCAGGGCACGTGGACCCTTTTATAGGAAGTGTGTTAGTTAGACTCAGGGATTTTGAAGTGGAAGGGAAGTTGATGACCAAGGAGAAAAATTAACCCTCCACTTGCAAGGTTAGCTGTCCTGGAAACTGAGCCCATTTCGTTTGGGACCTGGGCCAGGCTCCTGAGCTTCAGAAAGAGGTGGAGGTGGGTGGGAGATGGGGGAAAGAGAAAGAGAGAAGGAGTCTGAAGAAGAGCAGAGAAAGAGGAGAGAGAGTGAGACTAAGAGAAATGAGACCTTGAGAGACACAGGGAGACAGTGTGAGACAGAAGCTCCCAGAGACAGAAAGACAGGAACATGAACAGAAGCAGGGAGAGAGACAGAGACAGAGCAAGCAAACTGAAACAGATAGAGAAGCAGAGAGACTTCCAGACATAGAAAGAAATGAAGAAAGAGAAACCTAGAGACAGTGAGCCTATTCAGACACAGAGACAGAGGCTGATGGCTGAGAGGCTCAGCTACTAGGGGAGGACACGTGGGAATGTCGGGCCCTGGCAGGGCTGCAGTGGCAAGAGGGAGAGATTGAGAGCAAGGGGCGGACAAGTGGAGAGAGAGGAGGGTGATGGAAGCTCCTGCCGGCTCAGCCCCAGGGAAACCTGGGGGCTCTCAGAGCAGCCTCCCCTGGGTCTGCCCACCACAGCCCTGTGGCTCACCCTGGCTGCTCCCTGGGGAGGGACTTGGGGGGAGGCCTTGGCCTGCAGCCCCCAGAACCCAGGCAGCCACAGCCCCTGGACAGTTGAGATCCCAGGGCCGGCAGAACCAGTTAGCGTGTTGTCGTGTGATGGAACAATGACTGAATCACTAACGACCGAAAACAAAACAGGAGAACAAAAGCGTGGAGGAAAAAGCCCACAGGAATAGTTTGGAATCCCAGTTTCCTACGTGCAGTTGCTAAGCAGTTTCCCGCAGCGTGTGTCTCTCCGGGCCCTGAACAGCACAAGGACTATGAGAAAAGCAGGTGTCGGGAGGTCTGCTGTGTGGTCGCCGGGTTCTCAGGCACAGGGAGGTTGTTCTTCTTGGGAGGCCGGGAGAGAGGCAGCTATGCTGAGAAACAAAAGAAACAGGGACCGATTTCTGAGCTGAAAGGCCCCACTCCCTTGCAGCCACCCACTGCATAACAGAAAAAAACGTGATCCTTTAACATCTCAGGGGCAGACCGGCACCTGAGTCAGGAAACGGGGTGGCTTGGACTTCTTCCTCTACATTGTTCAGTGGGTCAATGAGAACCCTCCCTCCACAGCCATAGTACAGCTCTGATTATTCCATGCAAGACAGTGCTACCCCCTCATCTCTGTGTTTCCAGCCTGGAAATCTTTTCCCCAGACACAAAGCTAACCGCGTTACCAAGGGCAGAGGCCACATCCTGCCCATTTCTTTGGGCTAGTGCCCCGTCCCCCTATGCCCACCCAGGGAAGGTGCCTGGTTTATGGCTACTTGGTATTGGAAACTCTGGTGATTCCAGAATCCATCACCTGGTCCAGCCCCCCCTATTACGGATGTCCATCACCTGGTCCAGCCCCCCCATTACGGATGAGTGAACTCACAAAGAACCTGGAGAAGGTACTCATATAAGTTCCCAGTGTGGGTTCGTTCCATGCTAGCAAATGTTTCGGCCATTTATAACCCAGCCTTTAAAACTGCATTCAGGTTTGTTTCCAGCTCCTAGCCCACCCTCTGGTTCATTTGTTTCTCAGTGGAGAGGTGCCCAGAGCTGCCAAAGGGCTGTGACACACCCCCAGCCTCAGCATGTGAGACTTTCATATTCTAGGGACGTTACTAATTAGCATTGCTTTGATGTGAGCAATAAACCTACTGTCTAGCCGAAACAAAAACAAAAAAAAAAGCATTTATTGGAAGATAAGTTAGTTCATAGAAAGCTAATCAGCTGAGAGAACAGGATTCAGGTACCCTGAGGGTCAAGGTTGCAGAAACCTGGGGATAGAATCAGCCCTGGGACCAAGCAGCCTTCAGTGTCATCCATATTATAGAATTGAGCTCAGAATTTGGGGGACAGAGCTGGAGTGATTGAGACTTGGTCAAGGTGTCTCCTCTTGACCAAGAGAGAAAGCTCCTTATATATATATATAAAAAACCTTCCAGGGATTGATAACATTGTTAAAATAATTGTATGTATTTATGGGGTACAATGTGACATTTCATTGTATGTATACATTGTACATGGATCAGATCAGGGTAATCCACCAGTGTCCCACAAAGACAGCATGAGATGCAGGAGTGGAGACTTCCTGAAGGGCTGTTCAAGAGAGGCTGTGACAAGAGGGTGAGGGAGCACTGGGGAGGCAGCAACACCCACTCCAGAAATTCCATGAATCGAACTGTCCTCCAGGAAGTGTAGGTCATTCCATAATACAATGGGCTTCTGCCTCCTTTTGGAGTGATCTGTGGGACATGCAGAGGAGGTGGGCATCAGTGGGCCTCATTTTTGGGGGCAAGAAAAGGACAGATGACCAGAGGAGTTGGTTTGTGGGAAAGCACGGAGTGGCAGAGCAAAGCAGTGGGTGTTCATGATCACATGAGCCTGGGCAGCACGTGGGGAGCGAGGCAACCCCATCAGCACAATGTCCCTGCGGAGCCCATGATCAATGCTGTCCCCTGGCCCCAAGGCAGAAAAACACAGAGCATGACAGGGGCCCAGATTTTTCTTTTCTGATTATCTTAAAAACTCCAAGGTAGGCCACACACTTCCCTGCATCAAACTTTGATGAGAATATTTGAAGATGCATTCAAAAAATGACAGCTAGGGCTGGTGCTATGGCGCAGTGGGTTAATGCCCTGGCCTGAAGTGCTGGCATCCCATATGGGTGCTGGTTCTAGTCCTGGCTACTCCACTTCTGATCCAGCTCTCTGCCATGGCCTGGGGAAGGAGTAGAAGATGGCCCAAGTCCTTGGGCCCCTGCACCCACATGGGAGACCTGGAAAAACCTCCTGGCTCCTGGCTTCGGATTGGCGCAGTTCCGGCCATTGTGGCCAATTGGGGAGTGAACCATAGGATGGAAGACCTCTCTCTCTCTCTCTCTCTCTCTGCCTTTCCTCTCTGTGTAACGCTGACTTTCAAATAAATAAATAAATCTTTTTTAAAAAATGACAGCTGTAGCCACTCAGCCAAATGAGTTTCCCTTTAGCAACAACTAGCAGACTCCTGTAGCGGAGATGGCTCAGCATGGCGGGATCTGGTCTGAGCGAACTGTCACTGCCTACCAGGACCTTGGCCCCAGCTCTTTCCCATGAAGAAATGTGCTGTGAATGCCTTGCTATCCCTTTGTGCTTCCTATTCACTATATTCCAAAGGCTTAGGTTTTTAAAAGCAAACAAACTCTTTTTTTCCTTTGGAAATTCAGATACTACGCCCAATTATAAGCATCTAGTTTGAAACTTGGCGGATCTTCAGGCTGAACACCTGGGCTGCGCTGGCTGCTGCCGGTCGCTCAAGGAATGTGCATCTATTTCGGTCCAGCCCACACGATAATTAAAAGGACAATTTGCTTCTACATAAAGAATCACAGAATGTAGCCTCAAACCACATGAAAGCTGGGGCTGTACTCACTGCAGTTGGGCTCTTCCTGGCCGGCCACAGTCTGCCCTGGGAATAGGGGCTGCTTTTGTCTCTGGTGCCTCATTGACTTTCAGAGGCAGAGGGGGAGAGGGAGGATTCTCCGTCCTAACTCTTACCTTGTCCCGTCCTCCCCACGGAGCCACTCTGCACTGCGATTTTCCCATCTGCAAACTGTAAATATAAGCACTAACCCTATCTTTTGCACGGTGGTGGTGTAGCTCCATATACAGACATGTGTGGAATCTCACTGCAAATAACACAAGCATTCTGTGAAATTTAAAGATTTATTGCTGGGGCTTGCACTGTGGCATAATGGGTAAAGCCACTGCCTATGGCATCAGCATCCCATATTGGTGACCGTTTGAGTCCCAGCTACTCCACTTCTGATCCAGCTCTGCTAATGTGCCTGGGACAGCAGCAGAAGATGGCCAAAGTCCTTGGGCCCCTGTACCCACATGGAAGACCCAGAAGAAGCTCCTGGCTCCTGGCTTTGGATCGGTGCAGCTCTGCCTGTTGTGGCCACTTGGGGAGTGAACCAGGGGATGGAAGACCTCTCTCTCTCTCTCTCTCTCTCTATGCCTCTCCTTCTCTCTGTGTGTAACTCTGACTTTGAAATAAATAAATAAATGTAAAAAAAAAAGGTTTATTGCTTCGGCCTCTGTGCAGGAAACACTGGAGTTTCTCCATAACTACAGAATGCTAGTGGGTACAAGTGGGGAGGTAGAATTCAAAACACCTTAGAATGAGGGCAAAAGAGAATATAATCAGAAAACATCAACACCAGTGTGGGCTCCACATTCCAATGCAACTTAAGTTAGTGGTGTTTTGGTAAATCCTTAACTAATTGTCTGCATATGGGTGTGATGGGGAACTTGGTTGTAACATTTACTAATTTCCTTGGTGTTACTGTTCCCAACCATAGGTGATTTCAAGATAACATCATGATATCAGCTGGCCAACAAAATTCCTGGAAATCCATTTTCTCCACTCCTCATCCTGTAATAGATGCTGGCTCCATCCAGACCACTGCTGTCCCAGGTTATAACCAAGGTTGTCTTCCATCATGGAAACCTTACCTAGGGGTGTAAAATAGAGGCCACTGACTGAGAAAAGCAGTTATGTATCCTTACAAGGTAGGGCTCCTCCTCCCCCATGCTGTGTTCCCATGACGACTTGCAGAGACACCACCCTCTGTCATGTGATGTTGATGTACATACAGTCTTCTCCAGGGAAGGATGGTTTGATCTCTGCTGACCAGCTTGGCAAGAGCAAGTACTCCCAGGCTAAAGTTCCAGCTGACTCACTTGAGACCCTGGATCAGTGAAGAGGCATTCTTTAAATGTTTGCATGTTTCGTTTTATTTATTATGTGTTTGCTCATTTCTTCAGCTCATTTTTATTTTATTTTATTTTATTTTTTGACAGGCAGAGTGGACAGTGAGAGAGAGAGACAGAGAGAAAGGTCTTCCTTTTCCGTTGTTTCACCCTCCAATGACTGCTGCAGCCAGTGCACCATGTTGAACCGAAGACAAGAGCCAGGTGCTTCCTCCTGGTCTCCCATGCGGGTGCAGGGCCCAAGCACTTGGGCCATCCTCCACTGCACTCCCGGGCCATAGCAGAGAGTTGGACTGGAAGAGGGGCAACCGGGACAGAATCTGGCCCCCTGACCGGGACTAGAACCTGGTGTGCCGGCACTGCAGGTGGAGGATTAACCTATTGAGCCATGGCACTGGCCCTTCAGTTCATTTTTATGTAACATTTCTCACTGCCCTCCCTATATTTGAACTATGCTTTCAAGGATCAGTGTGTTAGATTTTTCTTTCAAGTTGGGGAACAAGGATAAAGAGATGTAAACAGTGTTCTGGTGGAACCAAACACAGAACATTCTAGAATGTGGTTCACTCAGGCTGGGGAGCTCAGGTTTTTTTTTTTTTTTTTTTTTTTTTGGATTTACTTTTTATTTATTTGAAATGCAGAGTTACAAAAGGATGAGGAGAGACACTTCACTTCCCAAATGGCTGCAATGGCCATGGCCAGGTCAGGCAGAAGCTAGGAACCCAGAGCTTCTTCCAGGTCTCCCCGATGAGTGCAGAGGCCCAAGCACTTGGGCCATGTTATGCTGCTTTCTCAGGCCCATTAGCAGGGAGCTGGATTGGAAGTGGAGCAGCCAGGATTCGAACCAGCACCCAAAATGGTATGCCAGTGTTGCAGGCAGTGGTTTAACTCGCTGTGCTGCAATGCCAGCCTCAAGTCACCAGTTCTTGAATGAAGAAAGCATGCTTGGTGCTGTGAACAGCATTTGTAGAACACTGCAGTGTGTGTGGACATACGCAGGTCCATCCACTGATTTGATCCACACAGCCCCAGGAAGCAGGTTCAGGGAACACATTCCTGTGATCATCCTCTTCTGTTGGGCAAAGAGGTGGAAAAACAACAATTTAGAATCCAGGAAGGGTAAGAAAGCATTGTGTGTGTGTTCTTTACCAACTGATAGCAAAAAAAGATTTTGACCTTGAAAAAGCTAAGCTATCAGTGATCATTTCTTTTTCAAAACAAAGACCGGAAAAAAAAAGTCCCTGGTTGGTTTCTAGCTGGGATTTGGCAACTCCAAGGTGCCTGGGGGTGCCCTTCACTGTGGAGCAGGAGCACAGTGGCCATAAATGGGGCCTTCTCCCACAGTTCCTAGAAGCAATAAAAGAGCTTGACTGTGCTAGCACAGTTTTCACCAAAGGGTGTAAACTGGAGTCATCTTAATGGTATATCCTTCCGGGGCTTTTGGAGCTAAAAATATGAGACACATTGCGTGTGTGTGTGCATGCATGTGCATGTGTGTGTGCTGTTTTGTAACCTCCCTCATATTTGGGTAGTATGCATAGCGGGGCCTCCTTCAGACAGCACCGTGACATGAATGCTGTGACCAGGTGGGTGGTCACGCAGGGCTGACACGGGGAGGGCTGTCCTCGCCCCACAGTGAGCCTCCCCCCACCCCCACCCCAGACCTGGCCCTTCTCCCCTAGATGGAGTCACTGGTGACTGCCGAGTCATGTGTTCGGTCAGTCATCTGTCTGCTTTATCAGTAGCCACCTGACAAGTCTCTCCTTGAGGGATCATCCTGCTGCAGCTGGAGTGTGGCCGATTCCCACCCTCCTCTGGCCCCGCTTTCTAGGTGGGCTGTGACACCAGGACACGGGAAAGCTGAGAGCCTTGCAGACCTCAATGGTGCCTTGGAGGGATCTGTTGACTGTCAGCAGACAACTAATAAGGCAGCAGCTCAGGGCTCCCAGAGGGGATCAATTCTCATTCTCTTTCTTTCTCTCTCTCTCTCTTTCTCTCTCTCTCTCTCTCACTCTCTGTTGCAAAAACCCAGAGATCCAAGCCAAACCCTTTGGTAGTTGGAACTGAGAAAGCAGAGTTCATTCCAAGGCCCCAAGAATTCCTGCACATTTGTCTCACTCCAAAGGAGCCTGTGGTTTCAAGCCTGAAGTGCTGGGGCTTAAGGATCAAGGTTCTATGCCATGCCAAGTGGAGATGCGTCCCAGGAAAGTCACAGGGCATCTCCAAGTGGGGCACCACTGGAGGCCCCAAATGCCAGCCAAGGGAGGAATTACTACAAGGGAGATTCTTTTAGTCATCTAAATAAAGACTGACATCATCTGTTGGCTTTCTGGAAATTTTGTCAACAAAACCTTATCCAGAATAGTTTGTATAATGACCATGAATTTGGGGCAAGTAGGAATGGACAGCCCTGGTCATTCAGCTTCCAGTTGCATCCATTCAGGTTGTGGCGTTTTTCCTTTGTCAAGAGCAATGATAACATATGTCCATTGAGTTATAGCTCCTGTCTCAAATTAGTCATTTTAGGGGGTAACAGCCTGTTGACATGCCCTTGTGGAAGTGAAATGCAGACCCACCCCAACCTGTGCTTGTGTGACGTTTGGGTAAGAGGAAACTTACTTTTGAGGTCTTCCTCTGAGCCTTACTTTTCATTGCTGAGACAGGGTTTAAGAACAATCCCTGGGGTGGGTGTTGTGGAGCAGTAGGTTAAGGCCCACATTCATATTAGAATGTCTGGTTCTCCTAGCTCCCTGCTTCCAGTCCAGCTTTTGCTACATCCTGGGAGGCAACGGCAGATGACCCAAGTGCTAGGCCCCTGTCGCCCAGGTGGGAGAATAGGATGGAGTTCCAGGCTCCTGGCTTCAGCCTAGCCCAGCCCTGGCTGTTGCAGGTATTTAGGGAGTGAATCAGGAGGTGGAAAATATTTATCCCCCTACCCATTTTGTTGCTCTGCCTTTTAAGTAGATGAAAATAAACAAGCAAACATTAAAAACCAATCCCATTCCTATTATCCCAGTGGTATTCAGGGGAGGATTGTAAGACATTCAGACTGTGAAAGCATCTATACACAGTAAAGTGTTGTATACACAATGGACAAATTAGCTTGAGAGTCCTCTGGTATCATGTGGCATTCCCAAGCAGTGGGAGGGGTCAGCTTTTGCTTCTCCTGCACCATTGTCTCAACAATGGCAACACTGTGAAAGATAAACTCCTACCTGTGTCTCAAGTTGTTTTGACATGTAGGTCAAGTGCAAGAGTATCAGTCTCGATATCCATAGGAGAGTGGAGTCATGAGGACACTTGGACAGCTGTCCATCAGAACTCATGCTTGTAGCAGAGGCGTTAAAATAACGGTTCCTGGGTTCTGCTAGATGCCAGCAAACAGCGCTTGGCTCTAGGCTGGAACTCAGAGGCACAGGATCAGCAGGCTGCAGAAAAGACCTCTGCCAAGGTGGTCTGTGCCAGGGTCCAGCTGAACACACTGTGGAGTTACACTGGGCAAGAGAGGCCACTCCTCACTGCACCCTTGGTACAGAGCAAGAGGGAGAGCAATGCTGTAAGCTTGGGAATAGGGAGTCTGAATGTGGGCATCAGGTGCCAACAGGTACTAGGAACAGCACCTACAGACCTGGGCAAGGACAGAGTTAGTATGCAGGTCTCCCAGAAAGCACTGGGATTATCAGATTATCAAAAAAAAAAAAAAAAAAAAAAAAAAAAAAAACAACAAAAAAAACACCCTTTTTGTTTCCCTACCAAAGTCCTCCTTGGAATTTTGGAAGAAGAATGGGGAAAAAGGAGATTAAAATTCTACTCCCCCAACACCTACAGTGTGTTAGTCTGGACCAATTGCCCCATGTATTTGATATCACTGAATTTTCTCAAAACTCGGTGAGAAAAGTTTTAAATTACAGCTTAAAGAGGAGGAGCTGGAGCTCAGTGAGACGAAACAACTTCCTCAAATTATTGCAGGAGAGAGATGGGAATGCAACCCGTGTTTCTGACTCAAAAGTCGTAGTTTTTCTTCTCCTTGGTGGTCAGAGGGTTTTCAGGAGCTTAGAGACGTGGAGCCCAATCACAGAGGAACACCAGGATTGCCTGGAGAGGAGGGAGTGCTAAACAAAATAACCACACATCAGCCCCACCCCTAGTGACTCTTATCTTCATGGCTCTGGGATGGGTCTTGGGCATGGATGTATTGTAAAATCTCCAGACAATTCTAATAAGCAACTCGTTTTATTCACTTTGTTTTGTCTTAGTGTTCAAAGGATCTCTCACTTGACTTGGAAATCTTCCAAGGGGGATTCATTCATTCATTCATTCATTCATTTAATGGGGAGAGTCCTCAGGAAACAATGGTGGAAAACCAACAGAAAGACTTGGAGCTGTGGGATGAGTCTGCACATGTGGTAGTACTTTCATACAAGTGGGCTCTCTCATGGGTTCCACTAGAAGACCAACTGACACTGCTCCTTTTAAAATGATCGGACAGTGTTGCAGCTTGTATCTGAAAACAGTTTGGTCTCACACACACACCCTGACTGATGCTGGTGACAGGAAGTGTGGACCAAGGAAGTGGTTCCGGATTCTTGTTCAAAGATAGGAAGGACAGAAGTGCTGGGAGTTGTGAAATAATAACAGCACGTTTTACTGGAAAAATCCACAGCAGATCTATCCATCCTTGAAAATTATCTTTTTAGCCCTCTCTGTTTCCTTTTCCTTAATTCCCACTTTTCCCCCTTAGTCTTTTCTAGTTGCTTATCTGCTCATGCGTGTTGGTTCCTGGCTGAATGGTAACACACAAGACAAGTGCAGAGGGAGAGAGCAAACAGTAAAGGAATGAAGCTCTGTTTGTCTCTGACCCATTTCCCAAGTCGATCTCCCTAAACTTTGACTCATTTTCTCTCTCGTTCAAGGACCCATGGTGCCTAGTGGAGTGTCTGATGAAGAGTGTTGTTGTTGGTGTTGGTGGTGGTGGTGGTGGGGGGGGGCGTGGATTGCAAAGTCAGACTGCAGTGTTTAACTCCTAGGCTGGCTGCTCTGTTCTTATGCTAAGCTTGAGTAAGTTCCTTAATCTTCTCTGTGGCTTGGTTTCCCCATTTGTAAGTGGAGACGATAATCACCACTATCTCACAGAACGGCTTTGAGTTTTAGATTTAATACACATAAAAGCACTTAGATGTGCATCTTGCATGCACTGACTATCCAATAAATGCTGTCGCTGCCATCATTAAAGCTACTAGTATTAAGGATCTGATTAGCTCCAGCTCTTCTCCTTTCTAGTTCCTTCACATCCAATTTATATTCCGACAACACGGAATTACTTGCAATTATTGGAAGTTGCTATTCTCTTAGCCTCTGGGCATTTGCTCAAGCTTCCTCCTTGTTCAATCTGTTCTGTTTTGTTAATTTTCTATTGTTGTTGTAACAAATTAACCATAAACATAGTGTCTGGAAAAAGTACAAATTTGCTTGGGAGGGCAGAAGTCCCGTGTGCATCTCGCTGGTGAAAGTCAAGGTGCCCACGGAGCTGCATTTTGTCCTGGAGGCTCTCGGGGAGAATGCACCTCTATTTTCTTGCCTTTCCCTGCTCCTGGAGGTGACTGCCTGTCCTTGACTCAGGGTTCTCTCTGCACTTTGAAAGATAGCCGCTGTAGTCAAGTCGTCGTATCACATCTCCCGAATATATAGTTCCATGTCCCTTCGACCACAGTCAGGGAAAACAAAACAAAACAAACCAAAACAAAACAAACAGTTCTACTTCTCTTTCCAAAGACTGAATGTGATTAGATTGGGCTCACCTGTATAATCCAAGTCACTCTCCCTGATTTTCTTAATCACATCTCCATTTAAGGGAACATGTCACAAGCTCTAGGACAGGAACTTCTTTGTGGAGAGAGAGTATTATTCTGCTTCCTACAGAGTTAAATTACTGCTACCTTCCAAACTTGTTTCAAAAGTGGTAATCTTAAGTGTTTTCTGATTCATCCCAGCAGAATAAGTGTGTGTGTGTGTGTGTGTGTGTGTGTGTACCTGTGTAAACTTCCTACACCTTGATAATATTCTGCTTTGGGGCCAGACTTGTGGCATGATGGGTAAAGGTGCCACATGCAACACCACTATTCCATTTGGGTGCTGGTTCAAGTTGAGGCTGCTCCACTTCTGATCCGGCTTCCTATTAATGCCCTTGGGAAAGCAGCAGAAGGTGGCCCAAGTGCATGGGCCCCTGCACCCATCTGGGAGACCTGGATGAAGTTCCTAGCTCCTGGCTTTGACCTGGCTCAGCCCCAGCTATTGTGGCCACTTGGGGAGTGAAATAATGGATGGAAGATCTCTCTGTCTCTCCCTATCTGTAACTCTTCCAAGTAAATAAGTAAAACTTTTTAAAAAATGCTGCTTTTGTAGACTATCACATTGTTCTGCATAGTTGGCTGATGTAACTGATTATCTCACATACCTTAGAGCGCTGGAGCTGGATTTCACTCATTTTTTAAAAATTTCTCATTGCCTGGTATGAATCTTGCAGTGCTGATTGACTACATGAAACTTCAATCAGATGACCCAGTGCTTCTATTCCAGTGAAAATACTACTTAAAACTCAAGGCACAAGACCTAGTTTAATGATTAATTAGCAAATACTCATGCTGCCATCAAACGTGTATCATATCACACTCAACACACTCATATCTGTCCTTTTCATCTCCATCACAATTCATGGCCGTGGCAATGAGTCTTCATTTAGCACTTGAGGAAAACGAAACTCAGGAAGGTTAAGGCCTTCTCCGAAGTCATTCAGACTATTTTTGGGCAAAGTGGAGAACGTAAGCCCAACCTTCCAGTCTAAATTATGAGACAGATCAATTCTGTTTTACCAGAAGAGAAGTGTTATGATGGTAAGACATTTAATGTTGTGTTTTAAAAGCCGTTAATTTGGAGCAATTCTGTGATGAGCAGTAAAAGTAATTAGGATATCTTAATTATACAAATGCAATGAAGTGAATCTTTTCTATTACTGGAGGGCTTTGAAACAGAGTCAGGCATTGTCTGTTTTGAAATCATTCATTTATTTTGCTAACAGGTATTATGAAGGTCTCTGTGCTGCTGGGCCCAGCACTGGGTACTTTGGGCAGGTGGAGGAAACGACTGTAAACCAGAAGTCAGTTCCACACTAATGGAAATCGTAGGATGGTGGAAAGTTCAAGTGCACTCAGGAGTCCACAATGCAAGGCAGTGTAACTTGATGGCAAGAGGTGTGGTATGGTGCTGGGTGGCTTAGATGAAGGTAAAAGTCTAGCAGCAAAGGACTGGAACAGGTGTTCTAGAAAGTCCAAATATCCACCTAAGTGGATGGAGAAGAATGAAATGAAAATGGACGCATTTACTTTTCTGTTTAGGTAAATAGTTAATTCTGTGACCATTTACAAGTTTCCCTCAAGCAGGAAAAATAGCAAGTTAGGATTTATACTTATTATTGTTCATTTGCTGATTAATCATTTTTTCCTCATAGATAAAGCAAAATAAGACCTTTGGTCATTGTCTCTAAAGAGAAGTTCCAAGTCAGTGGCTCTCAAAGGAATGAGGCTTCACAAACATTTGTGTCCATGGGGCCCAATGGCAGCCCTCCTTCCTAGATAGGTAGGAGTTCTGTGATCACTTGAATGTACTTTGCCTAAAATCTTAAGTGAGGCTGTATCATATAGAAAAGTCACATGTTAGGTTGTATATGGGTGATATCCACTGAAAGAGTAAACACCTGCAAAGTATCAGATTTGTAGACATTGGCCAGAGAGGATGTGTGGTTACAGAGGGAAAGAATGAAACATGGGAGCTATCCAGTATTTTGACTCTGGGCTGACTATAACTAGGACAATCCCCAAAGAGGAGAGCAGTGGGAAACCCCAACTATTCAGATAGGGTGCCCCACCCCCTCCCACCGCCATCATTTGCATCCCCCCTAGCACTGGAAGAGGCTCTGGAGCCCATTCACTTTCACAGGTTTTGATCTGCCTGGATCCTCCTCCATCACCCTCTCAAGACCCACCTCAAGCATCATCTCCTCTGGGTGCCTTCCTGGCAGCCTCAGTGAAATGGTTGCTTTTCCCCTGTGTGTTCTTCTGTCCTGTGCTCATTGCAAGTGCGTTGTTAGCTCTTTCACAACCTGTCTTGTTCGTCTGGAGGATAGCTCCTCAAAGATGAAGTGATACCTTCTTCCTCTCTGTATCCCTTGATTCTACCAATGAGACATGACATCAAGAGAGTACTTAACAAACATTTGCTCAAGTAAATTATATTGAATCTCATCATCCCAAAGGTCTGCCCAGAGCCCTGCTTGCCTTTAGTAACCATGCATATAAATACAAGTATTCCTATGTGTTCCCCCATGGTGCTATGGCATTTTGGAAGCAAAGTCATCACGAGACACAGGTTTACAAAGCATTACATGTGCAGGATGGACAGTGTTGAAGTCAAGGAGATAATATGCCCTTCTCTGTCCAACTGAGACAAATGTACTCCATGTGACCACATTTGGGTCATATCTTAAATGTTTATGGGTGTGCTTCTTTATTTTATGATTCTATTATTTTTGCAATAAAAACATGCGATTGTGCAGTGACTTCTGCCTTACTAAATAAGAACTGGGCTGGACTCCAGGAGTTCATTTTTTGGTTACTTTTTAAAAATTCATAGCTATTTCCCCAAAGAAGCATTTTTCTAAACATGTAGCTTCCAAAGCTGTACTATAGAAATTTATTTTACTCCTTTATTCCCATGAGTGCTATTAGAGACACAAGTTCAATGACATTGAGTAGTTTATGAAAATATGCTTGCTAATGTGGAAAGAGCAGCCAGAGGAAGGGAGAAGCAGGGGTGGTGTGGGTTTATTTCTTGACTTAATCCAAGTATCAACTGTTCTAGAAGTATTTCCTCACATTCCCCAACCACAATATGGGTTAGAGACTTTTCTGCTTAATTTCTTCAACTTCTTGGGCTTATTTTTCTCACTAGCCTGGAATTTTGGACTCTACATTCCAGTGCTAATCTAACATACATAAGGCTCTGAATGAATGAAAGAAGGTAGAACTAGTACTGGGAACTAGTAACTGGCAAGTTTTCTTCTATGCTAAGGTTCTTTGGTGAGAACCTGTGACCAAACTTGTCTGGAATGGAATTTACTGGAATGAGGAAAGAAAGAAGGAAGGAAGGAAGGAAGGAAGGAAGGAAGGAAGGAAGGAAGGAAGGAAGGAAGGAAGGAAAGAGAGAGAGAGAGAGAGAGAGAGAAAGAAAGAGAAAGAAAGAAGGGAAGGAGGGAGGGAGGGAGGGAGGGAGGAAGGGAGGACGAACGGACCAGTTCCAGGAACTAGTAACTAGGTGCTTAACAGATGGTAGTTGTTACAATTTCCCTTTTTTTTAAAAAAAATTTTTATTTATTTACTTATTTGAAAGTCAGAGTTACACAGAGAGAAGAAAGGCAGAAAGAGAGAGAGGTCTTCCTTCTGTTGGTTCACTCCCCAATTGGCCGCTACGGCTGGCGCTGTGCCCATCCGAAGACAGGAACCAGGTGCTTCCTCCTGGTCTTTCACACGGATGCAGGGACCCAAGCACTTGGGCCATCGTCCACTGCCTTCCCGGGCCACAGCAGAGAGCTAGACTGGAAGAGGAGTAACTTGGACTAGAACCCGGTGCCCATATGGGATGCCGGTGCTGCAGGTGGAGGATTAACCAAGTGAGCCATGGTGCCGGCCCCTACAATTTCCTTTTAGATACTTACTTTATTATTTAAAAAGTTACACAGATTATATGTGTATATATATATATATATTTAAAGATTTATTTTTATTTATTTGAAAGACAGAGTTATAGACAGAGGTAGAGACAGAGAGAGATGTCTTCCATCCACTGGTTCGCTCCCCAAATGGCTGCAACGGCTGGAGCTGAGCGGAGCTGAGCCTATCCAAAGTTGGGAGCCAGGAGCTTCTGGGTCTCTCATGCGGGTGCAGGGGCCCAAAGACTTGAGCCATCTTCTACTGCTTTCCCAGGCCATAGCAGAGAGCTGGATCAGAAGTGGAGCAGCTGGGACTAGAACCGGCACCCATATGGGATGCCAGCATTTCAGGCCTGGGCTTTAACCCACTGCACCACAATGCCAGCCCCCACAGGTTATATTCATACCTAATTTCTTTAAAATCATGCTATAGAGTGGTAAATATGAAGGTGAAGGATCTAAATAAAGTGTGAAGTCTTTCATCTCCCTCTAATTTCATGCCCTCCCCCTAAATCAACCACTGATATTCACTTGATCAGAAAGTAAATGACCCAGGTCTGGCTCCATATCTGTAACATATCTTGTTTTCGTCAGTATAGAATATAACTTATTCACATTTTCATGTTAAAATATCTATCCCAATCTTCCTTTTAAGGGCAACATTGTATGAATATACCACCATTTATTTAACCATTTCCCACTTGGTAAGCATTTAAATTGTTTCCACTGTTTTGTCCATGTGTGAATATTTAAGAAAAAAACTCACTCCTAGAATGCACTTGCTAGGCCAACAACTTTGCACATTTTTTGTTTTTGCAAATCTTAATAAATTGGTTATGATAATAAACCTTATCAATTAAAGCTCTGCACACAATATACGAGAGCTGCTGTTTCTCCACACCCTACCAGGTGATATTATTAACTTTTTCTATGTAGTACAAACTCGCCTGTGTTAAAAGCAGAATGTGGTATATACCTTTATGTTTTGCTGATTATTAGTGAGATCCATTGTCTTTTCTCACGTGTAAAGGCCAATGTATTTTCTCATCTATGAACCCATGAGCCTTCTTATGTCATTTACTTATTGTATTTGGACCATTTTTTATTGAACTGTTCAAATTCTTCACCAATCATTTATATTAATCATTTGTATATTATAAAATATATTTTTCTCCCAGTATGATTCTTATCTTTAACTTTGAATTTTTCCAGTCAGAATTTTTAAAATCTAAATCATATTTTTTTTCCTTTTAATTTTTGTGGAGGTTTTTTGTGTATATTGTTTAAGGCTTAACTACCCCAAGAAATGTTTCCTTAGAATACTATTATACTGGTTTTTATACTTGGTTTTTTAATCCTCTGAATTCATTTTTGAAATGGTATAAAGTCCTATATACATTTAACAAATAGTTTCTAATTTTAAATATGTTAAATTTAAATTGAATTATACATTTGAGTCAATTCCTTGGTTGTCTATTCTCTTCCATTGAACAGTATAAATATTCTTGCATCAATATCCCCAAAAGCGATTTTAATTACCACATCACACATGATACATATAGACTAATTATAATCTGTATGTATGGTTGAACTCCAAAAGATTCAAGGAGGGGCCGGCACCATAGTGCACTAGATTAACCTTTGCCTGCAGGCATCCCATATGGGCACAGGTTCTAGTCCTGGTTGCTCCTCTTCCAGTCCAGCTCTCTGTTGTGGCCCGGGAGGGCAGTAGAGGATGGCCCAAGTGCTTGGGTCCTGCACCCCATGGGAGACCGGGAGGAGGCACCTGGCTGTCTCTCCCTCTCACTGTCTGTAACTCTACCTGTCAGATAAATAAATAAAATCTTTAAAAAAAAGAAAAAAAAGAAAGAAAGAAAGAAAGAAAGAAAGAAAGAAAGAAAGAAAGAAAGAAAGAAAGAAAGAAAGAAAGAAAGAAAGAGTTGGTTTAATAATTATATTAGATGTTGAACCACAAATATTTAGCACAGGACTTGACCCACTGTTCAATGCCTGATGACTGTGGTTGCTGTTAGTGATTTCTTGAGCTTAGGATGGGGCAGGGTGGACACTCTGGCTCTAGTGAATCATTGCCTGTAGGCTACCTGCTTCTCGGGGATCCTTTTCAGGTCCGGGTAGAACAGAAGCCTTCTCCTAGCCCCTTTAGAGGTTGTAGGCCCAAGGGTTAGTTTTGCACTCCCATATCCTGTCAACTTATGTTGGCCCCGGGAAGGCAGTGGAGGATGGCCCAAGTGCTTGGGCCCTGCACCTGCATGGGAGACCAGGAGGAGGCACCTGGCTCCTGGCTTCTGATCAGTGCAGCTCCGGCCGTTGCAGTCATTTGGGGAGTGAACCAACGGAAGGAAGACCTTTCTCTCTGTCTTTCTTTCACTGTCTGTAACTCTACCTGTCAAATATAAAAAAAAAAAGCAAAAGGTTTAAGGAAATGTATATTATGTTTTATGCTATTATTTTATAATTGTTTTTATAAGTTATTATTTTATAATTTTTAAAGATTTATTTATTTATTTGAAAGTCAGAGTTACACAGAAAGAGAAGGAGAGGTAGAGAGAGAGAGAGGTCTTCCATTCGCTGGTTCACTCCCCAGATGGCCGCAACGGATGGTGCTGTGCTGATCTGAAGCCAGGAGCCAGGAGCTTCTTCCAGATCTCCCACGTGGATGCAGGGGCCCAAGTACTTGGGCCATCTTTTACTAATTTCCCAGGCCATAGCAGAGAGCTGGATCAGAAGTGGAGCAGTCAGGATTCGGACCAGCGCCCATATGGGATGCCGGCACTGCAAGTGGCGGCTTTACCCACTATGCCACAGCATGGGACGGGACGCCGGAAATGCGTATTATGTTAATTCAATGTTTTTCACAAACTTTTTGAAGGCCCTTCATATTACTCATCATGTATTTCACATGATGAGGCCCACATACATGTTTATACATTCAAATTTAGAGTCACTGAGAAATGACTTTGAGATTTCAAAGGCACCAGAGTTTATCTGTAACTTGGACAATCAACAGGAACCATTTGATCAGGAAGTGGCGTTTGAGTTGTACCTAGAGATAAGGTTTGGCCATGAATTGACAAAGGGCATTGCAAGAAAAAAGAATTGCTTTAGAGACATAACAAAGGTAAGAAAACCCTACCAATGCACAAGAGCAAGTGCTATAACTTGGTTGGGCTATAAGGGCTGTCTGGAAAGGAAGCTTATTGAAAATTATCTTGGGAGAAACTGATGGGGTCAAGATCATGGAAACCCAGAGTGTCAGGCGAGGAAGGATGGATGATCTTGATACTGGAGGCAATAAGGAGCCCTGGAAGGCTTTGCAGTCATGTGGCTTTAGCAGTAATTGGAAAAATGATGGGTACAGGGGTAGATGTGAGGGAAGCATGGAGAACAATCAAGTCATTGCTACAGAGTTGTAGGCACAAGATGAAGAGGCCTAAAGAAATGGCAAAGAAAAGTTTCCACATTATTTTGGTCAGCATTTTCTATTTCTTCCTAATACACTGTGTTAAAAGCAACTGATTAAAGATTGCAAAGCCAAGAGCCGTGTATTTAGGCAATAAGCAGAATGGAAAAACTCCCTCTCCAAGAGGCTTCCAAAGTACTTAAATTATTAAAGTCCATGCAGTGTGGCTGTATCTGAATATCTTTGTAACAGATGGTCCTGTGGAGGAGCAACTCCGGCCAGAGTCTTCTCTCTTAAGCAGGGTTTCACAGCCTTGGAACTGTTGACATTTTTGGCTGGATACTTCTTGTGTAGGGGCTATCCTGTGCTTTGATGTCTGGTATCATCTTTGGCTTCTTTCCACTAGATGCTGGTAGCACCCTCTAGTCACTTTGTGACTACCAAAAATGTCTCTAGACATTGCCAATTTCCTCTGGGAAGAACTTGTCTAGTTGGCCCTTGTGCCAAATTCTCTTTTTGGATGAATTAGTAGCAGATCTGAGAGGTTAGCAGGGCTGAGAGCGTGGGCAGTGCTTGGATTTTGGTGTTGGGCTCCAAGCCATAGCAGCCCTTGGTAGCTACAGGTATTTGGACAATTACACATTAAGCTCATCAATTTTCAGGCTCATTGCCAAGAAAATGAAGACAATAATAGCTACTTCACAGGACTGTTTTGAATGCTAGATGAGATGATGTGTGATGAGAGACAAGTGTAGAGCTTGGTGCATCATAGTTGCTTAATAAATATGTGTTGACTCAGATGCAATTATTCTCATCTCTTTATTGCAGCTTTTCTTGAGGCAACTGGAGATTCTTATACTTTCTGTAAAATGCTTTAAAATAGCCACTCTTTGATGCAGTCTCAATGCTAAGCTTCAGAATCTTCCTCCCTTTTTCATGGAAGGCACGTGCAGAATGTTGACAACCCAGGGTTCATGTCTGCTGCCAGTCAACATTGCTCTTATTTTGTACAGTGTCAGAAAGGTTATTGTCTGGGTAATGCCCTCACTAACCAAACAGCCCTCCACCACCTTGTAGGGCTGCTGTGGCAGTTCCATCAGCATCAAGGTCTCTGGTATTGTGATGATGATAATGTGAAGAGCTGGTAGGGTGGGCCTTCCTTCAGCTCACAAAGATTCCAGATGGTAACTCCTTAAATTTTATAAGCATAGGACTCGCTATCCACTCACAAACCATGTTTTCTCTCCTTTTTAACTCTTCTTGTCTCTACCAACAGTTAATTCTTTCTCCTTTATTTTACCCTCTCCCCTTCATCTTTTATTGAAAAACCTTGTTTCTTCATTGTGGATTCCATTGTCACACTCCTTTCTACCTCCTGCTTATCTCTGTTCCAGGCCATTATCTTCCCTACTTCTCAACATCTTTCTCTGAATTACTCATTGCGTGTCCAGTATTTATGTGCTTCAAAAAGTTCCCTCTTCACAATTTTCAAAGCAGAAAACTTGAATACTCAATTTCTTTTTTTTATTTTAATCACATTTTAATTATATGTACATTTTTTAATCTTCTGGGCTGCTGACCTAATTAGAAAGACTTCAGTACTTTTTGACAGCTCAAATCCTTATCTTTCTTTTATCACTGCTAACAGAAATCTATTGGGATTGTTGTAAGTTTTTCTTAGCAACTGGTTTGGGGAGAGCAGGGGAAATAATGTGCAAGTATGTGAAAAACACTGTGTATTTAGATAGCAGAGTTGTTTCAAGAGTCTCTGGAGAGCTTGGTTACCCTGAGCAAGAAGAGAAATGGAATTGGGAACACTCACCTCAGCTGGACTCATGCTAAGAGAAACAGTTAAACACAGACATCCATCAGATACTCTTTCCTCCCAGTTCCTCATTCCTTTTGCCCCCTCCCACACCAACACCCCATGATCCTTTGTCACTTTGATAATTGTCCTGAGACCTCTGGTGGAGGTGATGCCGACATGAAGGACTGAGGGTTCTCTTGCCCAGAGCCGCCTTTTGAACTCAGTGGTCACTCACTGGAAGACTGAGTGGAGACCACCCTTGCCCCATCCCTGGGGGTGGAATTTGTATCTTGAGACAACTCCCTGTGATTTAATCTTTAGTGCCTTGTATAACACGTATACACACAGCAAATAAACACAACACTGAAAGACTTCAAAGAGCTACTGACGTGGCCTGTTTTCATACGCCGATCAAACAAAGATGACAAAATAAACCAGGATGATGATTTAGTAAAATTGCTCTGAAAAATGGCCACTGGTTTCTTTGGAAATTATCCAGATCTAAGCCTACCGTAAGCCTAGCATAGGGCTTGGCAGTTTCCATTAAGCACCCATAAGCCTTACAGGAGAGGAAACTCAATACATTACCATCAGATGGGCACACTTAGTGACCTCCCACTCAGTTTCTGGATCCAAGGCTAGGCATCCCACCATTTGTGACTTCTTCCTTTTTGTCCAGAAGAGACCCATTTGCTTGCTTCTCCTTGAACTCACAGCAATGTGTTTGCATCTTGTTTATAGCCCTTAATATGCAACATTGTGGTAATCTCTTTTCTAAACTTTTCCAGTTGCTTGAGGGCATAGACAAAAACCTTTTTTTCTATCTGTATCTACACAGCATTGAGCAGACAGAACCCAGACCAGTTGAAGACTGATTGAAAAAAAAAAAGTAGAAATCCCTTACAAAGGGTCAAATCCCACCTACTGGCTGTTTTTGTAAATAAAGTTTTATTGGAACACAACCACACACACTTGTTCATGTGTTCATGTGGCTGCTTTCATGCCACAGTGGCAGAGTGGAGAATGTATGGCCCAGAAAACCTCAATGATTCACCACCTGGCCCTTGATAGGAAAAAGTTACCAACACACAGACACACAGCCTGTTTAACAGGGTCAACCAAAAACATTGCCACAAGAATGCCCAGTTAAAGGAGGAGGCCAGAGAACATGAACGAGAGACTCCATTCTGTCTGGAATCTTCCTGGGCAAAGCAAAGGCTACTGTTTGTAGCTCTTCAGATTCTCGTTGTTACAACTCTTATCTTTAGCTTCAAAAACTTACATCTCATTTTACCATTTTCCCGCTGCATTTGGTTTTTATCATTGTTTTGTCACTCCTTCAGGGTGTTTCTGTAATATTTGTTCTCTCGTGCCAGGAATGGAATGCAATTTGTTCAGTAAAAGTGTTACCTTTTGAGGGCATGTTTTTAGAGCATGCTAACAATGCCAAGTGAAAAAAGTAAAATAGGTAATCTAATTCCAGCCTATGTTTTTAAAAAGCAACATGGATGGACAACAGAGAAATATACAACCATGCCATGAAGATTTGTGTCTATAGAGCTGTGCTTGGTGATTTTTGCTCCTTTCTGTGCACTGTCTTGAAATGGTAATGAATCTGTGCTACCTGTGGAACATCTCTGATTGAAGAAATTCTGGTTTCAGAGCTTCTGTTATTACAGAGACATAGCCTTTAATAGGGCCTCCCACACTGCTACATGTCAGACTCGCTCATAAATCCTACCTGTGATTCATCTACATCGTATTTGTGAAACTGCTTTGGAGAAAAGTCAGTGTGTGTGGAAAATAGCATTACCTGCATTCCTCTGCAATCTTTTGGAAAAAAAGAAAAGAAATCAGCTCATCCCCAAAGTCTGTTTTCTAATGTGCATTCTACTCTTCGGGTTTATTCATGAGGATGGATTCCACAATTTCAGTTGCTTTCTATAATTAGCTTCTTTGTAATCCAGACTTCTAGTTTATGCCAGGGACTAGAAGAGAAATAGCACCTACAGTTTGCTATGGTGGAAAGATATAAGGACGTTGTGCCTTCCAAGGTGAACGCCTACTTCAGTTTTGCCATCTCCTCGCCATGTGACCGTGGGTAAGTCACTGCAGCTGGAGATTGGATCTATGAGTAACTCACTGGGCTTCTGGGAAGACTTAAGAGAGCAATTTTTAATCTAAGCACTCATGTCAGTCTGGTAGACAATAGGTACTTGATATGTTGCCTTCACAAAAAAAGCAATACCTTTCAAACCAGTGAAAGCACTTATTATAGAAGGAAATGCAAAGCGCTTTAAATGGAAGATTCCAAGAGGAAACGATACTTCCTATGTCTCTGACTCAAGTCAGAAACAGGAAGAATATTCATTCACATGTTCTACCAGTTGCATTCCATAATCTATTTGTAAGAACACAGAAAGATGAGTCAGGGGATCCAGGACCAGTTTTGTCTCTATTTAAAAAAAAAATCAATTAATTAATTAGAGAAGTAGAGAGGAAACAGAGGCAGAGAGAGCTGCCATCCACTGGTTAACTTCCCAAATGACTTCAGTAGCCAAGGACAGGCCGGTGCTGAAGCTGGGAGATGGAAGCATAATCCACATCTTCCATGTGAGTGGCTGAAACCCAACTACTTGAGCCTGCTTTGCTGCCTTCCAGGGTGCAACTAGCAAGAAGCTGCTCATCAAGAGCCGGAGTCAGACACTCTGATATGGGACACAGAGACCTTAACCAGCGTTGTAACCATTAGGCTAAATGCCTGCCCTTGCTGTGCAGTATTAAATAAATCAAATCCTCTCTCTGGACCACCGTTCACTCATTTGTAACATGTACATTTTAGACCCAGAGTCTCTCTCAGCTGTGTACTTTCTAACATAAAGATTCCATGAATCCAAATAATTTTGAAGCGTGTCAGATGAATCAAACCAGTGAAGTTTTCCTTAAGAAGTCACCTTAGAAATGAAAATGTATAACACAGAATGTTACAGCTTACTGGGCACTTTTGTATGCATGATCCTCAGAATAGCCCTGGGAGCTAAAAAAGGCAGATATTATGATCCCATGGAACAGAGGAAGAGACGGGTTCAAGATCACACAGCTAGCAAGTGATCAAACCTGTACATGAATCCAGTTCTACCTGAAACCAACTTCTGCAAACTTTCTACTCTTCCAAGAATACATTACAATACTCTAATTGTTTGCTTTGAAGACCTTAAGTTTCCAAGGACTCTAATTAAATTACTCATGTATTTTTCTCTTTGATTGGAGCTCGTCCTTGCTCTGCTCAGGGGTTTACCAGCATGGGGCTTTCACTTGCACAAAGTCCTGTTTACAATGTGCACAGTCTAGATTTTATTGAAGGAGAGTCCCCACTAGAAAGACACACCTATGGAGGGCAGCCAGTAGTAGCAGGAGCCAAGAGGGCAAACTCAAAGCTTCACTGTGGCCAAAACTTCTTTCTATGATTTCAGCAGAAAGCTGGAGGAGAACATCCCCAAGTAGAGTTGGGGCTGAGTCTACACTGGGAACCAACTGCTCTCATCGGATGTAGGCTAAACTGGTGGCTTAAGTGCTGCACACCTTGGAGCATCCACCAATATCCAGTTATCACAAAGGTGGTTATTATTTGTTATGTTTACTAATCTATCCAATAGATTGCGAACATCCTGAAGGCAGAAGCTATATGTATTGTTTTCTATATACAAAGTCAACCTTCCATATCCACATGTTCTGCATCCACTGATTCAAATCATCATGAATTGAAAATATTAAAAATGAAAAAGTTACATCATTGCTAACATGTATTGTGTCGTTAAGCATGAAGTGGTTGTGTCTGTCCTGAACATGCATTTTTCTTGACGTTTTCCCCTAAACCATATAGAATAACAACTATTTACATAGCATTCACAACATATTAGGTATTCCGAGGACTCTAGAGATGACTTAAAGTCAAGGGGAGGTTTGGATTGGTCACATGCAAACACCACCTGTTTTATACAAGGGGTATGAGCACCTATAGAAGGTCCTGGGACCGTGTCCTCTAGATTTTGAGGAATAACTATACATGTGTCTTTCTATCTGAACTATTCAAGTCCCTTTGTGCGCTGAGACTTGGTGTTTGTCATATTTTACCCCGGCAGGATCATCCAAGTGGTCTCAAAGACCTCAGCAGACCTCTCCCAACCCTCATGCCTCTGGGTCTCCAACCTCTCTCTGCATTGCTCAGCTCACCTTGTTCATCCTGGCTTCCTAACTGTTCTTCTAATGCATATGGAGTAGCCCCTGGCTCCACTCCTGGTTTTAAAGATTTATTTTATTTACTTGAAAGAGTGACAGAGGGGAAGAGATAGAGATAGAGATAGAGATAGAGATAGAGATAGAGATAGAGATAGAGAGATCTTCCATCGGCTGGTTCACTCCTGAAATGGACACAGCAGCAGAGGTTGGGCCAGGCTGAAGTCAGAAGCCAAGAGATCCATCTGGCTTTCCCACGTGAGTAGCAGGGAACCAAACACACGGGCCATCATTTGTTGTTTCCAGGTGCATTAGCTGGGAGCTGGATCAGAAGCAGAGTAGCTGGGACTTGAGCCGGCACTCTGTTCTGGGATGCCAGCTTCACCAGTGGCAGCTTAACCCACTGCACCACATGCCAGCCTCCCTGCCTCCACTGTGTGAAGGTTCCTCCTTTTTCTCTCACTCTCTCACACTATTTCTGGAATGTTCTTCCTCCAGAAACTTCTAGGCTACCTTCATCACCTCCTTCATGCTTTTACCCATATCTCATCATCTCAGCAAGGCCAAGCCTGTCCACCTACTGAATTCTGTTACCTGCCTTTCTCTGGGCACACTGAACACTCCCAACACTCCTTTCCATGCTCAACTCTTCTTATCTTCCGTGGCACTATCGACTTCTAACATGTAATCGACTTAATATTGTGACTTTTATTTAGTGTTTGTCTTCCCTCTGAAATTTAAGCTCCATGAGAATGGGGGTCTTTAGCTATGTTCACTGGTCTTTGGAAAAGTGTCAGACCCATAACAAATGCTCAACTAAATACAACTGTTGAATTGAATAAAAAATCTCAAGTTTTGCTCCTGCTTGAGCTATTTAAGTCTCTCACAAGAGTCAGGATGACTCTTGTCATATTTTGGACCAAAATATTCCAGCTGATTACTGGGATGCTCCCCTAGCCTGTGTGAAGTCCCTGGCCCTAGTGATGCAGTCCTAGGACATAACTGCCCGCAATTATACGATCAGTTCTTTAAGGATGCAGAAAATACAGCTATTCTACAGCACAGGCCTTTGGCTTTAAAAAGTCTTGTTTCTCCCTATCAACAGTTTCAAAATTAAATTTTCAACATGGGCAAAGATGCCCTAGGGCCCCTGGAAGGTGGAATTGGCTCCTGTTCCTTGGAGAGCGCCAGGCTGGAGCAGAAACTCTGTGGGCTCATCTTCCCCACTCTCATTGTCTTTCCACCTCTACGAATCATTAACCAGACTAATCACAACTAAAACAAAGCTAATAATTGCTCCTTGGAATGTTGGGTAACACCATGGAACAATGCCACAGGCCTCTGAGAATCAGCCCCTAACTCAGCTCAAGTAATTTCTCAGGGGTTTTCACTCAGCCTGTCTTTAAGCTGAATGTTTATCATTTTTCTTTTTATCGTTTCTGGCTCCTCCCTTGCCTTTGAAGTGTCTGAAATCTTTAAGCAGTTGGCTAGTCTCTCTACACTGCAGGTCTTCTCCCTCAAAGAGGGCACCTGGCCAAGAGAAAGCAACTGGAGCTCCTCTCTTGGCTGAGCCCATAAAACAATCAGATTGCTCTGCTGCCTGCCATTTGAAACGTGAGCTCTGCTAAAAGTACAGATAATGCAGTGTGTTCCAAGGAGATTAGAATACCCCAGTGGGATTTCGGGTGAATGGAGAGGGAGAGTACTGAGTACTCCCCACACGGTGTAACCCTCTCTTCCCCAGGTTGCATGGTGTGCAAGGGAAGGTCAAGGGCATGGGCCTGTTCCCTATCCTTTCCATGTGAAGTTACAGGAGCTTACAGAGGGGCAGTTTCCAGGAAACTCTTCGCTTGTCCTTATAGGTACCACTTGATAACTTCCATCAATAGTTACCCTTTCTTGGTCCCAACAATCCCAGATTCCATGGCTCCCTCCAGGGGAAGCAGACTCTCCTGCTACTGCCCTGCTGTTCTCCCCCAAAGTGTGGGCACAGATTTCTTCCACTCCACCCAAAGCTTTAGCTCTGTCAACAATTTCCAAAAGAAGGAATGGGCTCCAGCTCCCCATGCCAAGAGCTGCATACCCCAGCTCAGAACTCAGGTTGAGTGTTCATATTGAAGAGAAAATACGTCATATCTTTGAAGTTTAATTCTCAAGAATAAGCTCTGGGCCCCAAATGGCCTTATTTGTTTAAAGACTACCAAAAATTAGGAGATTGAGGGCAAATGTTGGGCCTAGCAGTTAAAATACTGGTGAATATGACCACATCCCATATCAGAGTACCTGGATTCAACACCCGGCTCCAGCTTCCTGGCAATCCTGACCCTGGGAGGAAGTGGTGATGGCCCAGGTGGCGGTTCCCTGCCACCCATGTGGGAGACATGGAAGCCACAATGTGGATTACATTTCTAGCTCTGGCTTCCTTTCAGCCTTGCCTCAGCCTCCCCCAAGCCTAACCCCTAGGGCATTTGCAGAGTGAGCAGCTGTTGGGAGTGCTCCCTCCTTATCTCACTCTTTCTTTCTTACACAGACTCTCTCTGTCTCTGCCTCTCAAATTTTTTTATTTTTATTTATATATATATATATATTTTTTTTTTTGACAGGCAGGTTAGACAGAGAGAGAGAGAGAGAGAGACAGAGAGAAAGGTCTTCCTTTTCCTTTGGTTCACCCCCTAAATGGCCGCTACGGTCGGCGCGCTGCTCTGATCCGAAGCCAGGAGCCAGGTGCTTCTTCCCAAACACTTGGGCCATCCTCCACTGCCCTCCTGGGCCACAGCAGAGAGCTGGACTGGAAGAGGAGCAACCAGGACAGAACTGACACCCCTACCAGGACTAGAACCGGGGTGCCGGCGCTGCAGGTGGAAGATTAGCCAAGTGAGCCACAGCTCAGGCCAATTTTTTTTTTAATCAGGTTGCATCTGACTCCCATGTCAGTTGTATTTTAAACACATAACTCACTTTCTCAGCATACAACTGTTACCCTTTCTACATGATCCAAGGAGCGCAGACTCAACCTCACATGGACCCAGCAACATGATGAAATCTGTGTACCTGGCAGCAGGGACACTATGAGGCTGTAGGGACAGGCCTGCAGGGTAGAGTGAGGTGAGACAAGTGGTGGCAGTGTTCAGAGTGTCACATAATTAAGTGCTGTGCAGGGAGGCTGGGAGTGGAGAGGCAGATGGGGTAATAAACATCTACCTGGTCTGAAGATATGGCAGGGCCAAACCTGCCTGTGATGTGTACCCATACTGAAATGAGAGCCAGCCCTGTGCAATAAAAGCCGAATGAGCCAAGTAGCAGATTCAGTTGAAGCTACTGATAAAAGAGGGAGTCCTTTTCCTGTCTGCCTGGTGAGCCACAGAACTCTGACCCTTTGTCTTGTCCAACTTTAGTGCCTGTCACTCTTTTGTAGGGCCTCAAGGGGAATGTGTCGAACAATGATGGACACTTCCAATTGGAGAGAAACAGCGAATGCCCTGATGGCCCTGCCAGGCTCCCTCTCTACTTAGTTTTGAAGTAACTGATCCCCAGGAGTTGAAAGGATCACCAAGTACTTCCCTGTCTCGGTTGATGCTGGAATCCCAGCCACAACGTGCCTGACAAGAGCCCTGCCCATGTCTGCATGGATGGATGGTAAGCTGCTGCCAATGTGGGCAAGCAACCCAATCTATAAGTCAGCATCACAGTTTCCTTGAGGACTGTTTGGATTGTTAGAAACGTGTGAGCAGGTGGTCTCACATCTCAGTGCCTACTGAATTAATAACAATCTCTTGAGAAATCTTGAGATCTCATGATCTTCAATATTTCCTCGGAATTCCCAGAGGAAAATTCATGTGTTCTATGTATTGATTAAGGTGGTCACTTGTCATATCTTCCATCTGCTAAAGTTCAAAACAGCAACTACTGCGGTCTCAGGGCTCTTTGAATTATCCTGACCCTTGGCTGTAGCTGGCATGCTCACTTCCTGTCTCTACCTTGATTTACTGTAAGTCAAAACACCACCTTCTTCATAGTTCCAAGCAGAGCTGAGGATGCTCTCATCACGCCCAGTCTGAAATCCGTCCTAGAGAGCTCAGCCTTGCTTCCTTCCTGGGGTTGGAAACAATTTTATCCTTCCAGTGATACCTACAAGGTCCTCCTACCCAAAAGGCTGTTGGACTAATCCACTGCCTTTATCACAGACTCTGAGATAGCAAATCAAATGCAAGTGATTTATTGGAGGAGTATCCCTGAAACAGCCTAGAAAAGGATGAGGGAGCAGGACAGAGGGATGGGGCAGCAGGACAGGAAGCAAAGGTGGGATTTCAGACAATGCCCAGCCTCAGCTTGATCCCATAGAGAGGGTCTTGGGTGGAAATTACACCTCGGAATTTGTGCAGACTCCAGGCAGGGGAGCTGAGTGTTCACATTCTGCACCCAACACTGGTAAAGGGCTGCTCCAGCAGGTGTAAACTCTCGGGCTCTTCCACTGTCTGGGATGGGGCTTGGGTAGCCCAAGGATGCCATCTGTTAGAAACAAAGGCACCCAGAAGCCAGGAAGGAGTACCTGAACAGGACACTGATGTGTCTTCCCATTCACCAATGTCACCCCGAACAATGAGCTTTGTTGGCCCTCGACTTGATGTGCCTCTAATATAGCTCGCTTGTCTCTGCAGGAAGGGGTAGTCAACACACTCTCAATGGTTGTTAAGCAAATCTTATGGAGGGTAGGACTGGGAAGGCTCTGGCTCATCCCCTACCCAGCTGGGTAGATATAATGCAGTCTGGCACCACGCTGGTTCTTTGGTGCACCTGCCCATTTTGACGGATACTGTTCAAATAAATCTTTTGAAGTCATTTTATAGAAGCTGCTATGAAGTCATGATTGCTGAGCCTCTATGTGCATATGAACTTGGTCATGCCCCTTCCTTCATTAAAATTTCCTAGCCAGCTGCCCACCAAGACAAGTTAAATCATTTCCCACAAAGATGATGAATAGTTTTATGAGAAAATTTGGAACACATCTCCCAGTACAGTGGATCTCTTGGAAGGAAGATTTTGAGTTCAAAATCACCCACATAAAACTCCACTGCAAGGACAAACCAAATACAAATAAAACTGCTTTTACTTTCTTTACATTCAGTGATTCAAAATCCAGAGGCTCCACAGATCAGGTGTTAATCTTTGTGGCTATGTTTGTATTTCCTTAGACCCCTGCTGTTCCATTGCTTTATGCCCACAACATAACAATGAAATCTCAAGACATTGCCATTTCTAGTGTGTATAGCCATTATCTAAATTCTCACTACACTAAAGTCTTTTTGCTTTTTACTTGTTAAACTTCTTACTCTGTGAAGGATTAAGCCTTTTTGCTGTAATGTAATTTAAAAATAAGTTATCTCAAAAACTGGAAAAAAAAAGGCAGAAAGAAAGTGAGAAGGAAAGAAGGTGGGACAGAGTGGGGAAGGAAGGAAGGGAGGAACAGAACATCATTCTTCTCTTAGAACTGTGTCTACAGATCACATTTGATCTGTTAAAAACTAATTTAAAATTGGAATAACAAACAAGACACTGCTATTTCAATTTTATCAGAGTTTCAATGACCCAGAATTCAGTCCTGTTTCTTTTTTCTTGCTCTCTCTTTTTTCCCTCTCTTGATTAAATATATGCTCCTTTCCCCTTCTCCCTACCTCACCTAAAAGAGCAGGAAAGAATCTCCCAGAGAACCGCACTCTGTCAAACCAGCCCACACAAGGTAGGCTCTCACATCTATATAAACAAATTAATCTCGGGTTTTGTGACACTGCTTCTATTCTCTGGTCCACAGTGGTAGATGCCCTACAAGAGTGGGCTCCCAGTACCTTCCCCCTTCTTTTGGTAATTCTGACTTTACCTTATTCTTTCCCTGCACTTTCCCCCACCAGTCCCTGTACCTACCCTTTAGAATTGATGCAATGTTTACCTGGTTGTCAATAGCTCCCAGGGAGGCAGAGAATAAATAAATTAATATTTTTTGAATATTCACTATTAGGCATTTCATCCAACATCTTATTTTAATTCTTATAGATTTCTCTATGAAGGAGTGGGTATTTGGTGTAGTGATTAAGATAACACATGGGTACTCACATCCCACGTCAGAGTGCCAGAACTGGAGTCCCAACTCCAGTTGATTTGATTCTAGCTACCTGATAAAGTGCACCCTGGGAGGCAGCAGATGATGGTTAAAGTAGGTGAATCCCTGCCACCCTTATGAGACATCTGGATTGAATTCCTAACTCCAAGCTTCAGTCTGGCCCAGCCCTGGGTGTTATGAACATTTGGGAAGTGAATCAACAGATCACCTCTCTCTGTCTCTGTCTTTCTCTTTCTCTGTTTTTCCTCTCTCTCTGCCTTTCAAATAAGTAAAATCTTTCAAAATATTTACCTGTGAAGTGTAATGATTTCCCAAGAAGACTGAGGTGTGGAGGGGTCAGTGATTCCTCCAAAAGCCTGTACCCAGGAAAGCAGCAGCAGGTGACACTGGATCCATGATGGGCTGTATCTACAGCTAGTGGCTTCTATCCTACTGCCTTTCTATTTCCTAGTATATTTTTTTTTTTTTTTGGTCTTCAACTCCTATGCCAACAGTACAGAATGTTAAGTATTCTGAGGCACACACATTAATGATGCAACTATGGGAAACTCTGATTTTAAGCATGTAAAACAAACAAACAAAAAAAGGAACTGACAGCGAAGTCTTAAAAAAATAGAAGTGACATCTTTCTTCATTCACAAATGTCTGTAAGAGACCAGTATTATAACTGCCAGTCCTAAGCTACACAGAAAGAACTCTTATTTATTTCCACAGACTCATTTGGTAATAAAAGTGTTCAAAAACATTTTAAATATATTGTTCAATCAAATTATAGTCCCTATAGCTTGCAACTCAAAATGTCATAGTGGTGAAATACTCATTAGTCACCTGCTGTAAGTTCAGTGGAATGTGCTAGGACATGGAGTCTATAAAAGCAAATAGAGTCTTGTTAAGCTGTTAGGTCACATAATGGACAGCCTCACGCAAGGGCACTGTCATCGGGAGAAAGGCACAGACTATGTACTTCTGGAAACCTGACTTTTCATTGAAGCTCTTTAAAGCCGAGTTAATGTGTTTCCTACTGTTATAACAACGACATGTGAGTCACACATGTGGTTTCAAGATTCCTAAACTGGAACTGCGTGGCTGCTGATGTCATCAGAAATCACCTCTGGGTCTTTGAGACCAGGAGATTCAGGACGAAAGCTGCCCAGCTGATGCAGCTGTTGATGTTCATGAATGCTGTCACCAATGTTCCAGCGTCCAGGTCTCTGTGGGATATTGTTCATTAAACCTTGTTTTCATTTGGAAAACTTCTTTACTACCAAAGTAAAATATTTCTGCTAAAATATATTCAGCCTGAACACTAACTTACCCTTGATTCTCACTGTCTGGAAGTGGTTTGTTATGGGGAAGGAGGGTGGGAAAGAAAGAGTGGGGTTGAGTGGCAGACTGATTTGCGTGTCAATTCCAGCTCTGCCACTAACCAGCTGTGTGATTTCAGGGAAGTTAAGCAACCCCCCTGAGCCTCTATTCTCTGATCTGGAAAACCAAGACACTATTCCTACCCCACAATGCGTGAGAATAAAGTTAGACACAGAACATCATCAGGCAAAACTTGAGGGTGCAGTGTAGACCACCAGGTGTTTGGACCCATGCTTGACTTCAATGAATCTGGGCTGTGAGTCCTGTGAGCCTGCTCTAGCTCTTGGCCCTTTAGGCTCTCCTCTTCAAAATCCTTCATCCAGGGAACTCATTCAAACTCCCAAGAGTTTTACAGGAAGCAAGAAGAAAATGACACAAGGAGGGGGTTGTGTCAGCCAGCTCTTGAAAATAGTCTTCCATAGGGAA